>NW_021604769.1:812557-821221 GCF_004785775.1 Grammomys surdaster
TCCCTCCCTCCCTTCCTCTCTCTCTCTCTCTCTTCTCTCACTCTCTTCTCTCTCTCTCCCTCCCTGCCTCACTCCCTCCATCCTTCCCTCCCTCTTTCCCCTCTTTCATTCACCTGATCTGATTAGAAGAAAGTGAAGATTTAATACAAATCTCACTCTTACCTCATAGAATCACAGTTTCCCAGGAGACACAATGAATTGTACAAAGGGTCTGAAGCAATGGATTCCCTAGAAGGCAACAACCCATCCCACCATATTAGAATATAAAATTTAACAAGTGAGAAAAACCAAAACCATTATGTTCAAGGAAATGAAAGAAGCAATCAAAGGAAGTAAGAACTTCCAAATGCTTAAAAAAATGCATCAGGCTTGGCTCTCTAGATGAGTATGCATTGACTGAAACAGCCAGACAATATTATTTTTTTAAATTGTCAAATGTAAACTCATCCGTATTTCTGATATATTTGTTTCTTGCAACGTATCTGAAAAACTGAATAGAGATTGCTTTTCTACCCAATATATAAAATCAAAACAAAATGCACTATTTTATCTCAATAGGCAAGTACAAATTGCAGTACATATTTGTGAATTACATGAAATTAGTATAAACTGCCTCAAGTTACAAATTTGGAAAATGTGGCAATGTACAAATTCCAAAATCTCATGAGTTCATTTAAGGTGTAGGGTGGTTATCTGTGAGTTTTACCTCCCCACAACACATTTATTTAATTTTATTTATTCTTCCTTCATGCAATATCCATCCTTTCCTCCATTTCTCTCATTTCCCACCGACCGACATCTCCAGTCCCCCAGATCCACTACTTTTCTGTTTTCCTTCAGAAAAGAGTAGGCTTTCCATTGATACCAACCAAATACCACATAACATGATGCAGTAAGACTAGGAGCATACCCTCATATGCAGACTGGATGAGTCAACCCAGTGGGAGGAACTGGGGCCTTAAGAAGGTGGTGAGTGGTCACAAGTCTTATATGTTAATGTCAACACATAACTCAGTATCATGTTTCATCAGATAATTCTTTCAGATATTTACTCTTGTGCTGAGTACTGATCCCAGCTGAATGGATCAATCTTTACCAATAAACTAAATTTCTTATGTTTCTTGTCCTCTTAATATCTGTTTTATCTGTGCAACTGTAACTCATAAGTTTAGAATAAAAGCACATAACATAAATTTTACCAAATGTCACCTAAATATACATTTAATACTACTAAGTATATTCTTATTGGGTAGAAAATGACAATTTTTGCAAGTATATTTATTAATTCTCTTTAAACATTGCATGTTATCCATAACTTTAGTTATTTTAAGATTGTATTCATTCATTATATCTCATTATTTAAAATTCTCAAATGCTTGGTTAACCTTTTGTGTATTCACATGTCTGATTTTGGTACCTCTTTCATATAACTAGCATCTGTCATGTAATAGTAATAATAATAATAATAATAATAGTAATAATAATGATAATAATAGTAATGCAAGCAGGCCTTCCTCCTCAACACTCAACACTTGTAAAAGGTACAAAATTAGCAGCTATGACAAAGATATGACATTTCTTATATTTGGCATATAATAGCAATGGGAAAGTGCTGTCGAAGCATGGATTGAGGTATTTTATAACTGCATTAAAGGTTTTATCTCAGCTGCTGGTTCCTCTAATAGAAAGCTCAGAACATTTGATCTCCTTCCTTGTATGGCTTCTGGGGCATCTGTTTTAAGTTTGACTAGATTTCTGACATAAGTACTGGTAGGGTTCTCTTTAGTCTCCTAGTGAGTCCAAATTAGGATGAGAATTCTTAGTCCATTTGTACAGAACATGTGAGAAAGGCAATGCCAAACTTAAAAAGATATAGAATTTATAACAAATTGATTGAAATGGAAAGCATACATACCACTTATTAGTAATTCTTTAATTTGTGACCATCATTGATTAGAGCAAGGTAAATTTAATATGAAATTGACAGAGGAAATGTACATCAACCTAAATACAGACTTGTTTTTACAGTTGAGCTCTGATCTTTCTACTTACTGTAGATATGGCTATCAATAACTGTCTATATATAATTATTTTTGCTTTTCTCTAAGCAGTGAAAGGTTTGTAAAACATTTAAGAAGGTGGAATTTAATGCATTAAAGAAAGATATGTGAGGAATAAGGAATATTAATGAATGTGTTGACTCAATGTTCCCTGTTCTCTGTAACTACTCCTAAGTGGCATTAGAGACCCCTTGATACAGTTTTGCACCTGCATTTTACTTGCTAATAGCAGCACCCTATTTTTGGTTCACAATTATTGGATTTCTTATTCTTTCTCTCTCTCTCTCTCTCTCTCTCTCTCTCTCTCTCTCTCTCTCTCTCTCTCTCTCTCTCCATTGCATGGTCTTTGGAATCACCCATAAAATAAACATAGTCAAGACATTGTCTCAGTGTCAGCGTTTGTGGGTTCCACACTTATGCAAATACCAGTAAAACAGATAGTTATTGCAAAAATGTAAATATGGCTGCATAAAAACTAGGGAAAAACAAGGTGACCTAACTTTATTGAATAACTGGAAACCCCTTTAGAAAGCTGTTTTTTGTGGGGCAAGAAACATTTAGACTCATGTTATATTATCTCTCTGCTTCACACATAAACCACCAAATAACATATTTCCTGTAATAACACTTTATCTGGAAAAGTTTTAAAAATGTTACTTTTCCTCAGACTTCCCATTAGTCTGGAAATAATAGAAAATAGAGACAGGATTGATAAGGAAAAGCAAAATGACAGGTATAAGTTGTGTCTGTAGTTAAAACTGAAATGGTCAGGAATAATCATTAGAAATAGGTTGATACCATGAAGACTTGTTCAATCCACTCACCTATAATCGTAAATGAGTTCTTGTTCTTCTGTAGGGTTAACAACAAAACTGCAATTAAGCATGCTTCCAAGTGTCTCTTCCTTATGAAGTGTACATCTGTGAGCTTGAATACAATTTCTTGGTTATTCCCCAAACATCTCCAAACTGACAACAATGTCACTGAGTAATTTGTTTATTACCCAGGGACCATTTGATTTCCCTACTGAGAAATTATATTATACAGCATTCAATTTATTTCCTGTGATTAAATTTAGCTTAAAATATTCAAATATTTTAATGCATTTTATTTTTTGCTTCTTATATTTTGACGTTTTATTCATTCATACCTATGAGTAACCATATAACATTCTTCAATTTCCACCAAGTTTTATTTTTCTCTATGGAGGGCAGTTTAAACATTCCTGGTGAATTTTAAAAATTAAAAGTTTACTATTACAAAGTTTTTATAAACATTTTTATGAAATGATGATAAATGATAGGTTGGTGGTAGATCTATAATCATCAGGAAGCCAACAGTCCTTACTATTCATCCATTTTTTCCTCATAGATATTTCTACTGTAAAATTAATATAAGTACCTGAAATATAAGCATCCTCATAAAATAGATATGTTAAAAATTTTAACATACAAGGTCATTTTTATGCTTCCCTGATAGCTAAATTTTTTGCTGAAGTCTAGTTTATGACTTATGTATGTTTTATTATTTTGCTTAATTTCATTGAATAGAATTGTGATAATCTTTGAAAGCAACCATTTTATGTACACGGCAATGGACATTCAGTTAGTTATAAGTTACTTATATCTCCCTTTGAGATTAAAATGTTTTTGTTCACTTCACTTCAATATTAAATATTTTGAAATCTGTAGGCATAAGATAGGGAGACTTGATTCTCTATGGAGACCCATCTATTATATTTCCTATTGTTTTCCTATTTTCTGGGATATAACTGGACACATCTATATCATAGAGCCAAAGGGGATGGGGGAGATGGTGGATGGGATAGGCAGATTGAGGAGGGGTAACTGGAAAGGGAGGATCATTTGAGATGTAAATGAATGGAATGATTAATAAAAAATAAACTAATATAAGAATTGGCAAAGTAGTGCAGGTAAAATTCCCAGAGACCCACCTGCCATGTGGCTTGCCTACAACAGAAGCCACCATGATAACCAAGTATGTGGTTGAGAGATGATAGAGAAAGAGTAGCAGAATAGTTTGATCATTTTTAAGAGAGATGGAACTATAGTCTGGTAGAGATGGAGAGAAATAACCTGCCCTGCCACCTGAGCACATGATAAAGTACCAGTTTGTGCTGCCACTCAAAGCCATGTGTGGGTTGTGACCATGCAGCAACACAGGTCTGTGTTGATGTCCCTGGATGATATATATTACCACTAAAGACCATTCACATGTCTTTGGACTGGCTGCTGCCTGGGACCATGTTGATGTCCAAAGGCTGCACAGAGTTGGCCCTGCCCCTCACTCTGCAGAATTCAGCAGTTCAGGTCCTGTACTGCATGTAGACAACACAGAACAGCATGGCTTGGTTGGGGGAGCATGAGTCAGCCAGCTCTGAGGATGTGAGTTTAGATACTGTGGTTAAGTTTTTATTTGTTTTTTTTTAACACCATCATAAATGACAGAAAGAATCAGGAATAGGAGAGACACCTATTTTGGCTTTTGCTTTCTATGGTTTTTGTACAGAGTGATTTGGTTCTATGATCTTAGACATGAGCCAGGAAAAAGGAACACAATAGCAACAAAGGTGTGTTGTGGAATATAGCAGCTTGCTCCCTCTTATTCTGGAAATAGAAAGAAACATAAAAAGAGGTACTAACTCTTGATCAGTGACTTACTTCCAACAGCTAGGACCTATCTACTTCAACAAGGACCCACACATTCAAGTTTCTATCATGGTCCAAAGTAGCACTTTCACATAAAGACTGAGTAGCATGAGCTACTGAACCAAGTTTCAAATTCCATCAGCTCCCAAAATGTTTGGATTTTGTAGAGCAAATGTGCTTTTGCCATTTACAAGAATCCTCAGCCCTAGCAGAAGTTTTCAAATCTTCAGACTTATAGTCTTTTCTGAAACGTAAAGCCATCCATGCTCTAAGATTATCTAAAATTTAAAAAGTAAGTTACTAAATATAGCTGGGAGCAACGTAGTCTTCCCTGGATGAACACATTAATTTGTTGTCCAGGGCAAAACAGTCAGTCCTGAAAATATACATACAAACAATTTTATATGAACCAGGAATGTTATATTAAGGAATCTATATGTGCACATATGCCTACAATAACAATTAGTGAGAAGAGAGACCATGAATTTGAAGGATAATGGAGAACATGACCCTCATCTAAACTCAATGTTGTATGTGTACTAAAGAGTTTGGGTAGAAGTCCTTTTGAGGGCATGCCTACTATGATACCAAGAGTTCAGACCATTGTGGAATATCTGAATATGTGATTCTTAAGCCTTTGAAGCAGGTTTATGGGACATATGTGAAAGATTTTGAAATTTTAATCTGTAAAGTCTTTACAAAGCTTTAATAAGAACTTGGATGATTTTCATTTAAAAGACTAGATTTGCTAAAGGAATGTAGAGAGGTAAAGCTTAATTCAAAAAGTTTTAGAGAAGTAAAGGACTTTATTAGGCACCAGGGTAGAGGCCACTCCTATGACATTCATGAAACAATCAGCTTGCATTCTACTTGAGAAATTGAGTAGGGCATATGGAACTTACAAAAAAGAATTCAGTTCATCACTGAGTTTGAAGCTGAGTCATTGGCCTGAGTCAATGCAATAGGTGTAATGCAGTGGAGTTGAGTTCACTCATGAGTTGATGCAGTTCAGTGCAGATAAGCAGATGAAGATGAATTCAGGGAATAAGGAGCCAGAAGATTAGAATGGGCTTGCTATGTTAGTTTGAGGACAAGCAGAGCAATTCAGTCAGAAGTAAAGAGATGCCAGTTTGAATCAGCCAGCTTGGATAGGAGTTTTTGAGTCAGTTGAACGAGCTAGCCAGAGTTCAGAAAGATCAAAAAGGATGAGCTTATTCAACAATAACCATCCGATACAGCAATTATGAATGACAAATAAAGTTAGTTTTACATTTTACAAATGATAAAAAATAAGATTGTGAAAACAGTTCAATTTACCTTTTCATTTTGTCAAACATATTTTTGGTAAGCAAACAAAATAATTGGTTTTATTGGTATATTTCTATACATGTACATGATTCACTTATCTACTAGTCTCAACCAGCCTTTTGCTGATTTTCTTCCTTTATGCAAATAGTTCTCCTTTCACGATATGTATACACACATATGTATGTATGTTTGTATGTATGTATATATATATATGATTACATCTATAGTACACACATATATGTATGTATGTGTATATATATATATATGATAACATCTATAGTCAAATCTATAGTCTATATAGTCTATATGTAAGAGAAACAAAGCATTTTGTCATTGTCCTCCTTATCCTCTCTTTCTTTTTTAAATATTTACTAACAAAAATTAATTTTCACTGCTTCCGGAATCTTCAAAAGTAAAATCATTGAATGTATATAATTTTGCTCCTGTCTTCTTTTGGTCTGAATATTTTTATACATTTATTTGATCACATTTATATTCATTCACATTATGAGTAGGGATGTGGGGAAATGTGGCTGGGGATGGAGATTTATGGTCATCAAATTTCTTTCCTCTCAGCTTACAAACATGGAAAAATCTACTTGCACTATTTAATAATATTCAACAAGTATTTGTGTTATTTATTAGTGTTCTGTTTATTCATTTATTTACAAACATCATTGAGTTGCATTTATGTGGATATCTGAGATAATAATTTGTATAAGCTATCATCCTGTAGAATTGTTAATTCATATAATAAATATATTTCAATACAACAAAGACTTGCAAACTTTTCTTAAAACATGACTGAAATTTAAACTACCAGCAGTGGAGAATGAAATAAAAATTTACAAGCTTATTTTGCATAGTTTATGTTGATTCATCACTTGGACCTACCTGGTAATAAAATTAAGGACAAAAGCTTGTCACCTCTGACTTTATTTTCTCTTTGTCACTTTTACTTTGTGCCATGTGCATAGCTCTGCACACCTTCATGTTAACTACTCAAAGTGTATCTGTTTACTTATCTCAACACTCATCATGAATAAAGACATTGCTACATTATTACACTAAACCTCAAGACAACATTGAGTTCCAGAGGAACAAAAGTTAGCAGGACAGCCTACTAGGAAGTAATTTGCTAATAGAGTGAATTGAGCCCCATCTGGGATCTTTGCTGCTTCCCATATTCCCTTAATTTGGGTGCTTTTTTCTGTAACATACTTCCAGTATCATCCAGCCCAAACTAATACATGCTGCTGACCATGGGATAAACTCTGAGAACTATGAGCCAGACAAGTTGTCATTCTATTATTATTTCCTTCAGGAGTTTGTGAGGATAAAGGAAGGGAACCCTGTAAGCATGTTTGCAGGTTCTGGGATTTGGAACATTCACATTCTGATTAAGGATTTGGGGAGATGCAGGTGGGGAGCTGAGGATATATTGTCATCAAGTCTCTTTCCTCTCAGCTTATACACATGGAAAAAGCTACTTGTACTAATAGTAATCAATAATATAGAGACAAAGTTAGTATGTCATATATTCTCCAAAAGATAAATTTAAAAATCTGTGCTACAACTATACCCATAACCATTACTGAATTAAATATGAGAAAATTTTATTATAATTTCTAAAATTTTATGAGATATGAGAATATTAATATAATCTTTCCCATTTTGTGCATGTCTATTGAAAAATTCAATTAATCAGACAAAAACACTGTCAGACAAAAGTATTCAATGACATTTTAAAAAAATAAGAAAGAAAAGTAAGAGTAATCTTGGCTAGAAAATCTTTTGTTTTAGACAACCTGAATTAGTGATTTCAGAACCCACATAATTCGCTCACAATTGTCTGTCATTCCTGTTCCATGAGCTCCAAGACCGTCTCTAGCATCCACAAACAATTAGACATGTATGAACAGCAAAGGGGTCAATGCCCAGGTTATGTAAGGAATGGAGATTATGTCTCAATAGCAAAAGTTCTACTCAGTTTCATTGATATAATTCTCTGCCTTAAATACTACAGATATGTAGTAGTATCAGGAAAATCAAGAATAGCATATAGTAATTTTTTGATTCAAGATTGCTTTCACTAATTTTGTTTTGGTAACTCCACATAAATTTTAACATTTTTTTTTACCTGTCTGTGAATAAATATTCTAGATTTTGATTAAGAGTGGCAAAAGTTTGTAGATAGGTTTTGGTAGGATGAAGGTTATTACAACAATAAATCTCTCCTTACCATATCTAGTCAATCTGGTTGACTCTAAGTGGTGTGTGTGTGTGTGTGTGTGTGTGTGTGTGTATGTTCTAGCCCTGCTGGGTCTAGGTATCCTAACGTGGGTTGTTATCAAGGGGGGGCCTCCCCCTTCTCTGAGGAGAAGTTGAGAGGGTAATTTGGGAGGGATTTGTAATGGTAGGACTGGGAGGAGAGGATAGGAGCTATGTGGATATAAAGTCAATAAAAAGTAAATAATTGGAAAATAATATCTATATTGTTATGTATATCTCCTGATGTTTAGAACACACACACACACACACAAACACACACACACACACACACACACACACACACACACAGAGAGAGAGAGAGAGAGAGAGAGAGAGAGAGAGAGAGAGAGAGAGAG
>NW_021604769.1:821231-945385 GCF_004785775.1 Grammomys surdaster
GAGAGAGAGAGAGAGAGAGAGAGAGAGAGAGAGAGAGAGAGAGAGAGTATAGGTGTGTATGGTACAGAACTCAATACACATATATAGAATAGAACGCAATAGATAAAATTGTCTCTGATGACTGGAAGCTGTGTAATTCAAGAATTTTTACCTCTATGCTTTCAATTGAAATAGTAGAGTAGGTATTAAATATAAGAAGATGGAGTAGACAGAAGAAAAGACTCGAAGGTAATGATAGAATAAAAGTCTGGAAAATTACCTTCAAACCAGCAGATGAAAGCCTGTATTGAAAGGATGAAGAAGCAGGGTTCTTATGGCCAGACATAGTAGCAGTTGATTTGACACAGAAAATTGAATAACATATGTTAATGGTGCTTTCTTTGTTTCCAAATTTTATTCTGCTCAAGATTCCTGCCTATTGGAAGGTGCTGCTCACATCCAAGTCAGAGGCTGTTCCCTCAGTTGCTTTCCCACCTGTTAGTCATATATGACAAAGCCTTCACAAGCACACCTAGAACTGTTTTACTAATGTTCCAGGCATCTCATTAAGGTCACCTATCAAAATATTAATCAGATCAACTAATGTGATAACACACTGGTCTAAAAGGCCTGGAGTATTTTCATTTCTGATCCACCTATTAAGTCTTTTTTTTTTTTTTTTTTTGGTTCTGGGGTCATCCCTGAACTTAAATTCTCACTTCACTTCCTTTCTTTCTTTCTTTCTTTCTTTCTTTCTTTCTTTCTTTCTTTCTTTCTTTCTTTCTTTCTTTCTTTCTTTCTTTCTTTCTTCTTTTTAAAATTATTTTTATTGGATATTATCTTTATTTACATTTCAAATGTTATCTCCTTTCCCCGTTCCTCCCAAAACCCCCTAGCCCATCGCCCTTCCCTTGCTTCTATGTGGATGCCAAAAAGTGCTTGCTGATATAGCTGTCTCCTGAGAGGCTCTGCCAGAGCCTTACAAAATACTGAGACGGGTACTCACAGTCAGCCATTGGACTGAGCACGGAGACTCCAATAGAGGAGTTGAGAAAAGACTGCAGGAGCTGAAGGTGTTTGCAACCCATAGGAAGAACAACAATATGAACAAACCATACCCCCTAGAGCTCCCAGAGACTAAACTACCAACCAAGGAGAACACATGGAGGGATCCATGGCTCTAGCTGCATATGTAGCAGGGAATGGCATTGTCTGGCATCGATAAGAGGAGAGGACCTTGGCCCTGTGAAGGCTCAATACACTAGTGTAGTCCAGGGCAGTGAGATGGAACTGGGTGGTTGGGGGAGAGCACCCTCATAGAAGCAGGGGAAGGGGGAATGGGATAAAGGGATTCTGGAGGGGAAACCAGGAAAGCGGATAACATTTGAAACGTAAATACATAAAAAAAAAAAAAGCAAAAAACCCAAAAGCTATACAAGTGATTCGTTTGTGAGATTGATTTCATTTGGCTTTTCACATATCCAATACCTGGATGTACTGAACAATTATTTCAATATTTATCTTTTTCTGAAAAATAATGCTTTTGGTTACATACTTTATCATTAAAAACAAAATAAACGCATACTCAAATATTAAGAGTTAGATGAATAAATAACATTTTACAAAAAATCCGAAGGACTTATCTATCTATAATATTTGTTCAGAAGTTGTCTGTTACTAGAACTTCTGATTAATGATATTGCTAAGAAATGATTATAGATAGCCTCCAGTCTGTGCTGAAGTTTTCTCTTGTTTGTCAATTATGACATTTTCATACTAAGAATTGAACACAGGATTTTCTGGTTGTGGTGCAATTAACTCTACCATAAGCCATAACGTCAGGCCCCTGATTGTCCTTGCAGTATATTGTATTCTATCTTTGAAATATATTTTTTAACTTAGGTAAATAAAGATGAGATAAAACAATAAAGACCTCAATAAATCCAATTGCTTCTGAAGTTTTAGGTCCGGACATTTACCAACAATATCTTTGAAGAACTGTGATTTAAAAAAAAATGAAAATAAAGGGGAGGAAAGGAAATCTTTAAATAAAAAAATAATGGTTGAAAATTCATTTAAGATTGAATCATTTGCACGGATTTTTTAGGAATTCTTTCAAAGCGCACTTCACATCTTTGTTTCTAAAGCTATAGATGACAGGGTTCAACATTGGTATTATTAGGGTGTAGAACACAGAAGCCATCTTGTCAGTGTCTAAGGAGTGATTAGTCCGTGGTTGTAGATACATGAAGAGAAGTGTGCCATAGAACACAGTGACAGCCGTCATGTGAGAAGCACAAGTAGAGAAAGCCTTCTTCCTTCCTTCAGATGAACGGATTCTCAAAATTGCAAGTATTATGTTGAAATATGATACAAGTACAATAATCATTGAAAAAAACAGGTTTGTTGCTGAGAAAAAAAATACAACAGTTTCTGGAAGGTGTGTGTCAGAGCAGGACAGAGCTAACAGAGGAACATTATCACAGTAAAAGTGGTTGATTACATTGGAAGAGCAGTAAGAAACAGAGAACACACAAGGTGTCACAACAGTGGCTGTGACAAAACTAAAAAGGTATGTCAGAAACACCAGCAGAAGGCAGACCCGTCTAGACACCACCACCATGTAGAGCAGTGGGTTGCAGATGGCCACATAGCGGTCATAGGCCATCACAGCGAGCATGAAGATCTCTGCTACAATGAAAACCAGGAATCCTCCAAGCTGCGTGGCACATTCATAGTATAAGGTGGTTTTCTTACTGACTAAGAAGTTGACCAGCATTTTAGGAGCAATAACGGTGGAGTTGCCAAAGTTGATGACTGCCAGGTGTCTGAGAAAGAAGTACATGGGAGTTTGCAGGCGTGAGTTCATGGTGGTGAGGGTGATGATGCCCAGGTTCCCTGCTGCTGTCAGCATGTAAATGACCAAGAAGAGAAAGAAAAGTGGTACCTGCAGTTCTGGACGGTCAGATATCCCCATGAGTATGAACTCCGTGACATGAGTGAAATTCCATGGAGCCATTATATATTCATCTTTTAATGTGGAAAATAAAAAATGTTAACAAATCACCATTTTTATCTGCCTTATACAATAGCTTGCTAAATGTCTCATTCTAAGTCATTTTATTTAGAATGACAAAGCTAAATCATATTAAATCATACTTACTCTTTTTCTTTTCTGAGCATAAATATGAGAAATTACAGGGTGTAATATGGCTTCAACGTGTCTTGAACAACTGCTAATTAGCATTGATATGGTTATATGAATGACAACATCATAAAGTACCTGAAGTATGTTTATGTACACACACACACACACACACACACACACACACACACACTACTCCTGTTTCAATTATAAAAATAAGCACCTCTGAGGAGTTGAGCCAATGTGGCTGGATTATTTTGTTATTAGCTTTGCATCGTTCAGGCTTTTTACATTGATTCCTCTTTCTTTTCTGATTCAGTTTCCTACAAACAAATCTCTTCTTTGTTATTCGTCCATCTTAGTATCTTATTATAAATCTCAATGTTTTTAATCATAATTCATTTCTTCTGCAGTTCATCCAGTCCTGCCATGTTGCTCTGGCTTCTAGTTAATTTAAACTCTTTTACCTTCTTCTTGTATTCCTGTCTGGCATTTCCATTTATTTTAATTATACTAATTCCTCAACAGGTGTTACATATAAAATATCAAGCAGCATTTGCTTTGACATACAGTTATTTCTATCAATGTAATCTTACTTTAATAATAAGAATCGATGGCATCATCAACAATTATTGTTTTGGCTAAAATCTGTGAAATTATTTTTGAAGCAAGAGTTTATGTATGTATTTAATATATTTAATTATTAGGTCAATGATATACTTAAACATAACTAACAACAAGGCCAATGATATTATGATTTTGGTAAGCAAATAGCACTGAAACAGACATGATTGGAACTACTCAAATCTCTTTGTTCTCCTCAGACTCTTACTTGAATTATCATTGGGTAAAGTTTTTTAACTTTGCAAATTTTCTGAAATTAGCTTTCAAGTAGAAAAATATATAATTGGTGAACCATTAGAAACTATCAACAACTGAATATTTTTTAAAATCTTCGTAATTTTACTACCTTCATTTTACTTCTCAAACTTTCAGAATATGATTTAGAAATGAAATTATAAAACATTTCTTAATTAACTTATGAGGTTTTAATAGGTATCCTACCAATTCTCAACACCTAAGCATTCCTTTTCACTCTATGTGTTCCGGAAACCAACTCAGGGCGTTTTGGATGATATGCTGGTACTTTATCAAAGTGCTTATTCCTGAGTTTTAGAGATCTGGCTTCACAATTTTTTTCTGTATGTCTCTTGATTCTGAATTGTGAACGAAATCATTAACTTTTAAGTAGAAAGTCTTTCTGCCTTCCAGTAGAAAACAATTCAAAGAAAGAAAGAAAGAAAGAAAGAAAGAAAGAAAGAAAGAAAGAAGCAGAAAATATTTCTACCTTCCAATAGAAAACAATTAAAAGACAGAAGGAAAGAAAGAAAGAAAGAAAGAAAGAAAGAAAGAAAGAAAGAAAGAAGCAGAAAATATTTCTACCTTCCAATAGAAAACAATTAAAAGACAGAAGGAAAGAAAGAAAGAAAGAAAGAAGGAAAGAAAGAAAGAAAGAAAGAAGGAAAGAAAGAAAGAAAGGAAGGAAGGAAGAAAGAAAGGAAGAAAGAAAGAAGGAAAGAGATAGAAAGAAAGAAAGAAAGAAAGAAAGAAAAAAAGAAAGAAAGGAAGGAAGGAAGGAAGAAAGAAAGAAAGGAAGAAAGAAAGAAGGAAAGAGATAGAAAGAAAGAAAGAAAGAAAGAAGGAAGGAAGGAAGGAAGAAAGAAAGAAAGAAAGAAAGAAAGAAGGATCTCACCTTTTACTGTTAGCAATCTTGCAAGCAATTTTTGGAAACAGAATTATGGATGTCAGAGACTCATCAGATGTCTCTACTATTCTGCCACCTCTATGACAGATTAAAACCCTCTTTGTACTCTATGGAAGATTCCACTTTACTCACAATCTCTTCCTCTGTATTAGCAGCCCAGGCCAATTTTTCAGTAGAGACACTGGATATAAGTAATACCTCTGTCCAAGATCCTGCACTCTTAGATTAGAAGCATGAGTTCCCAGGAAAAGAATTTAAGTGTTGATAGAGTTTGAATGCTTTAACAAACATCTAGACTCTGAATTTCGACCTATAAATAAGTGAAATATGTCATACAACCTATGAGTAAGAACAATCTACTAGAACAAACATCTAGACTCTGAATTTCGACCTATAAATAAGTGAAATATGTCATACAACCTATGAGTAAGAACAATCTACTAGGATCTACAACCAATATGATGACTCTATGAAGATAACTTAACAGTTATAGATACTTCTGTCCCTAATAATTAGCTCACTGAAATGTATTTACTTGTTTGCTGAAGTCCCTTAACATAAGAAATTTACTTTTGAAAGTAAGTGTTTGATTCCAGAGGGAAAGGAAGACAAATGGCAAGCTCATTAGCAAGTCCCCACTCATCTTTTCACAAAGTTGAAGTAAGAATGCAGCTCATGGTTTCACCTAGGTGTTTATGCTAGGAGGTAGATGTAATGATTGCATCACATTATTCATTATTTGTCTATTTTGTGATGTATCTCTGTATCACAGTGTATTTAATTTTAAATATAGTAATAGAATGATTATAAATCTACTATTCTGCTCAAAGAGCAAACAAACATATATGGGACATAAAAAACTATTTGCTCTATAGTATGTATAGTTGTGTCATACAGAACAAATTTGTTTAATTTTTCTAAAATTTGGAAAACAATTTTAAGTTTGGTGAAAGTTTATAATACAAAATTATTCTTTTTAATTATCAGTTAATACACCTGTCTCACACTTAATTTGGGTAGGGGTAGAGTTATTTTTATTGAATAAGTTTTCATTTCTTATTTACCAATTGTAAAATTGTATACCAATTGTATATTTTAAATTTTTCTTTTTTTGTTTTATATTGTTTATTAGATTATACTTTTATATTATAGAAAAAATTTTAAATTTAAATATCGTCTTCTTCTGCTCCCACAATCCTTCCAGTTTCTTTCCCCCTCCCTACCCAACAAATTTTAAGTGATTAATGAAAAGCAAACAAAGAAAAAAATCACAAAATATATAACAAAACAAAGAAAAAAATTAAAACCACATCTCAAATGAAACAACAACAACAAAATCAACCAAACTGTTATGAAATAAAAGCACCCAACAAAACTGTAGAGTACATTATATTTTGGTCAACTACTCACACAACCACAAATATAATTTTTACTTTATTATTTTAATTGTATGTATATACGTTATCTGTGTGCAGATGTGCACCTAACTACAGGTGTATGCATAGGCCAGAGAATGGAATTTGATTCTAATTAATTGGAATTACAGGCAGTTGTAAGTAATCTGACATGGGTCCTTGAAATTGAATTAAGGTCCTAGGCAAGAGCATTATGTGCTTTAATCACTAAACTATTTCTCTACCCCCCTAATTAATTTTACAAATATTTTGCAAATATTTTCATTCATCTAGCATTATTTTTTATGTTATATGTCTCTGTGCATATATAAATGTCAGAGCACAGCGTTCAGGAATCAGTTCTCTCCCTCCACCTTTGGTGAGTCCTGGTTATTAAACTCATTAAATATTGTCAATTGTATCAAGTTTATTTAAACACTGAGCTTCTTATGCATCATTTACTTCATATATTATAATCTCTAGAAATGAAAAACCATTACATCACTACTATAAACTATACTCTACGCAGTTGTGTTTTCATAGGTGCTCAATATTTCTGTAATTAATTTTAAGTTTCTTG
The DNA here is from genome assembly GCF_004785775.1 of Grammomys surdaster. Taxonomy (NCBI): domain Eukaryota; kingdom Metazoa; phylum Chordata; class Mammalia; order Rodentia; family Muridae; genus Grammomys; species Grammomys surdaster. The sequence goes on from NW_021604769.1 coordinate 828,095, forward strand.
TTTAAACTAGTATTTTATATTTTGTATATTTATAAAGTATATTAAATTCAATGAAACAAATTTTCTTAGTGTTTCATTCAATTCTAGTTCATTGTTTATAAAAGTTGTATAAAATTATAAAAAACAATTTTAAATATTCATGAATTAAATTTTAATAAAATGTAAAATAGCAAAATGTTTAAAATGGCTAATTTTAAACATCATCACACATGATGTGGTATTGTGGGAGTAAAAATTAAAAACAACTTGGCAAGGACCGCCGGACGGCTTGCTAAGCTTGCTGAGAATAGCCATAATAAAAATATCAAGCCCCTCTAGGGACAAGGTGACCAAAAATGTAGAAACAACCTAAGACATATCTTGACCAGTCTAAACATGCCCAAGTGAGTAATGGGCCACCTGGTGTTTATCCTAGAAGGTCTGAGGTTTCATGGTCAAAAATAGTGGGCCATCCAGCCTGTCAAAATGATTGCTTATGCAAAGTGCTGATGTTTGAAGTATTCAATAATATGTAACCACGTCAGAATTTCCCTCTTTTCCCTTCCCCCTTGTGGCTCCCCCTATAAAAGTTCTAAACTTCCTGGGGTCTTCATCGATTCTCTCCCCTGCGTGGGATGAGTTTCGATCTGAGGGCCCTCCTTAGTAAACTGCCTTTTGCCATTTGCATCAAGTCGGTCTCTCATGTCTCCTTGGGTGTGCGCTGATCGGGACTTGAGTTGGGGGTCCGCTTTGGGGGTCCTTACAGTATCAAAAGTAATATTATTTATATTTGAAAGGAGTTATTGAGTTAAATTTATTTGAGTGTATGTCTAAATGTGGATGTTAGTAATTTTTATATTTCTTTCAAATTAATTTATTTAATTCGAAATTAATTAATTTCACTGAAGTTAATTCATGGCAATGAAATATAGTGAAATTGAAATAATTTAAACATTATATTCCTTCATGATTATTAGTGACTAATAGTGTAATTTTACTTTTTCATGTTGGTTTACTACTAATAATAAATCGAACTATTTTCTTTTTGGATGTTTTATTTCTATTTATTATTATTGTCATTATTATTATTTTATTATTATCATCTTTAATCTTTTTATACAATCCAGTCGTTATCCCCCCTCCTCCTCTGCACTACGGCAGTTTCTCATCCCATTCCTCTTCCCCTTTCTCCAAGAGGAAGTCCCCACACTCCCACATCATCCCCAACACCCTGACAGGCCTCCACGTTCTGTGAGGCCTCAAGACTCTCAAGGGTTAGGTGATGCTTCTCTCATTGAGGCCAGAACAGGCCTCAGTATATGTATCTGGAGCCTCGGAACAACTAGTGTGTACTGCCTGGTTGGTGGCTCAGTGTCTGAGAGATCTTAGAGGTCCAGGTTTGTTGAGATTGCTAGTCTTCCTATGGAGTCACCCTTCTCAACTTCTATAAGCCTTTCCCTAATTCAACCACAGGGTTCCCTGAATTCAGAGCATTGGTTGGATGTAATAAGTATCTGCTTCTGTCCTGCTTTTCCTTTCCCCCTTGTGCCTCCCCCTATAAATGTTCTAAACCTCCTGGGGTCTTTGTCGATTCTCTCCCCTGCGTGGGATGAGTTTCGATATGAGGGCCCTTGTTAGTAGACTGCCTTTTGCCATTTGCATCAAGTCAGTGTCTCCTTGGGTGTGTGCTGATCGGAACTTGAGTTGGGGGTCCTCTTTGGTGGGGCATCTTTTGGGTGTGTGTTCATCAGTAGTGTGTCTAGGTCTTCAGGTAGATCTATTTCCAATTTTCTGAGGAAGCTTCAGAGTGGTAGTACCAGATTGCAATCTCACCAGCAATGGAGAAGTGGTTGCCTTTCTCCACATTCCATCTAACGTGTGCTGTCCCCTGAGATTTTGATCTTAGCCATTCTGATTGATGTAAAATGGAATGTCAGGGTCATTTTCATTTGCATTTCGATGATTACTAAGGACTTTGAATGTTTCTTTAAGTACTTCTTGGCCATTTACGATTCCTCTATTGTAAATTCTCTGTTTAGTTATATACCCCATTTTTTTAAAAAAAAATTTGGGATTTTATATTTTTGCAGGTTAGTTTCTTGAGTTCTTTATATACTTTGTTTATTAGCCTTCTATCAGATGTAGGGTTAGTGAAGATTTTATTCCCAACCTGTAGGTTTCTCAGCTTTTCCTATCGACTATGTCCTTTGCCTTACATTACATTTGCTTATCAAATTGATACAATCAAAGGCTGCTGCTGAAATCAATATAGTACTCAGTGTTGCATGGGCCAAAGTAAAGGCTATCCTTTCATGAGAGAACAACAAGATATCTACTTAATAGATTAAGGCTTTATGTACAAGAATAAAAACAATACAGCATTTAAACAATTTTTAATATTTTAATTTTGAGAATTTCATAATGTACAAATAAGATCAGGCAATAAAAATAAATATCAAGCCAATAAATGTAAATAAAAGAAATATTTATATAAGCTTTTGTAGCAGAATTTAAGCTTTTATGTGAATTTATACGTTCATTTAGAAGCACATATACACTGAAATAGAAAAAAATAGACAACAAAAAAAGCTATAGGTTGTTTGACTGTCAAAATACGACATATTAACAAGCACAAGGGGCATCAGAGATGAAAGTAAAGTTGATGACAAAAAAGGGGAAGGATGCTAGATTCTCTTTGTGGAATGAGACATTTAGTTAAGGTCTATGGTGAATTACAAGCAAAGCTCAGTATGTATTTTTCCCTCACTTTGATCAATTTAGATTTTCACACAACTCATAGAAATGGATAAATTGAAAAAGCTAAAGAATATGTTTACATAAAATACAACACATAGATTCTTTAAGAAAACTTAATGAATCAAGTATATAATCACCATTTAAACCCTGTTTTACAGTTCCTGTTCTTTCTAAAGAACAAAGCTATACCACCAAATCCTGTGATCTTTATGCTTTTCTAAGGATATTTTCTGTGATCATATACCTTCTATTATTGAAAAGGCAATCCAACAATCCTCAGTAAAAGGGATTGAGTTCTATTGATTTCTTCATAAATTTATATACAGGATTTAGATGTTTGACTATTAATAATGTTAACAAATAATTTTGTTCAGCCTTTGTAATTTTGAAACATCTGTATGAAGACAAAGAGTGAAGGACTCACATCCTATGTTGATTTAAAAAAAAACACTATGTATTTTTTTCTGTGTCCTATGGAGAGCATTTTTTACATCTTTATTCCTCAAGCTGTAGATCAAAGGATTCAACATAGGAATAACCATGGTGTAAAACACTGAAGCTACTTTATCACTATCAAAGGAATGACTGGACTTGGGCTGCATATACATAAATATTAAAGTCCCGTAGAAGACAGTGACCACTGTCAGGTGGGACCCACAGATGGAAAAAGCCTTGCGCCTGCCCTCAGCAGAACTCATCCTGAGAATGGCTATGAGGATGAGCAGGTAGGACACAAGAACAAGTAGAAGAGAGGAAATCAAATTAAAAGCTGATAAGCACAACAATATCATTTCAATTTCTTGTGTATTTGAGCAGACCAAAGATAACAAAGGAAGACTGTCACAATAGAAATGAGTGATGACATTGGAGCCACAGAAAGACAAAGTAAAAATCTTAATTGTGATTAGAAGAGCTACAATTGTACAGTAAAGATAAGGGATTGCTACAAGCACCCAGCATAGTCTTTTTGACATGATGACCATATAGAACAAAGGCTTACAGATGGCCACATATCGGTCATAGGACATTGCAGACAGAATATAAATTTCACAAGCAATGAACATACTAAAGAAAGACAACTGGATAGCACAAAGATAAAATGATACTGTATTTTTATCTACAAGAAAATTTTGTAACATTTTGGGTCCCACAGCTGTTGTATAACCAAGGTCTGTAGTAGCAAGGTGTCTGAGAAAGAAGTACATGGGTGTGTGCAGCCTAGAGTCCACCATGGTAAGGATGATCATGCCCAAGTTTCCAATCAGAGAGATCAGATATATGATGAAGAAGAGTCCAAACAATGGAGCCTGCAGCTCAGGGCGGTCAGTGATGCCCATCAGGATGAATTCAGTCACCATTGTGAAGCTGTGGTTATCCATTCAGGTTTACAGAATGTGCTGTTTTGAGTAGAGACATTTGCACTGTGAGTAGATTTCAAATGTCATATTATTAAGAGTAGCTTCATTGAAATATCTCAAAATGTTTTAATTTATTTTTGAAAATTAATCTATTTCAAAGATGTACACATACTCTTATGCATATAAATGCACAAAGAGATAGATACATGTGACTGTAAAGACATAGATATGAAACTTTAGTTCTTTCTCAATGAAAGTTTTAATTAAGAGTATATTGTAACTCTTTAAAATAATATTTGCCTTTCCTAACTATAATGTGAAGAGCCAATTTAATTCAATATTAAACATTTTAATCTGGAGAACATTCTCTTTCACCTAACATGTAGCCAAAGAGCCATTCAGCCTCAAAACCTATTAATAATTTCAGGATGTAAGAATTTTGCTATACAGACAGATGTACATGTCTAAATTAATACCTATAAAATTATATGAATGTATATAGAACATCTTGCAAACATAGCATAGAACTCAATATAATAAGGCATGTCTGAATAATTCCAATGCACCAGAGGGAAATTCACAGAAGGGTAACAATTTTTACTTTTGATAAAAGGTGTATGTGTTGATGTTTTCTGAGTAAAGTCAGAAATAAAACAATTTACAACTGTAATCATGGAAGAAAGTGCAACCTCTGAGTAAATGAGAGCAAAGTTCGCCAGCAGTCACTGTTCTGTGTACAGCTGATTGTATTTAATTGACATTTCACTCACTTTTAAAGTCAATGAAAAGTGGCTGTTTTAAAGTGTGGTTACCTGATAGCATTCCATTCTCTGTATATACACTTTATATGTTATGCACGCAAAATTATCAATTATTACATGACTCAAAATCACCCAGTCTTGGTCTCTTTTGCATTGGTTTAATTTGCATTAATATAAAGTAAAAAATTAAGTGTGCTTAATATCAATGTTCTTATATGTAAAGACAGACATGAAAGTTTTCCTCTGAAGAGATTTACAACTCAAAGAAAAGAAAAAAACACCCTTTAGTACGAATTATTTGTTCATTGACACCTGAATGCTATTTTTCAGTACTCTGATGTCAGAAAATTTTAGTTAGTAGAAAAAGATTTCCATTATCATAAAGATATTTTGAATGTCTCTTGATTCTCAAGTAATAGTTTTCACACCCATTGTGAAACAAAGGATCCTTTTATCAAATGATCAGGCAATGGCTCAGGAGTTCTTTCCTCAGGTATAGCCACTGAATATTGGGACTTGAATTTGACACAAGGATGGAAGTGGAGAGCTAACTCATGAACTTGTCCTCTGATCTTTGTACATGTGCACTTATACATAATTAATTAATAAATTAATATATTGTAAATTTTTTAAAGATTAAAAGTAATCACATCTAAATTTTTCCTCTACAAAAACCACTTGTTAACATTTCAATTATTTAAGTTTCTTTAACATAATAGGTATTATTGTGGTCTTTTCATGGATATATTTTTTCATGAATTGTTCTAATTCCTCTCTCTCTTTCTCTCTCTCTCTCTCTCTCTCTCTCTCTCTCTCTCTCTCTCTCCTTTCTCTCTCTTTTCATCCTTTATATAGTTCTTTTCTTTATGTCAGATGCTTGACGACTAGGGGTTTATGATAATTTTTGAAAGGTATTCTTAGTAAATCTAGGAACAAATACAATTGAGTATTGGTAAGAAAATACTATTGACTTAATACTTTTGTTCTCAAATTCCATTCTTTAAATGATATCAAGTCATGTTGTTTACTATAGATGTCTTCTCACCTGGGTTCTTCACTGGTAATAAAATCATGTGTGTATGCGTGTTTGTGTGTGTTTGTGTGTGTGTGTGTGTGTGTATGAGAGACAGAGAGAGAGAGAGAGAGAGAGAGAGTTAATATTTTCCTTGCCATCCTCAGTAAAAATGTTCAAAAACTAACATGAAAAAGAGAAATGAAGAAAAATTATTGGTGCCCAGGTGTCTTGGAGTATTAAAAAGAATAGGCCCTTAAAAGCAAGTAAGCAACTCCAGATGGTGAAACTCTATCAAAGAATTTCCACATAAACTGTAGGACTCTGTGTGACACTTACCTGTTGTCAAACTTCTGCCTTCATTTCCCTATGTGGTTCTTAGCTCAAGTTTCTGAGATCTACTTTTTTGCACACTTTTAAACTATAGAGAATCTCCCTAAGGAGACATCAAGAAGTTATTAATTACCAGCAAACTTCTGAAGGTTTAATGATGTAATACTTAAAAATTATAAACTCTCAGGATCAATTTGTTTTCAGCTGAGATTTAGTTACTTGTTGTATAGGTCAGCATTCCCACTTACAAGTACTTATCAAAAGTAGTGCGGCTAAGTTCTCAAAAGTAAATTTATGCTCTCACGCTTATTGTGATGTAATGTGTAATTACCAGGATGTAAAAGAAACAAAATGTCCAATCATGAATGAATGAACAAGGAAGATATTTCATTCAAGAGAATAGTTTACTATTTAACTGTTAAAGTGCAAGGTATGATACCACGGATGAATGTTGAAAGCACAAAGCAGACTAACCAAAGATACCAATTTGAGATTTTTTTTTGTTTTTGTTTTGTTTAAATAACTTATTTATTTTTTTCTCAAATCGTAATTCATTGACACAGGGATTATAAACATAGAAAGGCAGGATGTGGGGAAGGGGATGACACTGGAGTATGGGTGTTCAGGGGGAATACAGATATCTTTCAGAACAGGGTATCGGCTGGGTGAAGGTTCAGGGGACAGGTCACTATGACTTTGCCTATGATTCACTTGTCCTTATCTAAGTTGGTATTGTCTGCCTATTTACAAGGTCTATGACTACTCGGGCTGATACATTTCCACAAAAGCTGCCTGTTTACCAAAGCTTATAGCCATCTGTTTCAATGTTTTTCCACAGAGACCCAAGACTTGGTGTTAGTATACATGTATGACAGGCCTATTGCTGATTTTAGGCCTTCAGTGTGTAAGCAGGGCTGCCCCTGACATCTCCTCCCTTCTCTAAGTATAGAAGGGCTGTGGTGATTCTAATCTTGTGAAGGCGGGAATATAGTCCTGACCTCCAGTAATTGAAGGGGACCTTGTAATGGCTCTGGTCCCCCTGTGTTGTTCAGTGAGGCATGAGGGCCATACCTGTCCTGATGTCTTTTTCCTGGAGAGGGGATACTTTTGACATCAACACCTATGCAGTCAGGCTTGTCCCTCAGGGAACCCAGAGAGATATTTTTAACTTTTATCTATATTCCCTTGCAGTGCTTAGCCTCGCAGCCTAAGCAAGAATTCAGATCGCCAGTCAGAGGGGGTTCTGGGTGGCCCCTCTCTGCTTGGTTTAGGGGCAGAAGTCCCCCCTTTTAGGTTGGGTGGAGATGGGTTTTGGAAACACCCTGTATAAAGTAACAACCTCATCTTGAGTCTCGTGGTCCTCCATAGCTAACTTATGATAATGTATCTGAATAGGTTTTGCTACCAAATTATTTATCTGCTGTTTCACAGAGTTAGTCAGCCTATTTGAGGCCCAGGGACCAGCAGAAAAAAGCAAAAAGAACCCAAATAATGGTCCCAAGATGGGAGGAAGTAGGGTTGACAACCTTGGAGAGGCTGAAAACCAATTCTTGTACCAGCATTCATCTGTCTCTTTCTCTCTCTGACACTCCTCCACTGTTGGTGGGATTGTAAGCTGGTACAACCACTATGGAAAGCAGTCTGGCAGTGTCTCAGAAAATTGAGATTGTTGCATTTGAAATGAATGATGCTATTTTACACACAGAAAGACAAAATGAAAATCTTAATTGTGAATAGAACAGTCACAGCTGTGTAGTAAAGATAAGGACCATTAACCAACATAATCTTGACATGAGGATCATAAGAGCAGATTCTTACAGTGTCCACATAGTGGTCATAGGGCACTGAAAACAGAATGAAAATCTCATAAGCAATGAACAACAGATAGAAGGTTAAGTTCAAAAGTCACCAAATCTAAAAGATACTGTGGTTTGATCTATAATAATATATCTTTTTAAATTGGATATTTCATTTATTTACATTTCAGATGTCATCCCCTTACCCCATTTTCCCTCCATAGAACCCCCTATGCCATTCCTTCTCCTCCTTTTTGCTTTTATACCATTCTAATCACATGCAAGTATTAAGATCAGTTCTAGGTTGAGGGACTAGTAATACAATAGATGCAAATAGTCAAGGATCAAGCAAGACAATAAACACAAATATTCAAAGGACAAGCAAGGCAATAAACAAAATTCCATGAACACTCCCGTGATCACTGTTTCTAAAGGCTTATGAGGAAGACCAAAATATTTGAGTCAACTGTACAATAATATTTCTAACATTTTGGTTCCAACAGCTGTTGACTAAACAAGAAGTGTAGGATCTGTCTGAGAAGGAAATACAAGGGTGTTTGCAGCTTGGAGTCCATCATGGTGATTAGGATCATGGCCAAGATGCCCATCAAGGAGATCAGATAAATGACAAGAAACCATCCAAAAATTAATGCGTATAGCTTAGGGTGATGCCCAGCAGAGTGAATTCAGTCACCACTGTGAGCTGTGGTCCTTAATCTTAGCTTATCAGACAACTTTTCTAAATACAACACTATATAATCAACCTATTACTAAGTTTACCTATTATTACTTGGAGGATTTTTTTATAAACTATTATAGGTAACATAAATCTTATTTTTCAATATGTAAAATTTGATCTTGAATACACATATACAACACACTTGTATATGACTTAAAAACAGACATAGACACAAATATACAAGAATGGGTCTAAACTAGATTTGTGTTACAAAATAACATTATTCCATGTCTACAGATATTTGGTGTTTGCAGTCTTGGGGGTATGTCCCCCCTCATATCAGTTGCTCACAGCCCAATTGAACTATGAATTATTCTATTTCATTAAATATTCATACCTTAAAATTATTTAGTAGATATTTTACTAGCTTCAAGATTTAATAACTCATTTTCTTTACAACATAATGATAAAAATTTCACAATGTTCTTACTCATTATTATATCTCTGTGGTCTTTCTTAACATAATAAAAATTTGGTATGTGTTTCTGTCATACAATATAATCTTTCACTGACATAAAATTAGTATTATTGGATCATACATCGACACAAATAATTAGATACATTTTAGAGATATGAACTGTTCTAATAAATTATGAGGATATTAAATTTTAAGGGAAGAATATTGTTTTCAATTGGACCTACATTTTGAACTGTTTGTGTTAATTATAAGGTAATGTGTTTACAAGACAACATATGTTTCAAAAAGCTTATTATGAGTATCAATATTTCCCAATTTATGTGTATGAATGTGGTATATAAACACCATATCAAAAAAGAAAATGTTGTAAGAAGGCATTTACAATAAATATTGGGTGTAGCAAAACATCTTCCTGTTATACTAGCACAAGATCATTTCCCTATTATGATACAGAACTCAGTGCAAAAACTTTGAACACAGAGATAGTATTTCTGAGAATCTACTAAAAATCATGATGAAAAATTTAAGAAAATAGCAGATCAAAATATTTAAAAATACATGTTAATATAATGTTTCAATGGAAAAAATAAGTAATACACAGTTTTGAGAGAGGTGAATATATTAGTCTCTGAATAAAGGACAATGAAATCTACTTTGTCAACATCTTGTTTAAAAATGATTTCTTTTTATGTGTACATTTGTGGACAAAAATAAAATGTACAAAATCTAGTTTCTAATATGTTGTTTATATTCTTTACTAATCTTGTGGCACGTTCTTGAAAAATATAATTTTCTTAGACTAAACATGAGAAAACACAAGATAAATAAAATACACACACACATACACACAAACATACACATATCACACATTTCTAGAGGTATCTCTATCTGTCTATCATCTATCTATCTATCTATCTATCTATCTATCTATCTATCTATCTATCTATCTATACATATCAATAAAAGGGACCAGAATAGATAATCTCTCTGAATATATCTGAATATATATATATATATAAATTTACACACACACACATATTTCTAGAGATATATACCTCTAGAAATTACAGAAAGACTATCTATCTATCCTGGCCCCTTCTTTTTTTTCTTTGCCTATTTTCCTAAAATTATAAAAAGTAAAAAACACAAACAAGGTGTGTCGGATATCATTCTTTTCATCAAGAAAGACAAGCACTTAATTTTTTTATAAAGATTTGTCTTTGATAATTTAGTGAGATACAGTAAAAAAGTAATGAAATTTTGCCATTATCATGAAACTTGTTAAATGTCTTCTTATTATCTACTAATTCTTTCAAACCTACTATGAGATGCAAATTTTATTTCTCATAATGAATTATAAGAAAGTGTTCCAGAGATGATTCATTTAATAAGGGTTTTTGTTGCTAATGTCGAAGACCTGATTTTTAAATTTGTATCCCACATGGCAGAAGGAGAAAACTACGTATTGCAAACTACCTCATATCTTGCACCATTTAAGCAGCCAGGAATCTGAGTACAGTTAGGTTATAGACCTTCTAGAAGATTCAATTATGATGAATCTGATGAAAGGACATAGCTTAATGAAATTCTAAAGACTTAATAGTTTATCCATAGATAAGTGTGACTCTCAACACTCATCACAGCAGCAAGTTTTGTTTTTATTGTTGTTTTGCAGCAAGTGGTCATTAACAGAGACCCACAATGGCTCAGGGTGTAGAAAATAAAAGACATCAAAATATTCATCCCTAAATATTACATCTTCATCACACCATTTTTGTAGAAAGGTTATCATCACAGAGTAGTATAGGTTTGAGGAGAGTTTAAGCATCAGGGGCAGTGGATGATAATAGCTAAACACTTTTTGAGATACATCAGGGTTGTTGTGCACATGAACTGAGAGTTACTGTGACTACATGCACAAAAACTCTGCGAGCTCAAGAAAGACAAAGATTTAAGCATTGAGTAGGGAGGGGAGAAGATGTCCCAATCCTAGCTGAGAAGCTATTGATGTTAACTAATGATTGTTGACTACAGAGAGTCATTATACTTCAGGGACATGAATCCTGAGGGACTACTCATGCCCTGTTGGTTTAAAATTTTAAAAGCTTATTCACTTTACTGCCTTTATATTAAAATTTAATATATAGCTGGTTTAACAAGTGAAATAGAAAGGCATTTCTCAATTTGCTATGTATTCATGAGTATCCTTATTTTGAAGTATATTCATTATTCAGGAAATTCACAAACTCTTTAAATAGAAGTGCTTTTTACCTCAATATATTGTGAGTTCTGAGGTCAGTCTTTTGTTTCTTGAAATAAAACATTGATTTCAACCCCTATGCATTACTATGAGTAAATCAGAATTTGAGAAATACATGTAATGTGCACAATATAGCAAAAAATAACCATGTTTATTAAATAAAATGATTTAACAAAAATAGAAAAGTTAATCTTGAAATTTTAGATTCCAGCCTCCTAAAATCCTTAAGATATTCTGCTGTTTAGTCTAACTCAGGGAACAGAGCATGCAACTTTGAACACATTTAATGTTCCTAATTCACCTTGTTTATATCCATTTAACAATCAGTAATGAAACCTAAAGCACATGTTTCAGGATTATGCCGCATTGATCTTGTGTTTAGAAGTTAGCAAAAGAAAAATGTGGTGAGTGATTGTAAAATCCTAAGAAAACAAAACAAAATAACAAAAACAAACAATAAAACTGCAGTCCTCAGGAATAAAGTCTTTTCTGTTCCTGTTCTCTGAGAGAAAAATATTTTAAACAGTACTTAAAAGACTTTAGAGACTATCACCATTACCAAGAGTGTTCATGATAGTGAATTGCTTTTCACCTGTGGTTTGGCAAATTATCTTTTAAAACAAAATAGTGTTCAAATAATGGGCAAGTTTTTAAATTAAAATTTTCACTAAGTTTTAATAGTTAATTATATGCTACTTATTAAAATCTTATATCACTTATTTTGCATCCAGACTGTTGTTCATTAACCAAGAATATGCAAGGCTCTAGCTCAATTTCTCATGCCAGGAATGACAAACTTTATTATTCACATCCAATTTAAATATCAAATTTTCATAGTTCTTATTATCAGCTTTATTATCTGATAATAATTTTTTTTGACATAGACATTTTAAACTTATATTTAGTTTTATGTACCTAATTAGATTGGCTTTGATATTGAAATCATATAATTTTCAACCAATAGTAAAAGTTTTTCCTTTATTATGTTTTATCTATTATCTATTCAGCTATTAAATTGGATTGATATCAAACCCACAAAATAATAGTCAAGCAATATAAAAACTCATTCCTTTATTAATGTTTGTAGGCTTTTTTTATTTCTCAAATCATCTAATTAGCCAATATTTAATTCAATAAACACATTGTTACCTTATTAGTTCTACATATTTTAAAAGAAATTTTCTGTTATGCTTCATTTTTAAAATTTTTGTCACGTGTTCCAGTCTTTAGAGAATAATTCTTTTCTATTTTCTTCACTGAAATTATAAATCATACATATTTATTGTGAAGTAAGACAACATTTAACAAACTGTGACTTCCATGAGAAGTTATTGTTCATCTTTTTCCTCTCTTTCTATGAACATTTTTACATCTTTGTTTCTTAAGCTGTAGATCAAAAAATTATACATAGAAATGATTAAGGTATAAAGATAGAAGTCATTTTATCAGTGTCAAAGGAATGACTCCTCTTAGGTTGCACAGACAGAAATACAAATGTCCCATAAAAGACAGTGACTACTCTCAGGTGGGACCCACAAGTGAAGAAAGCCTTCTTCCTGCCTTTTGTAGAGTTGATTCTTAGAAAGCTCTAAGAATGAGCATATAGGAGACAAGGATGACCAGAAGAGAGAAAATCAAGTTGATAGCAGATAGAATTGAAATTCTCATTTCGATTGTATTTGTATTTGTGCAGAGCAGAGATATCAAGAGAAGAACATCACAGTCGAAATGAGGGACGACATTGTAGCCACAGAAGGATGAAGAGAAAATATTTATGGTGACTATGAGAGAAATAAGTACACTATAAAGGTATGAGATTGCTACCAGTACCCAACATATAATTTGTAACATGATGACATTGTAGAGCAGAGGGTTACAGATGGCTACATAGTGGTCATAAGACATCATAGATAGAATAAACAGTTTACAAGCAATAAATAGAAGAAAGAAGACTAATTGTGTAGGACAAAGATAAAAGGATATTGTATTTTTACTGACAACAAAATTTGCTAACATTTTAGTTCAAATAGCAGTTGAATAACCAATATCTGTGATAGCTAGGTGTCTGAGAAAAAAGTACATGTGTGTTTGCAGCCTGGATTCCACTATGGTAAGTAAGGATGACTATGCCCAAGTTGCTGATCAGCAAGATCAGATAGATGATGAGAAACAGTCCAAACAATGGGGCCTGCAGTTGAGGGTGGTCAGAAATACCCCTCAGAAAAAACTCAGTCACTACTGTGAAGCTTTGGCTCTCCATCTCGGGTTCATGATAAAATCTGTTATGAATAGAGATTGTAGCACAGTCAAGAAATTTCAAATGCTATCATATTTTGTATTTTTGTTAAAGGATTAAATACAAGCATGTAAAATTAGTTTTTAAGATAAATGTACTAAAAAGGTTTATATATACTTCTATGCACATCCTTACACACACACATGCAAACATATGTGGTTTTTAATAAACAAAGACACAGATATGAATTTTGGTTCTCAACCAATGAGAAATTTTTACAGAGAATAACATAATTCTTTGCCATCAATATTTGGTTTCTCCAAATGTGATATGACCTGTTCCTTTAATCTAATGTTTTAATATATATATATATATATATATATATATATATATATATATATACACACAGAGGGAGAGATTGCATATATGTACATATATGATATGTCTCATTATATATTATATATGTAATATATTTATATATAAAGTCTTCAAACTGTAGATAGTTGGACTTATACACACATAGATTAAATTAATTTTTCCTTTGCATTTATTTCTGAAATGATAGAAACATGACATTTAGCAATTCTATATTTGACTGTTTTATTAAAGGGATGTTTTTATATATAGCCCTGTGGTATTCTGTCCCCTTTATGTGTATCAAAATGGGCTTAACATCACAGAGATCCTCCTCACTCTGCCTTATGAGTACTAGGGCTAAATTCATGACCCACCACTCCCAATTATTCTATCATTTTTAAGAAAACAGAAATACATGATTCCTCTATCTGCAACTTTTGTCTATTACTATAAAGGTGAATTCTTTCCACAGCAAAACCTTTTTTTTGCTGCTTTTATGAAATTAATGTTTATTGAATATTTTATTTGCATTTCAGATATTATCCCCTTTCCCCATTTCACTCTCACCCAGAAACACCCTATCCCATAGCCCTTCTCCTGCTTCTATGAGGATGAGCCCCCACTCACCTACTCCCACCTCCCTATCCTCCAATTCCCCCACACTGGGTCATCCAGGCTTCAAGAGACTAAGGGCCTCTTCTCCCAAATATGCCCGACAAAGCCATCCTCCCCTACATATACAGCTGGAACCATGGGTCCCTCCCTATGTGCTCCCAGGCTGGTGGTTTAGATCCTGGGAGCTCTGGTTGGTTGGTATTGTTGCTCTCCTCATGGGGCCACAAACCCTTTCAGTTCCTTCAGTCCTGTCACTAACTCCTCCATTGGGGACCCAGTGATCAGTTCAATGGTTAGCTATGAGCATCCAACTCTATATGTCAGACTCTGGAAGGCCTCTAAGGTGACAGCTTATCAGGCTCCTGTCAGCATGCACTTCCTGGCATCTACATCAGTGTCTGCCTTTGGTGACTGCACATGGGATGGATACCCAGTTGGAGCAGTCTCCCCTCCTTCAGTTGCTGTCCCACACTCTGTCTCCATATTTGTTCCCATAAGTATTGTGTTACTCCTTCTAAGAAGGATCAAAGCATCCACACTTTGGTCTTCCTTGTTCATGAGCTTCATGTGTTCTGTGAGTTGTATCTTGGGTATTGCAAGCTTTTGGGCTAGTATCCACTTATCACTGAATGCATACCATGTGTGTTCTTTTGTGATTGGGTTACCTCACTTAGGATGATATTTTTTAGTTTCATCCATTTGCCTAAGAATTTCATGAATTTATTGTTTTTAATAGCAGAGTAATACTCCACTGTGTAAATGTACCACATTTTCTGTATCCATTCCTTAGTTGAAGGACATCTGGGTTCTTTCCAGTTTCTGGCTATTATAAATAAGGCTGCTATGAACATAGTGGAACATATGTCCTTGTTATATGCTGGAACATCTTCTGGATATATGCCCAGGAATGGTATAGCTGAGTCCTCAGGTAATGCTATGTCCAGAGACAAAAATCCAGAAGAGCAAGAGAAAAAGGAGGTCCAGTGACAAGCCCAAATTTAGATCCAGCTCCAGGGTAAGCCCGGTGCCCAGACACTGTTACTGACGCTGTGTTGTGCTTGCAGACAGGAGCCTAGCCTGCCTGCCCTCTGAGAGGACCAATAAGCAGCTAGATATCTTATCAGATACTAGCACCAAAACAATGGACAGAAGCCAGGGACCCCTGTGGTTGAATTGTGGGAAAGCTGGAGGAAGCTATGGAGCCATTGGAAGGATACACATGAGGTATTATCACAATATATGGATATTTATTTCTGTAGTATATTGATGCACTTTGGCTAGAAATAAAGCTGACTTCTATTTGTCACATTATGCTTGATTATAAAATTGATATAACCAAAGAATGTACTGAAACCAGTACTGTGCTCACTGTTGCATGTGTCAAAATAGAAGGATATCCTTTCACCAGATTTCACAAGAAATCTACTTATTACATTCAAGCTTTATATGCAAGAATAAAGACAACATGGCATTTCAACCATTTTATTTTTTTTAATTTAGAGAATTCCATGATGTACAAAGACCAGGAAATAAAATATACAAATATGACTAATAAAAATAAATAAATGAAACATTTAATAAAATTTTTATAGCCAAGCTTAATCATCTATCTGAAGTGGTGCATTCACTCAAAAATGCATATGCACTAAACTGGAAATACAATAACTCTGTGAAGAAACTACAAGTTGTTTGAGTGACAAACTACTACAAGTTAACCAGGACCAGGGGGATCATGGATATAGGTATGGTTTATGTGATAGGTAAGGTTCAAGTGATGGGAAACTTAAGCAAGGTCTATGGTGATTTACCAGCAAAGCAGAAAACTTGGTTTCTCTCACTGTGATCAAGTGAGATTTCACACAACTCATAGAAATGAATGAATTTTAAAAAAGTAATGAAGACATTGGCATAAACGTTGCAACACATTGGAAAACATAATGAGTCAGGTATACAAAACCATTTAAACCCTGCTCTACAGCTCCTATGCTATCTAAAGGGTACAAAACTATATCAGTGAATCTTGTGATCTTTATACTTTACAAGTATTTTGTGTGACCATATATTTCCCATTACAATCCAACCCTACTCAATAAAAGGGGTAAGATTTATTGTTTGCTTCATAAATTCTTATAGGACATTTAGATATTTGACTACTAAGAAGAATGATAACTTCAATTCTGTTGATCCTTTGTACGTGCTAAATAGTTTTATAATAAAGAGTGAAGGAACTGAACTCTGTGTTGATTTCAAAAGCAAACACTGTGTAGTTTTTTCCCTGTCCTCTGAAGAGCATCTTTTACATCTTTGTTCCTCAAGCTGTAGATCAAGGGATTCAACATGGGAATAATCAGGGTGTAAAAGACTGAAGCTAATTTATCAGTGTCAAAGGAATGACTGGATTTGGGCTGCATATACATAAATATCAAAGTCCCGTAGAAGACAATGACCACTGTCAGGTGGGACCCACAGGTGGAGAAAGCCTTGCGCCTGCCCTCAGCAGAGTTCATCCTGAGAATGGCTATGAGGATGAGCAGGTAGGACACAAGAACAAGTAGAAGAGAGGAAATCAAATTAAAAGCAGATAAAAACAACATAATTACTTCAATTTCTTGTGTATTTGAGCAGACCAAAGATAACAAAGGAAGACTGTCACAGTAGAAATGACCGATGACATTAGAGCCACAGAAAGACAAAGTGAAAATCTTAATTGTGATTAGAAGAGCTACAATTGTACAGTAAAGATAAGGGATTATTACCAGAACCCAGCAAAGTCTTTTTGACATGATGACCATATAGAACAGGGGCTTACAGATGGCCACATATCGGTCATAGGACATTGCAGACAGAATAAAAAGTTCACAAGCAATGAACAGAAGAAAGAAGGCTAACTGTGTAGCACAAAGGTTAAAGGATATTCTATTTTGATCAGTGATAAAATTTGTTAACATTTTGGGTCCCACTGCTGTTGAATAACCAAGATCTGTAGTAGCTAGGTGTCTGAGAAAGAAATACATGGGTGTTTGTAGCTTGGAGTCCACCATGGTAAGGACAATCATGCCGAAGTTTCCCAACAGTGATATCAGATAGATGAGAAGGAACAAACCAAACAATGAGGGCTGCAGCTCAGGTTGGTCAGTGAGGCCCATCAGGATGAATTCAGTAACCACTGTGTGGTTTTGACTCTCCATCCTAGTTTATGAGAAAGCCTGTTCTGATTAGGGAAATCAGCATCACCTGTAGAGTTAAATTATTGTTAATTTGAAGAATTTATTAAAGTATGATAGATAATATCTATTTAATTCTTTCAATATCTAATATTTAAAATTATATATTTAATACAGATATATGACACACTTGTCCCTAATATTTAGTGTGATATTTAACTTATTTCATGATTCACAATCTCAGATAGATGAAAGGTAGTTAGATGGTAGGTAAAAACGTAGCTTAAAATAGAGATTATAGATATTTAATTTATTGGCATGTATATTAAAATAAATTTTAATAGTTTCAAAACATTTTTGCCACTATTTATTACACTTTTTTGGAGTTTTCACTAATCATTTCTGTAATTCAAATTCATAGTGACATGTAGATTATTTAATTTAGTCATATATACAAATTCATATACTTCCTGTGAACAGCTAAGAACATTTAATAATGCATACGTTCTTTAGAACTGAATCATGAACGGCTTATGATTACAGATGGAGCATATAAAAGTGTAAAGCTGTAAAATACGTTGAGAAGACATGTAAGTTCAATTTTCCAGAAAAATCATAAATTGGAATTGTATCAAGAAATTAGAGAGAATATATTCACATATATCTCTGATGTATTTAAACAGACTGTATACAAAGGTAAATTTTGGCAAATAGTTTATTGAAAACTCTTCATCATATGTCCCAAACAGATGTGCCTGTACATGTTTTGGTGAAAGAAACCAAGATTTTATGGTGTATTGAATGTATACTGCCCCAAATAACCTTCAAAATTACATGTATAAACATTTTTTTCCAGTTTTAATCAGGAGTTACACTTACTATAAAGGAGTTGTGTCCACAATTGTTTTTATACATCCCAATGAACAGTATGGAATTCTTTTACTGATCTGAAATGATAAGTAGATAGGTAATTAAGTCAAGCATCTTGTTGTTCATTAGACCTATTTAAGGCATTGTCTCCCGTAGGTCAAGTGTAACACTGTATTTCATGCTGTGTTTCAATTGATTCTTGATGATTTTGTCATCATTATGGATGGAGTAATCAACTACTACTGTACCTACACAGGTAGTGGATACATGGACACACCATAAGACTTTGATGTCTCTTAGTTGGTCAAACTTTTGTCACAGTACTACATGTGAAGACGCTGTTGACAGCTATATTTGTTACAGATAGCCTGAACACACAAGAGTCATGTGTGAGACAGACATAAATGAATGCAGTACCTACCCCTGACAATTTGTGAAGGATGTGCTGAGCTGTCCTCAGAGGACAATAGGGGTGCATTGAAGGCCTGCCTTCCTCCTTCAATTACCTAGGAGCCTTAGTTTATATTTGTATCTGACAAACTGGGTTTAAAGACAGGAGCCTAGCGTAACTGTCCTCTAAGATGCTCCACTCAGTAGCTGACTAAAACAGATGTAAAAACCCACAGTCAAGCATTAACCTGAGGTCTAAAAATTTTGTGGAATACTTGCGGGAGGGTTCAGGAACCTGGAGGTGTTAAGGATCCCATAAGAAGACTAACACAATCAAGTAATCTGTATGCTTCAGTGGCTCCCGGAGACTGAATCATTAATCATAGACCCTGGACCTAGGAAAACCCACACATATGTAGCAGATGTACAGCTTGGTTTTCATGTGAGTCTCCCAAGAACTGGAGCATGGTCTTACCCTGACTCCATTGCCTGACTGTAGATCCTGTTTCCCTAAATGAGCTGCCTTGTTTGACCTCAGTGGGAGAGTATGTGCCTAGTCCTGCTGTTATTTGAGGTATGAGGGAGGGGAAGAAAAGGATCTCACCATTTTCAAAGGTGAAGAGGAAGAGTGGTTGAGGAGGGACCAAGTGTGTGGAGAGAACTGGGAAGAGGGTGAACTATGATTAGGATGTAAAGTAAATAAATTGATTAATGGAATAATAGTATATGTAAAATAATTATATGGTCTTATAAATTTTTTCGAAGGATACTTTTCAAGATAAGATAATTTTAATAACTATATTTGCATATTGTAGTGAAGAACCTAGAAACATATAAAGATGTCTGAGCAAATTAGAAAGAATGACTTATTATTGTTCGATAATGAACACTCAAAATTCTTCAGAAATGTGTGGTTTTATTATAACAAATATTAATTCTTAATATTCCACACATTTTACTGTGGTAAATAACATTATAAATATAAAATGGAATAAATATTTAAATAAATGTCATGGATAATTTAATGTGACTGAAAATCTTTTTATATATTATGTACACATCTTTTTGTCTGTCAGGGTCTTTATTTTTGAGAGTCTAATATAAAAATCAGAGTTAAGTTCTAAAATCACAGGATATATGTGGAAAAATATCCAATATCCCATATATTAAAATATAGATGAATAGATATTAGTTTTGTTAAATATTATGATCACCATCATTGACTGAATAAAAAGAAATTACAAACATAAACATTCATGGTAAGTATATTGGATATAATTGTTAGTGTAATCTATAAATTAGCAGTATAGAGAAAATGCTTTAAAGTTTTCTGTGAAAACAGTATATTTAATTTGTTCTACTCAGTTAAATGTCAATTTTTTTGCCCCAAATATATTTCATATTTGAAAAATTATTGTATTTAACAAGAAAACACAGCAAATTACTTCTTTCCAAGTTATTCATTTATCTTCCCATGTTGATCTATTAAAAAAAGAAACTGCACAACATAAATATCATATTTATAAAAGGATAGATACAACTATTTCTTGTTTACATATTGAGGAGACCTTGAGGGAATCAAATATCTTGGTCAGAGTTACTCTGATACTGAGTACTGGAAGATTGTTTTTAAACGTCTAAAGAGATTGTTATTAAATATAGAACAAATTTGTCATGACCATAAAAATGAATAAATATCTCTCATACTCAAAAATGAGCTAGGACCATCTTTAATGATTTTTAAATTTCATTTCCAGAAATTAGTTATATCTATATATTTATCAAAAATGAATGTAATTGTTTTCAGAGGTCCTGGAGCAAAAATAACTGACTATTAGAAAGACACATGAAGGAGATATAAAATCCTCAAACTGCAATTGTCATTAAAAGATCATGACTTTTTTTTCAAAAATGCTTATAAGAATTGACATTTTTCATTACAAGTATTAAAAATTAGCATAAAGAAAAAGTGAGAGTCATGCATTTGCTGCATGAGCATCTTAGAGAATTCAGAAAGTGCAGAACCAGTATAGGAAATAGTCTCAGAGATTTCAGGGAGAGGACAAAATGTGACAATGTTTGAACTCATAGATGGCTATGTCATATTCTTTTACCTGTCTACTGAAAGCACTGTCTTGAATTCCCAGTGTAGTTCTTAACATGTGGTTTTAGAGGTCAAATTTATACATTTTGTGAAACTACAGAAACTTTTCCCTATGGACCTTCTAAGTAAATCAGTAGTCACATCTAAATAATTTTGGTGTCTAATGAGATATCTAGAGGTTATAAACTAATTGTCAGAGAACACTGCTCTTCAACTATGACTTTGTTGTTTATCAGTTTATTTTATTCACACATATTGATGCTAGACTCTTAAAGAGATTAGTACTTTCACATTTACATTAATGTGTACTGGACATTATGTGAAAATCCAATTAAGTGTCCATTCAAGAATTAATAAATATATTATTGAATATCAAAAAATAAGTGTTAATGAATTTGAAATGTTTGATAACTTGGATAGACTAGCAGTAAACATTATGAATGACCTAAGACAGATACAGCAAAGTAATATTGCATGAATCGCATCAAAGTAAAGAAACAAATAATGGATGCATCTTCCAAAACAAAACCAGAAAACAAAACAGAGAGAAAAGATTGGCTTTGATCAAACCAGAACATGTTATGGTATTAGCTTTCCAGCACTTCATTCTAAACTCAGTCTTGTTGTGGCCTGTCCAACCCTGCCTGATTAATTCCTAGAGATCCTATTAGTTGACCTTGTCCCAGTACATACATAAGCAAAGGAGTCTACAACCTCTATCACTAATTCATCACAGAAAATATACTAACCAGAACAAAACAATATTGAAAAACTGATTTCTAGTTACAAGAGGAAGTGATGGATTGGAGTTGAGTGGTTTCCAAATAGCTTTGCAGTTAAAGAGTTTGTTTTGTTGTAGCATTTTGTCTTATTTTTCCTCGTTTGTTTGTCCTGATTTTTGATATTTTTGTTTTGTTTTGTTTTAAGGAGAGAGAGAGAGAGAGAGAGAGAGAGAGAGAGAGAGAGAGAGACTTAAAATTGATTTCGTTGGGAGGTGGGGACAATCTAGGGGGGTCTGAAGGATGGACAAAACATGAATAAAAATAATTTAAAGTAGGGAGTAATCCCAGAAGATCCACCCATAAAAATCTCATCAGTGTTATTGATCAATTGTGATCTAAATAAAATTTCCAACAATGATCATGTCAAACTATGAAGAAAAAGGTATCAGATCTCAATACTACACTGAGAATTATATATATATTTTATATATATACATATATATACATATATATAGTATACTACATATACTATATATATAATAATATATAATATATTAGTATATATAGTATATATATTATATATATACTATATTATATTATATTAATATATAATATAATAGTGTATGTAGCATACTATATATAAAATATATTATATATTAAATATATAATGAATATATATACATATAAATTTATTAATAAATAGTGAAAGAGTTTATGGATTTGAAGGATTTGAAGAAATAAATAAAGGATATATGGGAGTATTTGGAGAAAAGAAAAGGAAAGAAAAATTTTTGTAATTTAATTAAAATCACAATAATTAAAAAAAAGAGTTTGACAAGAGAGAAGTGGTATTTGCATACTATTGTAAATGAAATAATGATCAATAAATTATTTATGGCATATAAATTTGCCTCTGCAAATATCCTTCAGTTGTGTATTATTATATAGTTTACTTGTGTAAAATTTTGAGATATCCCTATTTTATATTGAATGCTACCAATTTGTTAGGTTTTCATAAAATAGATTTATACTTTCTATCAGATTTACCCTGCACTTAGAAATAAGCACTAAGTTGTGTCATTTAAGGAAAGGTATTACTAATATAAAATTAATTTTTCTACTCATCAATAAGATCTAATGACTTGAACATATTTTATATAAAATTATATTATTTACTTTTATATCTCATACTACTAATCCACTGGTAGATATTTTTGATACTATACAATGTTCATTAATTGATCTAAATATTATTTTCCTCTTTGCTACAAGTTTTGACATATTTCATGTTTTATTTTTATAATCACCCTAGCTGTCAGAAGCCTTCTAGGATAGACTATGTCAAGCAAATGAGTTGTTTGAAGATGGTCCACTGTTTTGTATGACTGAGATCAGATTGGTGATTTCAGAGATTGGTAAAATCAGAGAATGCAGAGTGCTTAGATAGTTCATCCCAGGATTGCTTCTTGCTACTGATATGCCATTCCTGTCTCTATTATTTAGCCTAATAATGGCTGGGCAACAGCTCACTCTATTGAACAAATTTCCATCAGATCAACATGAAGATGAACTATCCTGAATTAATGCTGTTTAAATGAATTAATTAGTTTATAGCATTCCTGCTTGATGATTTTAGTTGTTTTGCCAGAAAGATGTGATAAAGTTAGAATCAAGAAGAGAATGTATCTGTTCCTCAAGGAATAGTAAGTAAACACTTCCTAATAAGGAATGCAGTGAGCTTTCATAATTTATACAACAAAAAAATAACAGTAACTAACAATCACTGGTCTTTAATATCTCTCAACATCAATGGGCTCAATCCCTCAGTAAAAAGGCACAGGCTAACAGATTGGATATGTAAACAGGTTGCAGCATTTTGCTGCATAAAACAAACATACCTTAGTAACAAAGACAGATACTACCTCAGAGTAAAGGGCTGGAAAAATGTTTTCCAGGTGAATAACCCTAAGGAACGAGCTGGAGTTGTCATTCTAGTATCCAATAAAATAGACTTTCAAAGAAAAAGTTATCACATGAAACAGAGAAAGACACTTAGTACTCATCAAAGGAAAAATCCATCAAGAGGAAGTCTCAATCCTGCAAATCTATGCACCTATATAGGGGCACCTACATTCATAAAAAATTACTAAAATTCAAAGCACACATTGAACCTCACACAATAAAAGTGGGAGACTTCAACTCCCTGCTATTACCAACGGACAGGTCATTGAAGCAGAAACTATACAGAAACACAGGAAAACTAACAGAAGTTATTAACTAAATGTATTTAACAGATATATACAAATCATTTCTCACTAAAACAAGAGAATATACCTTCTTCTCAGCACTTCATGGTACCTTCTCCCAAACTGACCATATAATTGACATAAGACAACTCTCAACATATACTAAGATTGGAATAATCCATTATATCAGATCACCAAGGCTGGACTTCAATGACAACAAAAACAATAGAAAACCCACATAACCATGGAAACTGACAAACTCCCAGTTCAATGATAAATTTGTCAGGGAAGAAAGAAAGAAGCGAAAGACTTTATAGGATTCAATGAAAATAAGGACACATCAAACAACAGCTAATGGAACAAAGTGAAAACAGTGTTAAGTGGAACATTCAGAGCACTTCGTGCCTTTAAAAAGAAATTGAAGAGATCTCAAACAAGCAACTTATCAGCACACCTAAAAGCTCTAGAACAGAAAGAAACAAACATACCCAAAAGGAGTAGAGGCAAGAAATAGTCAAACTCAGGTCTGAAATTAACCAATTAGAAAGAAAGAGAACTAAAAAATAACTAACAATACCAAGAGCTGGTTCTTTGAGAATATCAACAAGATAAACACTTAGCCAAACTAACTAAATTCACAGACAATATTCAAAGTAACAAAATTAGAAATGAGATGGTAGACTAAGCAAGAGAACCTGAGGAAATTTTTAAAAACCATCATAGCCTACTGCAAAAACCTATATTCTACAAAACAGTAAAATCTAGATGAAATGGATGGTTTTCTAGACAGATACAATGTACCAAAGTTAAATCACGATCAGGTAAACTATCTAAACAGTGCTATAATCCATAAGGAAATAAAAATTATCATCGAGTACCTCCAATTAAAAAAAGGTTCAGGGACAGATAGTTTTAATGTAGAATTCTACTAGCTCTTCAAAGAAGAGCTAAGACCAATACTCCTCCAACTATTTCACAAAATAGAAATAGAAGGAAGATCATCTAATTAATTTATGAAGCTACAGTTACTTGGATACCTAAACCCCCCAAAAACACAACAAAGAAATAGAGCATCAGACCAATCTCACTTATAAATATCAATGCAAAAATACTCAATGAAATTCTCACAAACTGAATCTAAGAGCACATCAAAACTATCATTCACCACAAACAAGTAGGCTTCATTGCAGAGATCCAGGCATTGTTCAATATATGTAAATCTATCAACATAACACGCTATATAAAGAAACACTAGGGAAAAAAAAAAAACAAATGAGCATCTCATTAGATGCTGAAAAAGCCTTTGGCAAATAAAACCCTCCATCATGTTAAAAGTACTGGAAAGATCAGGAATTCATGGCACATACCTACATAATAAAAGTAATATATAGCAAAACAAAAGCCAACATCAAATTAAATAGAGAGAAACTAGAAGCAATCCCACTAAAATCTGGAACAGATCAATGTTGTCCACTCTCCCTATCTATAGTAGTTGAAGTTCTAGCTAGAGCCATTAGAAAAGAAAAGGATATCAAACGGACACAAATTGGAAAGGTAGAAGTCAAAGTATCACTATTTGCAGATGTTATGATAGTATACATAAGCAAACCCAACATTCCACCAGAGAAATCCTGCAGTTGATAAACAACTTCAGCAAATTGGTATAACATAAAATTAACTTAAATGAGTAGCTTTCATTTATATATGAAACAATCAGGCTTAGAAAGAAACTAGAGAAACAAAACCCTGCACAATAGTCACAAATAGTATAAAATATCTTGATGTAACTCTTACCAAGCAAGTGAAATACCTGTATGACAACAACATCAAATCCCTGAAAAAAACCATTGAAGAAGACGTCAGAAATGGAAAGATTTCTCATGCTCAAGGATTGGTAGCATTAACATAATGAAAAAGTCCATCTTGCCAAAAGCAATCTACAGATTCAATCCAATCCCCATCAAAATTCTAACACAATTTCTCACAGACATGGAAAGAGCAATTCTAAACTTTGTATGGAAAATGAAAAACCCAGAGTAGCCAAAATAATTCTTAATGATAATAGAACATCTGGGGTAATCACGATCCCTGACCTGAAGTTGTACTACAAAGTAATAGTTACAAATACTGAGTAGTATTTGTACAAAGACAGACAGGTGGATCAATGGAACAGAATTGAAATGCCAGAAATAAACCCTTATACCTATAGACACTTGATCTTTGACACAGAAGCCAACCCATACATTGTAGAAAGAAAGCATCTTAAATAAATGGTGGTGTCCTAACTGGCAATCTGTAAGGCAAAAGACACTGTCAGCAAGACAAATCAACAGCATACAGATTGGAAGAATACTTTACTAGCCCTACATCTGGCAGATGGCTAATATCGAAAATATATAAAGAATTCAAGAAATTAACCTCTAAAGCCAAAGTAACCCAATTAAAAATGGGGTACAATGTTAAAGAGAGAATTCATAACAGAGGAATCTCAAGTGGCCTAGAAGCACTTTAAAAATGTACAAAATACTCAGTCATCAGGGAAATGCAAATCAAAACTACCCTGAGATTGCATCTCACACCAAACAGAATGGCTAAGATAAAGAACTTAAATGACCTTACAAGCTGGTGAGGGTGTGGAGAAAGAGGAACACTCTTCCATTGCTGATGGGTTGGCAAACTGGTACAACACTCAAGAAAACAATCAGATTGTTCCTCAGAAAATTTGAAATACTTCTATCTGAAGACCCCGCTATACCACTCTTGGACATATACCCAAAAGATGCTCCATCACATTGCAAAGACATGTGATACACCATGTTTATAGCAGCCTTTTTTGTAATAGCCAGAAGCTGGAGACAACACAGATGACTCTCAACTGAATAATGGATACAGAAAATGTGATTCATTTACCCAAAAGTAAACTACCTACCTATTACAAACAATGACATCATGAATTTTGCAGGCAAATGGATGGAACCTGAAAATATCATCTTGAGTGAGGTAATTCAGACCCAAAAGGAGATGTATGGTATGTACTTGCTGATAAGTGGATATTTGTCCAAAAGTTCATAATACCTAGGATACAACCTACAGACTATACAATGTGTAGGAAGCAGAAATGGCCATGTGGGGATTCTTAAATCCCATCTTGAAGGGTGAAGGAAATAGTCATGGGAGGCAGAGGGAGGAAGGAACCTGGATGTGAAAGGGGAGGGAGAGGGGGAGAGGAAAATGGAAGCAGGATTAGATATGGTGGGGAGGAGAGAGAAGAGAAATCCAGAGGGCCAAGAGAATGAATGGAAATTAGAAACTCTGGGAGTGGGAGGTGGGAGGACCCTCCAGAAAATACCAGGAACCATGAAGGTGAGAGATACTCAGGACTCATGGGGGATGATCTTGGTCAAAATACCCAACATTAGGGAAAGGGAGCTCTATCCACCTCCAGTAGATAGACAGGGCCTCAAGTTACTAACTCATAGTCAAAATTCCTGTCCCAGATTTGTTCTTGTCTAAAAAAAATGCAGGGACAGAAATGGAAAAGGGACTGAAGGAAAGGCAGTCCAGTGACCAGCTCAACTTGGGATCCATCTTATAGTGCAGACACCAATTATTACTGACATTATTACTGATACTATGATGTGCTTACAGACAGAAGCCTGGCTGGGCTTTCCTCTGAGAGGGGCCAACTAACAGCTGACTGAGATAGAAGCAGATACTTATACCCAACCAATGGACTGAAGTAGGGGACCCCTGTGGTTGAGTTAAGGGAAGGATTGAAGAATCTGAAAGGGAGAGGGACCCCATAGGAAGACTAGCAGTGTCACCTAACCCAGACCCCAAGGAACTCTCAGAGACTGAACCACCAACCGGGAGCATACATGGGCTGGTCCGAGGTCTCTGGCACATATGTAATAGAGATCTGCCTGGTCTGGCCCCAGTGGGAGAAGATGTGCTTAATTCTTGAGAGACTTGAGGCCCCAAAGAAGGGGAAGGATAGACTGGGTGGGTAGCACTCTCGTGAGGCAAAAGGAGGAGGAATGGGCTGAGGAACTGTGGGACAGGGGATGGAGGGGGCAACAACTGCAATGTAAATACATAAAATAATATAATTTAAATCAAAAAATTAAAATTAAAATATTTAGATCAACAAATCCATGATCACTTGTCCTGTCAAATAGTGTTTCAAATGATTGCCATTTTTCTCTGTAAAAGTAAAGGAATATTCAAACTATTGGCAAATTTTTAAATATTAATTTGTTTTTGTAAGTATAAATATTAGCAGTAATAGAGTGTATTAATATGCAAATGCTGTGTTAACTGTATGGTTTTCAAGCTAGAGATGTGATTCAGGAAGGGCTCAATTATCTGCTATGCATGCCCAAAGACTGGGTTCAATCTTTATCCCAATGATATCAAGGTTTGATTAGTTACATGGGTTATAAACAGCATTATTTGCTAGTGATATTTTACTACAATGAAGAATTTCTTTGCCATAAAGATATATTTTAGTTTAATTCAGTACCATTTAGTTGATATAGTGTTTATGTGATTTTGATGGTATATCCACAGTTCAATGTAAAGCAAAGCTTAAAGCAATTCATTCATCAGTGCTATCAGTATCTCATTTTAAATTTTATATCCTAGATTGGCCTCAAAAAACTGTTTTTCAAAGGCTGGTCTTGAAGTTGTGATTTTGCTGTCATAACTTTGTAAGGTATGCTTTCAATGGATAGCTGAATCTTACTTAGCATGTGACTGTTAGACAGATACTAATTTTTGCACATAAACTAAACATGATCTATCCATAAAAGAGAAATTGGGAGTAAGGAGATATGATTAAGCTAGTAATAGGAGAAGAACAAAATAAAAGTGGATTTCCTAGAGAACTCAATTTATCTACTACATGCAGTCCATTCATCTCTATCTCTATCTCTGTCTCTGTATCTGTCTCTGTCTCTGTCTCTGTCTCTGTCTCTATCTCTATCTCTATTGCTATCTCTATCATCTATATCTATATCTATCTATATATATCTATATATATATCTATATATGCACTTAATTAGGCAAAATTAAATGATGGATTGAAACTATTTTGTGTATAATCAATAAATATGCTAAGCTAATATATCACATTGAACCCTTATTTGAATGTAGGGAGCAACAAGAGATCAGAGCATTGTGTCTGGGTGGAATAGGGGTAGATAAGTATCTTAATATGAATGAGGCCTTAATATCTAAGCAATACATTTCACCTCTTGATATAATGGTCAAGTTAGTTGACTAATAAATGTGTAAAAAATATTAAAATGTAAAGAGTGAATTTATAGAAAATAAAACAGAAACACCTGTTAATATTGAATAATTTATTATAATAATCAAAATACAATATCCATTTAAATCTTTCTAACAACTCTTATTCTTTTCACACACAGAATTTAACTCAGGTATTCTTTTGTCTTTTCACTCAAGGATGTATCTTCTACTTTCCTTTAATGGATACTTGTTTCACTGTTGCTATTGCTAATTTGCATAACTTTAACAATATAAAAATTCTATGAGGCAAGGTTGTGCAGCTTTTCCATTATTTTTGTAAGGGCATCTTTTACATCTTTGTTCCTCAAACTGTATATTAAGGGATTCAACATAGGGATAACCTGGGTGTAAAAGATAGAAGTCACTTTACCAGTGTCAATGGAGTGAGTGGACTTAGGTCGCAAATACATAAATATCAAAGTCCCATAAAAGACGATGACTACTGTTAGGTGAGACCCACAAGTAGAGAAAGCCTTCCATTTGCCCTCAGCAGAGTTAATCCTTAGAATTGTTGTAAGGATAAGTAGATAGGACCCAATTACTATGAGAAGAGATGAAAGCAAATTAAAAGCTGAGAAGATTAAAATTATCACCTCAATTTCATGTGTATTAGAGCAAACCAAGGATAACAAAGGGAGAGCATCACAGTAGAAATGACTAATGACATTGTAGCCACAGAAGGATAAAGTGAAAATCTTTATATTAACTAGAAGTGAGACAATTATACTATAGAGATAGGGAATGGTGACTAGTATCCAACATACTTTTTGTGACATAATAATAGTGTAGAGGAGTGGTTTACAGATGGCCACATAACGGTCATATGACATTGCAGAGAGAATAAAAAATTCACTAACAATGAACATACTAAAGAAAGATGACTGGATAGCACAATCATGAAATGATATTTTATTTTGATCTACAAGAAAATTGCTTAACATTTTTGGTCCCACAGCTGTTGAATAACCAAGATCTGTAGTAGCAAGATGTCTGAGAAAGAAGTACATGGGTGTTTGCAGCCTGGAATCCATCATGGTAAGGATGATCATGCCCAGATTGCCAACCAGTGAGGTCAGATAGATGATGAGGAGCAGACCAAACAATGGGACCTGAAGAACAGGGTGGTAAGAGATGCCCACCAGGATGAATTCAGTCACCATTGTGAGATTGTATTTCTCCATTAGAGATGATCAGAAAGCCTGTTCTGAGTAGGCGCACCAATATCACCAGCAGTTTTCAAATATATGGAGTGATTTTATTTTCCAAACTAATATAAATCATATTTCTTATAAAATAGTTGAGTATGAATTCATCTGTATAAAAATGACATACATACATAATTGCATCACTTCATTGTCTGTAATAATTTTCTTTTCCAGGTAAAACATAAACTGTCACCTTTATCTCATGTTTAGTGTAAAACTAAGACAAGGAATTATGCCATTTGTAAAAAGGCTCCAACATGTATGGCTCAAAATCTTAAAATTATAAAGCTGATAAACCTCAATCAACAGGTTTGTGTAGTAAGGTAAATCTATTAGATGTAAAGAAAGAAATAAATTTTCAAAAACTGTAGAAGGTTGAAATTTCACAGACTTGTGTAAAAAAATTATCTTTTTAATTTTATTTCTGATATAAATAAAATTATATTTTGACATTACAATTATATTTTGTTATGCTATATAACATTCATACCAATTATAATACACATATCTACTAAGAGTTTTTCAATGATTTAGACACTCTAGTTACATATGTAGACGTGCAAAATCCTAACGCCTATAGCTAAAACAGACAGCATCATCATGATACATAGTCAATGTATTTTAGGTGAATTAATGAAAATTTGTATCACATCACACTTGGAGTTGTCCTTATTTGAAGAAAAATAAACAATACAGCATATCTATGCAATCATCTTGCACGTTGACCTAGTATCCAGAAACATACATTAAAAAAATAATTCATCATAAATAAAATACCTTCTCAGCATAAACAGAACTAAGAGGACTTTTTACTATTTACTAAAAAGATGAACTGAGACTAAATTGGGATTCTGTGCTCTATAAACACAGTCCACAAATATGTTGATCACTGGTTGAAGGAGTCGCTGGTTATAGTAACTTACCTGAAAAATTTGTCCTCATGTATGGATGTGCAAAGCCCCCAGGATAGATCTAAAAAGTTGGGTAAATGAGAAACTGTCCATGAAACACATGAGACACACAGGCAATCCTAGCATTACCTTTACCACCCAATGATAAAATTTAACATGTCTGTTATTTAGGATTATAATTCTGTATCCATTTTTAGCATAATAAAATTGAATACAAGTTTTCTTCATCATATAATTTAAGCTTTCACTGACAATTAATTTTTAGTGTAATTTCTACATATATCTATATAACAAAGATTTATGTTGTAGCTCAGAACTGATCTAGGAATATACGAAGAAATTTTTTAAAAATTAAAGGAGACGCATTTAAATTGGATACATGATGACTTGTCAAAATTCCTCTTTGATGAACATTTTTAAAAGAGAAAATATATTTTTAAAAAATCAACGATGAATGTGACTGCTTCTTATTGTTTGATTGATTGTGGTACAAAAACACCATAGTGAAAAAAAGAAAATGTGGATGGTATTTGAAATGATTCATTGGTTTAACAGAAAATACTCCTGTTCTGTTAGCATAAGGTCATCTTCCTAATATGATACAGGACACAATGCAAATAACTCTATTCTCAGGAGGTTCACACCTAAGCAACTCCTACACATCACAGTAAAAATTATGAGAAAGTGAAAGGTACAAATATTGAAAATGCATGTCTCAATGTTTTCTTATTAGGAAAAAAAGAAATCAATCATACACAGGAGGCAAGAAAGGTAGCCATATCAGTCTCTGAATACAGTCCAGTGAAATCAGTTTCACCATCCTGTTTAAAAGTGATTTCCTTTTACTCTTACTTAAGCAGGCATAAAATAATATAGTGTGGCTTCTACTATGTTGTCAAATGTCTTCTCTGTGTATCTAGTGATCATTTCATAAAGATATACTCTTCTCACATTAAATATGAATAATCAGATCATTAAAATAGATAAATACCTCTATAAATTCTGAAAGCTACCTTTTCTCCCCTTTTCTATTGGTTTGTTTTACAAAGATAAAAGTTAAAATAAGATAAAAAGAATATTAGTTTTCCAGTAACAAAGACAAGCACCTGATTTTTATTTTATAAACTATTTTTCTAGCTAATTTAGTGATATCTAGGACAAAATACATTTTAAAATGTCATTATTCTAAATCTATTGTTAAAATTCTTCTTACTTACCCTCTAGTAATTTTTCCAAACCTGTTGTGAGATGCAAACTCGATTTCTCTCAAGAAAGGATGAGGAAATTTTCCAGGATGGCTCAGCTACAAAAAGGTTGCTTGTTGCCAATCTTGCAAACCTGATTTCTTCTCTGGAACCCACAGGGTTCAAGAAGTGAACTAACTCTTACAAGAAACAAATAATGCCTGCCAACGTTTCAGGAGTTTAACAACCTGAGGCCAGCAGGGTTACAGGCCCTTGGGGAGAATTTATGATGATGACTTTAAATGGAAATTGTTTTGAAATGACTACTGAAGGCTTACACAAAGATAGGTGGATCTCCCAACGCTCAACAAAGGAATAAATTTTTAGTAAATTGTGACGAACAGAGGCACACAAGTGATCAGTGTGCATAGAATTAAAAAAACCTTCAAATATTTAGCACTACTTGTGAAGGTTACATCATATATCCTTGCTTGCAAGGCTAAGGCATCACCCCAGAAATTGTCTTAGGAGACTGTAAGTATCAGTGGCAATGGATGATTATAGACAAATTAAATTATATTTCCAGTCACACCAGAGCTATTCTGTTCATGAAACAAAAGTGATTGTGACTGTATGCAACGTACTATAGCAGATCAAGCAAGGCAAAAAAAGGATGATTGTGGAGGTGATGAAAAAGTTCCAATCCAAGATGAGAAGCTATTGATGTCAAATTGTTTTAGCTGAGTAAGAGTCATTGTTATTGAAGGTGTGTCCATACATCTGAGGGTGTATCCATACCCTGTTGCATGCAAATTTTAAAGGCTTATTAACTGTGTTTTTGAATTAAAATATAAACTGTCTAGTTTAACATATCAAATATAAACTAGTTTTATGTTTTATTACATGCATTCATGAATATTCTTACTTTGAAATGCATTCATTAATGAGGAAAATTTCAGACTCTAAAGAGAACTGCTATAATCTGAATAAAGTTATTTATGTCAATAGAATTTTTTCTTTGTTTTTCAAAAAGTGTTGATTTTAATTGTGAAGCATTATTCTGAGTAAATCAGAATTTGATAAATACGTGTGACTTGCAAGCCAGAGTAAAGAACCAATATATTTATTAAATAAAATATCTAATACATGTAGAACATTAAGTTTTAGATTCTAGTGTTCTTCTCCCCAACCCTTCAGATATTCTGCAGTTTACTCTTACCTATGAAACAGCACATGCAGGTTTGAATACATCAGGAGTTCCCCTAATTCACTTTATTTATGTACACTTAAATACCAGTGATAAAACCCACAGGAAATGTCCCAGAGGGATTTTTGCCTCATTTATTGTCTGTTTGGAAATTAGCTAAATGAAAGTGTGCTAAATGATGGAAAAAAACATAAATAAACGATATTACTGGAATGACACCTCTCCTACTACACAGTTCACTGATAAACAAAACCAAAAAAAATTGAGCATTAATTAAAACGCTTTCGCTCTTATTGCCAAGAGGATTTGTGATGTGGAATTCCTTTTCAGATAAGGTATTTGAGAAAAAAATAGAGTTCAAACTAATTAGCTAGTTTTCTTTTTTTATTAAGTTTTAGTAGTTAACTTCATGTTGTTTATTTGAATCTTGTATTATGTATTTGGTCGGTAGACAGATGTTCTTTATTAAAGGGTGCCCAAGGCCCTGGCTTAGTCTCTGGTGCAAGGCATGACAAAGCCTGGTTATTTATATGGGTTCTAAACATTATATTTTCACTGAAATTTGTAACCATTTTAGCCGATTGAAAATATTTATTCCAGATATCTGGGACTTAAGGCATTCTGGACCCAAGTGTAACATTAATATCCAGAGCACAGATTTTGTTTTTTGTTTTTTGTTTTTATTGGATATTTTATTTACATTTCAGATGTGATTCCATTTCCCAATTTCCCCTCAACCTAGGAGCCCCCATCCCATCTCCCCCTTCCTGTTTCAATGAGGATGTGCCCCCACCCACTCACCCACTCTCACTTCCCCATCCACGAATTCCCCCAAACTGGGGCAGCCAGCCTTTACTGGACCAAGGACTTCCTCTCTCACCTACGCCCGACAATGTCATCCTTCCCTTCATATACAGCATGGCTCCAGCTGTATATGCAGAGAACAGTTTCTCCATTAATTAAGTTAATTTTTCAATTTATGTCCTGATTCCAGCCCCTCTCTCTCCTCTCTTTCTAGTTCCACCCTCTCACCCCTTACCCTCCTCTCCCCTCCTCTTTCAGATCCCAACCCCCGGGCTGCCACAACAGGTTTTTTCGGGACTAAAAGCATCTTCTTTCTTTGAGGCCAGACCAGGCCACCCAGCTAGGAGAAAGGGATCCAAAAGCAGGTATCAGAGTCAAAGTCAAAGAAAGCCCCTGTTCCAATTGTTAGCTGACCCATGTGAAGACCAAGCTGTACATCTCCTATATATGTGTAGGAGGCCTAGGTCCAGTCCATGCATTCTCTTTGGTGCTTCAATCTCTATGAGCTCAATGGGCCCAGATTAGTTGGCTCTATTGGTCTTTTTGTGGTGTCCTTGACCCTTCCAGTTTTCTCTATTCTTCCCCAGCTCTTCCACAAGACTCTGAGCTATAAATGATGTTTGGCTTTGGGTCACTGCATCTGTTTCTGGAAGCTGTTGGATGAAACCTCTCAGATTACACTTATTGCAGATGCCTGTCTGACAGCAAAGCAGAGAATTTTTAATAGTGTCAGAGGCTGGCACTCTTCCATAGGGTGGATCTCAAATTACTCTTGTTATTGCTTGGCCATTCCCTCAAACTCTGCTCAATCTTTCTCCTTACATATCTTATAGGCAGGGCAAATTTGGGGTCAAAGGCTTTGTGGGTGGCTTGGTGTCACCTCCCTCCGTGGGAAGTCCTGTCTAGCTACAGAAGGTGGGCATTTCAGACTCTGTATCCTTTGCTGTTAAGAGTCTCAGTTAGAGTCACCTCTGTATCCTCTGGCTTGTCTCAGAGATGCCCCGGGCCTCACAGATTTTTTTTCTTCAAGCTCTCTCATAACACCTCTGTTCTCACATGCCTTATCCACACCCCTGTTCTCATCCCCGTCTCCTGTCCCATCCACTCTTTATGTCTATTTTATTTCTCATTCTAAGTGAAATTGAAACTTCCTCCCTTGGGCTCTTTGTATTACTTAATTTCTTTCAGTCTGTGGATTTTAATATGGCTATCCAGTACTTTATGGCTAATATCCACATACAAGTGAGTAAATACAATGTGTGTCTTTCTGGGTCCGAGTTACCTCACTCAGGATGGTATTTTCTAGTTCTATTCACTTGCCTGCAAATTTCATGATTTTCATTTCAAATTTTCAAATTTCCAATTTTTTTATTTTAGTAGCTGAGTAGTATTCCACTGTGTAAATGTGCCATATTATCATTATTCATTCTTTGTTTGAAGGACGTTTAGGTTGTATCTATTTTCTTACTATTACAAATCAAACTGCTATGAACATATTTAAGCATGTGTCCTTGTGGTATGTCATACCATTTTGGGTGTATGTTTATTGTTTTTATTATCAGCAAGGTGATAACTTTCTTTGCCACAGATACATTTAAACCCTTACTTGATTCCATTCATATAATATTGTATTAGGTAGATTTTGGTGTAAAATCAATAAAATGATTGTCAAGCAAAATTTAAGGTATTCTTGCATGAATGGTCATAACCTTTCTTTCCTTATTCAATTTATCCTATGTTAACAGATAAACCTCACACTGACTACTTAGTCTAGGTTGTCCTTGGTATCCTCATCCTTCTGCCTCCACACTCCAATTAATTATAGGGATGGCATTTCAGTCAATAACCAAAATTTAATATAATACATTCTTTAATATAATAAATGTACTTATATAATTTGGTATAATACATAGTATAATTTGGCATAATAAACTCATAATACATATACATTTAGAAAGACAACATTGAATCATTCAAAAAAAGAAGTGTGAATTAATGAATTATGATCAATCAAATAACAAGAAAGAAGAAAAGTACTGATCGCAGCCATGGAAAGAGTCAAGTCATCTAACACACATACACAAACACACACATGCACATGTGCACACACACACACATATATATATATGTGTGTATATATGTATATACACAAACACATACACCTACACATACATACATACACACATACTGAGAATTATACAATAATAGATGATACATTGAAATTATGAACTATGTTATTGTAATAATATAGAAAGTGATAAGAAAGAAATATAATGTGAAATTACGATGATGTAAGCTTCCCTGTGGAATGAAGGCATCTGTGTATCTGTGTGTTTGGAAATTACTAGGCCTACTGTGCTAGGCTCCACTATTCTGACACAGTGATAAAGAACATTTAAAAACTCTAATAATATAAATGCGTATGAATAACAAATGAGTGTAAATACTAAAGACACTAATAATGCACTTTCATATCAATAAATACACAGACACAAGTAAAGACCAGGCAATTTATTGTAAAGTTAAAATAACAAAGTGAATATAAAATACTCAAGGCACCTCTCCTTGTATTTTTTATACAGAACCAACACCATGTTACTCTCAGGTATAGATTAAAAAAAATTTCTTGTGATGATTCATTTCTTCAATTGTATAGTGTATAATCTGTCTTCTCTTTATGGAAACATTGTTTTTCATTGAAATTTATGAAGCAATTAAATTTACTTGATTTGAAGAATGATAACCTCAAATAATACATGCATTCTAGGAGAAGATATTTTGTATGGTTTTCCCTGTCTTCTTAAGTGCATATTTTACATCTTTATTCCTCAAGCTGTAGATCAGGGGATTTAACATGGGGATTATTAGTGTATAAAAGATAGAAGCAATCTTGTCAGTGTTTAAGGAGTGACTAGACTTAGGTTGCACATACATAAATATCAAAGTCCCATAGAAGACCGTGACCACTGTCAGATGGGACCCACAGGTGGAGAAAGCCTTCTGCCTGCCCTCAGCAGAGTTCATTCTGAGAATAGCTCTGAGAATGAGCAGATAGGAGACAAGAATGATTACTGGTGAAGAAATCAAGTTAATAGTTGATAAAATTAAAATTATCATTTCACTTTGCTTTTTATTTGAGCAGAGCAGAGATATTAAAGGGAGGCCATCACAGTAGAAATGACTGATAATATTGTGTCCACAGAAGGATGAAGAAAAAATATTTATGGTGACTATGAGAGCAACAAATATACTGTAAAAGTAAGGAATTGTCACCAGAACCCAACACAGTCTTTGTGACATAATGACATTATAGAGGAGTGGTTTACAGATGGCCACATAACGGTCATAAGACATTGCAGACAGAATAAAAAATTCACTAACAATGAACATACTGAAGAAAGACAACTGGACAGCACAAAAATAAAATGAAATTGTATTTTGTTCTACAAGAAAATTTCTTAACATTTTTGGTCCCACAGCTGTTGAATAACCAAGGTCAGTAGTAGCAAGGTGTCTGAGAAAAAAGTACATGGGTGTTTGTAGCCTGGATTCCACCATGGTAAGGATGATCATGCCCAAGTTGCCCACCAGTGTGATCAAATAGATGATGAGGAACAGTCCAAACAATGGGGCTTGCAGCTCGGGGCGGTCAGTGATGCCCACCAGAATGAATTCAGTCACCACTGTGAAGTTGTGATTCTCCATTGGGTTTATGAGAAATTCTGTTTTGAGTGGAAATCGTTGCACAGTCAATAGATTTCAAGTGTCATTAGTTGAGATTTTATCATCTAAAGTAGCTTAAATAAAATATCTACAGACATTCAAATTTATTTCCAAAAATATATTAAAAATATTCATATATTCTATATACATCTCCACACATACCTATGAAAACATATGATTTGAAATACACAAATATGAATCTTTAGTCCTGTACCAATAACAGCTTAAATCAGAGAATACCATAATTATCTGCCAATGATATTTGCTTTTCCTAACTATATTGAGAGCAATCACTTTAATTCACTACTATACATTAGTAAATCTGGAAAAAATTCTGTATACCTAATATCTAGCCAAGGAATTATCCAGCCTCCAGCCTCCAATTCTAATCTAATACTCTCAAGATTTAAGAATGTCACTATACAGACAGATATACAGGTATTGATTTTATATGCATACACACACACACACACACACACACACACATATATATATGCGTGTGTATATATATATATATAT
Organism: Grammomys surdaster; assembly: GCF_004785775.1. NCBI lineage: Eukaryota > Metazoa > Chordata > Mammalia > Rodentia > Muridae > Grammomys > Grammomys surdaster. The sequence goes on from NW_021604769.1 coordinate 867,078, forward strand.
TATATATATATATATATAATAAATTCATATATATATGAAAGAAAATCAAGTCTTTATATTGTAGATAGCTATGGATAGAACATGAACATTGATGAAATTTCTTTTTCTTATATTTTCATTTCTGATATGTTACTACCACATTGTAGTACTTAATAATTATGTACTTGTGATAATATGTAAGATATTTTCCAATAATTGTAAATATATCTTTTAAAATTTTTTTAAATGAAAACACTTTCATGTGTAGACCTACAGAAATTTACAATATAAAAATAAAGCGGCCACCCTGGAAGAGCTGGGAAAGGATCAGGAGGCAGGAGGAGCGGCTGCTAAGGTGTAGCCCCCCCTTAGCTTGAGAGTGGCAGACTTTGACAGTGTCTTCTGCAGAGTACCTCTCCGGTCCACCATCTCAGAAACTTTCCTGAACCATCTCTTGGCCGAGCTGCCCTCAGAAATTTAAGCCACTGCTCCTTTCTGTGATTTGTGGAGTGTTTATTCTAAAATGTACCATTGTTGCTGCTCCTGTGAAGTCACCATATCCTGAATATTCCTAGAGCAACAGACACCTGGCTGGTCTGTTCCATGAAGGCACCATGACCTGAACCTTCCTAGAGCAGCAGATAAAAACCCTCCCCCCACAGCTCTATGCTCCAGAACTGCAACTGGGAGCTTGGGGCACTCTGGACCAATCATCCACCCCAAACCCACCCCTCTGAAATACCACTCCCCTTCCACCCCTTGCTTGGTCCTTTTGGCTGGGGCAGACATCTGGCTGATCTGCTCCATAAAGCCACCTAATCCTGAACCTTCCAAGAGCAGCAGATAAGAATCCTCACCCACACCCCTATGCCCCAGATGTTGAACCCACCCAAACCCGACCCCCCTGGAATACCACGCCCTTCACCCCTTGCTTGGTCCTTTTAGCTGGGGCAGACACCTGGCTCCATGAAGACACCTTATCCTGAACCACCTTAGAGCAATAGTAGAATCAATGCACTAGGAGCAGCTGAGGAACCACTGCACTCAGGGCAGAGGAGGAACTACTTAATTCAGAATAGCAGGATTTCAGGATCCCAGAGGAAGACTGACTCCCAGGATGTCTACTACCCAGGAGCTCAGGATCACAGAATTACAGAGACATCTGAACTCTGAGGAGTTCTGACACAGCAAGATAACTGGAAAGAGAGGCTCCAGTCAGATACAGTGAGTGCTAGTAGCACTAGAGTTAACATGATGGCAAAAGGCAAGTGCAAGAATATAAGCAACAGAAACCAAGTTACCTGGCATCATCAGAACCCAGTTCTCCCACCATAGCAAGTCCTGGACACCCTATCACACCAGAAAAGCAGGATTCAGGTTCAAAATCACTTCTCATGAGGATGATAGAGGACTTTAAGAAGGATATAAACAACTCCCTTACAAAGGTACAGAAGAACACAGGTAAACAAGTAGAAGCCTTTAACGAGGAAACACAAAAATCCCTTAACGAATTGCAAGAAAACACAACCAAATAGGTGAAGTATTTAAACAAAACCATCCATGTTCTAAAAACAGAAGTAGAAACAATAAAGAAATCTCAAAGGGAGACTACCCTGGAGATAGAAAACCTAGGAAAGAAATCAGGAGTCATAGACATAAGGATCACCAACAGAATACAAGAGATAGAAGAGGGAATCTCATGCGCAGAAGATACCATGGAAAACATTGACACAACTGTCAAAGAAAATTCAAAATGCAAAAAGCTTCTAACATAAAACATCCAAAAAATCCAGGACACAATGAGAAGACCAAACCTAAGGATAATAGGTATAGATGAAAGTGAAGATTCACAACTTAAAGGGTCAGTAAATATCTTCAAAAAATTATAGAGAAAAACTTTCCTAACCTAAAGAAAGAGGTGCCCATGAACATACAAGAAGCCTACAGAACTCCAAATACACTAGACCAGAAAAAAAATTACTCCCATCACATAATAATCAAAACATCAAATGCACAAAACAAAGGAAAAATACTGAAAGTGGTAAGGGAAAAGCGTCAAGTAACATACAAGGGCAGACCTATAAAATTACACCAGACTTCTCACCAGAGTCTATAAAAGCCAGAAGATCCTGGAGTGATATCATACAGACCCTAAGAGAACACAAATATCAGCCCAGACTACTATACCCAGCAAAACTTTGAATCACTATAGTTGGAGAAACCAAGAAATTCCATGACAAGACCAAATTTGCACAATATCTTCACACAAACCCAGCCCTACAAAGGATAGTAGATGGAAAACTCCAACACAAGAAGAGAAAATAAAACATTAAAAAAGCAAGAAAGTAAGCTTCCAAAAAACCCAAAAGAAGATAACTACACAAACATAATTACACCTCTAATAACTAAAATAACAAGAAGAAACAATCACTTTTCCTTAATATCTCTTAACATCAATGGATTCATTCCCCCAATAAAAAGACTTAGAGTAACAGACTAGATAGGTAAACAGGACCCAGAATTTTGCTACATACAGAAAACGCACATCAGTGGCAAAGACAGACACTACATCATATTAAAGAGCTAGAAAAATATTTTAAGCAAATGGTCTCAAGAAACAAGCTGGAGTAGCCTTTCTAATTTCGAATAAAACTGACTTTCGACCAAAAGTTATCAAAAAAGATAAGGAAGGACACTTCATACTCATCAAAAGAAAAATCTACCAAGAAGAACTCTCAATTCTAAACATCTATGCTCCAAATGCAAGGGGACCCACATTCATAAAAGAAACTTTACTAAAATTCAAAGAATATATTATACTTCACACAATAATAGTGGGGGATTTCAACATCCCACTTTCAACAATGGACAGATCATGGAAACAGAAACTAAACAGAGACACAGTGGAATTAATAGAAGTTATGAACCAAATGGATTTAACAGATATCTATAGAACATTTCATCCTAAAACAAAAGAATATACCTTTATAAAAAAAAAAGCACCTCATGGTACTCTCTCCAAAATAGACCATATTATTGGTCACAAAACAGGCCTCAACAGATAGAAAAATATTGAAATACTCCTTTGCATGCTATCAGATCACCATGGACTAATGCTAGTCTTCAATAATAATAACAACAACAAAAAATATGGAAAGCCCGCATACACATGGAAACTGAACAACACTCTACTCAATGATGACTTAGTCAAGGAAGAAATAAAGAAAGAAATTAAAGACTTTTTAGAATTTAATGAAAATGAAGGCTCATCGTACCAAAACTTATGGGACACAATGAAAGCAGTGATAAGGGGAAAATTATAGCTCTAACTGTCTACAAAAAAAAACTTGACAGAGTGTACACTAGCAACTTCACAGCACACCTTAAAGCTCTAGAACAAAAAGAAGCAAATACACCCAAAGGTGTAGATGGCAGGAAATAATCAAACTCTTGGCTGAAATCTACCAAGTTGAAGCTAAAAGAACTATACCAAGTATCAACAAAATCATGAGCTGATTCTTTGAGAAAATAAACAAGATAGATAAATCCTTAGCCTGACTAACCAGAGAACACAGAGACACTATCCAAATTAACAAAATTAGAAATGAAAACAGAGACATAATAACAGAAACTGAGGAAATTCAAAAAATCAACAGATCCTACTATAAAAGCTTATATTAAAAAACCTGAAAGATATAGATAAATGGACAATTTTCTAGACAGATACCAGTCACCAAATTTAAATAAGGGTCAGATAAACCATCTAAACAGTCCCATAACCCCTAAAGAAATAGCAGAAGTCATTAAAAGTCTTCCCACCAAAAAAAGCCCAGGACCAGATCAGTTTAGTGCAGAATTCTATCAGATCTTCGAGCAAAACCTAATACCAATTCTCTTCAAACTATTCTACAAAATAGAAAGAGAAGGAACATTACCCAATTCATTCTATGAAGCCACAGTCACGCTCATACCTAAACCTCACAAAGACTCAACAAAGAGAGAGAACTTCAGACCAATCTCTCGTATGAATATCAATGCAAAAATACTCAGTAAAATTCTGGCAAACCGAATCCAAGAACACATCAAAACACATCATCCATCATGATCAAGTAGGCTTTATCCCAGGAATGCAAGGATGGTTCAATATTCAGAAATCCATCAATATAATCCACTATATAAACAAACTAAAAGGAAAAAAAGCCACATGGTCATCTTACTAGATGCTGAGAAAGCGTTTGACATAATTTAACATCCCTTCATGGTACAAGTCTTGGAAAGATCAGGAATTCAAGGCCCATGCCTAAACATAGTAAAAGGAATATACAGCAAACCAGTAGCAAACTAAATGGAGAGAAACTTGAAGCAATCCCACTAAAGTCAGGGACTAGAAAAGGCTGCCCAATTTCTCCCTACCTATTCAATATAGTACTGGAAGTCCTAGTTACAGCAATTAGGCAACAAAAAGAAGTCAAAGGGAAACAAATAGGAAAGGAAGAAGTCAAAATATCACTATTTGCAGATGATATGATAGTATAATTAAGTGACCCCAAAACTTCCACCAGAGAACCCCTAAACCTGATAAACAACTTCAACAAAGTGGCTGGTTACAAAATCAGCTCAAAGAAATCAGTAGTCTTCCTCTACTCTAAAGATAAACAGGCTGAGAAAGAAATTAGGGAAATGACACCCTTCACAATAGTCATAAATAATATAAAATACCTCGGTGTGTATCTAACCAAGCAAGTAAAAGTTCTGTATGAAAAGAACGTCAAGTCTCTAAAGAAAGAAATCGAAGAAGATCTCAGAATATGGAAAGATCTCCCATATTCATGGATTGGCAGGATTAATATAGTAAAAACAGCTATCTTACCTAAAGCAATTCCAATCAAAATTCCAACTCAATTTTTTGAAAGAGATCAAAAGAGAAATTTGCAAATTCATTTAGAATAACAAAAACCCAGGATAGTGAGAACTATTCTCAATAATTAAAGAACTTATGGAGGAATCATCTGTAACCTCAAGCTGTACTACAGAGCAATAGTGATAAAAACTGCATGATATTGATACAGAGACAGGCACAAAGATCAATGGAATAGAATTGAAGACCCAGAAATGAACTCACACACCTATGATCACTTGATCTTTTACAAAGGAACTAAAACTGTCCAATGGAAAAGAGACAGCGTTTTCAACAAATGGTGCTAGTTCAACTGGAGGTCATCATGTAAAAAAATACAAATCTATTCATTCTTAACTCCTTCTACAAAGCTCAAGTCCAAGTAGATAAAAGACCTTCACATAAAAACAGATACACTGAAAGAAATAGAAGAGAAGGTGGGGAAGAACCTTGAATACCTGGACACAGGGAAAAGTTTCTGAACAGAACATCAATGACTTATGCTCTAAGATCAAGAATTAACAAATGTGACCTCATAAAATTGGAAAGCTTCTGTAAGGCAAAGGTCACTGTCAATAGGACAAAATGACAACCAACAGATTGGGAAAAAATCTTTACCAATCTTATATATGATAGAAGGCTAATATCCAATATATACAAAGAACTCAAGAAATTAGACTCCAGACAACCAAATAACCGCATTAAAAAGTGGAGTACAGAGCTAAACAAAGAATTCTCAACTGAGGAAATTCGATTGTCCGAGAAGCACCTGAAGAGATGTTCAACATCTTTAGTCATCAGGGAAATGCAAATCAAAACAACCCAGAGATTCTACCTCACATCAGTCAGAATGGTTAAGATCAAAAACTCAGGTGATAGTAGATGCTAGTGAGGATGTGGAGAAAAAGGAATACTCCTCCATTGTTGGTGGGATTGCAAGCTGGTACAACCACACTGAAAATCAGTCTGGTGGTTCCTCAGAAAATTGGACATAGCATTACATGAGAACCCAGCTATACCACTCTTGGTCATATATCCAGAAGATGCTTCAATATATAACTAGGACATATACTCCATTACTTACAGCAGCCTTATTTATACTAGCCAGAAGTTGGAATGAATCCAGATGTCCTTCAACTGAGGAATGGATACAGAAAATGTGGTACATTTACACAATGGAGTATTACTCAGCTATTAAAAACAATGAATTTGAGACATTCTTAGGGAAATGGATAGATCTAGAAAATATCCTGAGTGAGGTAACCCAATCACAAAAGAACACACATGCTATTCATTCACTGATAATTGAATTTTGGCCCAAAACTCGCAATACCCAAGATACAACTCACAGACCACATGAAGCTCATGAAGAAAAAAGACCAAAGTGTAGATGCTTTGATCCTTCTCAGAAGGAGTAACAAAATACTCATGGGAGTAAATATAGAGGCAAAGATTGGGACAGAAAGTGAAGGATGGACCATCTGGAGACTGTTCCACCTGGGTATCCATCCCATGTGCAGTTACCAAAGGTAGACGCTGATGTGGATGTCAGGAAGTACATGCTCACAGGAGCCTAATATAGCTGTCTCCTTAGAGGTCTGCCATAGTCTGACATATTCAGAGGCAGATGCTCGCAGCTAACCATTGATCTGATCAAGGGGTTCCCAATGGAGGAGTTAGAGAGAAGGAGCTGGAGGAACTGAAAGCGTTTGCAGCCCTGTGAGGAGAGCAACAATAGCATCCAACCAGAGTTTCCCAGGTCTAAACCACCAGCCTGGGACCACATAGGGAGGGACCCATGGCTCCAGCTCTATATGTAGGGGAGGATGGCCTTGTCAGGAATAGGTGGGAGAGGAGAGCTTGGTCTCAAGAAGGCTGGACTCTGAGTGTGTGGAAATTCTAGGGTGGGGAAGTGGGAGTGGGTGATGGTGAGGAGAATATATCCTCATAGGAGCAGGAGGAGGTTGGATAGAATAGGAGGCTCCTGGATGTGAGGGAAATGGGGTAAGGGATAACATCTGAAAGGTAAATAAAATATCCAATAAAATAAATAAATAAATAAATATAAAAATAGAAGAACTGGAGTTTTTCTCACACTTTTTATTCATCAGATCGATAAATAATCTTGGGGTTACTCATTACATTGAGAATTGTCTAGATTTGAAGAAAACTATCAGCATGTAAGTAAGAGTATCTGTGCAATCCTCTTACACAGTACCTAGCATGTACCAACATTCCTATGGAAAATAAGGTGAGATATCTAAAATGCTATTTTGGCACATACAAAGATGTCCCTGTATGCACTTTGAAAACTTCAAGTAGAAGTAAGTGATCCAACAAGTGTCTGCTTCTAGGACATAGTCCAAAAAGATGATGGATACACAGATATCAAACTCTGAATGCACAAACTAACCTCAAATTATTTTCCTTACGAAGGTACATATATTTCATGTACAATATGATCTTAACTTCTTTGATAAATCTGAAAAGTTGAGCAAAGAATTTTTTGGATGTGAAAATAGGGCACCAAGAAGCTGCCAATGTCAGCAGCTCAAAAAGCCAAGAGCAAATTTTTGTATTTTACCCTCATTTTGAATTATTGTTTTATTCAATACCATACTAATAAACAAAAATTTATTGTATGAATAATTTATTTTCAATAAAAAATAAATCATGTAAACTTTTAAAGTTAAATAGTCCATATGTGTGTGTGTGTGTGTGTGTGTGTGTGTGTGTACATTTATATAAATCTTTCTGTGAAAGAACACTTTCCATAACACAATTTGTTGTATATAATGTGCCAGTCACAGATTACATTCAAGTACTAAGGAAAATATGTGATATCATAATTAAAAGAATTTATTAAAATTTGCTTGTGGATGAGCTATCAGTATCCCACATTGATTAAGAAGTAGTATATTACAGTAGTATATTTTTAGTCACATCATTTCTAAGCGTGGCTGACCAGTTATTGTAATAAATGTTTAATACTTTATATTGGAAATAACTGAAGATTAGACAACACAAAATGAAACTAAAGTTCAGCACGGTGTCATTTGCATGGGTGAAACTTAAGGACAGAAAGTCTTTTGGCTTGCTTATTTCAGGGAACATCTTCCAAACATGACACAGAACAAAATGTAATATGCCATGTTTGAATATTTCCAATGCACCAGACAGAAAAATCACAAGATGGAAAGAATTTCTACTTTTGTAAAAATGGATATGTGTTAATGTTTGTTTGGTAAAGTAATATGATTTACAATGGTAATCATGGTAGAAAAGTGCAGCCTCTGAGTAAATGAGAATTAAATCCCCCAGCAGTCAGTATTCTGTGTACAGCTGATTGTATTTAATTGACACTTCACTCAATCAGATGATTTGAACTGTGGTTACCTGATAGTATTCTATTCTATGTATATACACTTCATATCTTTAGTATAAAAGAATTAATTATTGTATAACTGGATAATATCCAATCATGGTCCATTTTGTATTAGTGTGATTTGTAATGATGTAAAGGACAAAACTTAAGTACATTTACTATCAATTTTTGTATGGATAAGGTAAGACTTAAAACTTTTCCTCTGAAGCGATTTAGGACTCAATGAAAAGAAAAGCATTCTTTAGTATAAATTCTATTCTTTTGTTCACTGATACTGGAATGCTATTTTTCAAAACTATAATCTCAGAAAATTTAATTACATTTAGTACAAAAGAAGCTTTCACATTGTCATCAAGGTTTTTTGGGTATCTTTTGATGTTCTAGTAGTGGTTTTCATCACACTTGTGAAATATAAACTCAATAATTTCCATCATTAAAGAATCAGAAATTTCTCAGAGAGATCCCTCCACAGGTAAACCCACTGAGTGTACGTCCTGAGTCTCAGCAAGAGGACACAGGATGGAAGGGGAGAACTGATCCATGAACCTATCCTTCACAATTGTACTAACAGTTAATTTATTTATTGATTACTATACTGAAAATACTTAAAAGATTGAAAAGTAATCACATTTATACCTTTTTTCTACCAAATTACATGTTAACTTTTCAATTATTTAAGATAGGTTAACATGATGAGTTTTATTAAAGCATTTTCATTATATATATTATAAAACATTGTTCTAATTTCTGTCTCCTCTCTGTCACTCTATACCTACTCATTTTCTTTATAATAGATGCTCCATAACTATGGCTTTAGCATAATGTTTGTAGGTGATATTCAGGAAATCTCAGCAAATATAATTTAGGGTTCTTTAAAATAACTTAAGAGTACAATTTGCAAGTTTATTCTAAATTTTGTCTCTTAAAAAAATTGTATCACTTTATTTACTATATTTCTCTTTTAGGCCTTCACTAGGCATAATATTGAGAGTGTGTATGTGTGTGTGTGTGTCTGTGTGTGTGTGTGTGTGTGTGTGTGAGAGAGAGAGAGAGAGAGAGAGAGAGAGAGAGAGAGAGAGAGAGAGAGAGAGAATATTTTATCTAAGAAAACACATTTGTATTGTATATGTTTAAAAGATAATACTATTTGGTCTCTCAATCTCAGAAAAACAATGTTTTTAAAATACAATAAAATAGACAAATGAAGAAGTATTATTGCTGCCCAGGCTTTTGGAATATTAGAAAGAATAGATACTGAGCAATAAATGATCCCTCTAGATGTTGAAACCATAGAAAAAGATTCCCACATCTTTCTAATGCTTAAACTATAGAGCTCTTGTGTGACAGTTATTACCTTCAGTAAAACTCCTGTCTTCATTCCCACTGTGGTTCTTAGCTTTCATTTTGATATCTATTTTTGTGTGCTTTTAAACCACAGAGACTCTCCCTGAGGACACACAAAAATTTATTAATTACAAGCAAATGTTTGAAAGTCTAATGAGATAATGCCTGGAGGTTATCAACTCTCAGGATCAATTTGCAATCATCTGTGATTTAATTATTTGTTGTATAAGCCAATATTCTTATTGACAAATACTTATAATAAAGTATTGAGTCTAGATCCTACAGGATAAATGCATGCTCTTCTATTTACTGTGATATATGTAATTTTCAAGATGTAAATAATTTAATATCCAATCATAGACAATGAAAACAAAAGTCATTTAAAAACCAGTAGAGTATTATAATATATACAGACAATAGTGTATTATTCTATCTTTAAAAATGCAGGCTATGTTAACATGGTAGAACATGAAGAATATCATGCTGAATGAAATAATGCTCAATAAAGTGATGATATTGTTATAGGTAACAATAACCCAATTGAACTGTAAAGTTTCCTACTTTAGCAAATCAGACCCTAAAAATATTTAGTGGATTCTTTACTTTTTTCAAGGTTAATAATCCCATGGAGACATAGAAATAATGGATAGGTACACAATAAATAAAAAGATATTGCAAAATAGAGGTGGAGATATAATTTATTGACATGTACATCATAAAGTTTTAATATTTTCAAAAATTTTGATGACATGCATGTGATTGTTTATTTCTATTTTTAAATTGTGTACTCACATTTTTATAATTATAAGTGCATAGTGAAATGTAATCAGTACATTTAGTAATATATAATAATGAATATAATAATTATCCTGCAATAGCAGCTATGAAGATTTTAAAAACTTTACCACTAATCATTGAAAACTGAATTATGAAATGCTTGACCTTATAGACACAGTAGATATTGAGGAGATATGTGAGTAAGTTTACTACTTAAGATGAAACATCAAATGGATGTATATGAAAAAATCAGAGAATATATTCACATATAAATTCTGTAATAATTTTAATAAAGTATGTGTGCACATTGGTAAATTTAGAGAAATATTTCATTAAAAATTCTTCCTGCCCTAACCTGAACTGTCTGTTTATATTTTGGAGAAAAGAGGGAGGATTTTATGCTCTATTGTATCTGATATGACCTATGGAAATCTCAATAATCACACATGTGTACTGTTTTGCATTATTAATTGGGGCCTAAAGATATAACAAAGGGGTTGTATTCACAGATGTTCATGTACATCCTATTGGTCAGTACTGAACTCGCTACATTCCTGAAATGATCAGGAGGTGGGGAGTAGGCCACAAAACTTTTGTTTCATTGGACCTATTTCAAGCTTCTTCAGCAATGCCAAGGTTAATCCTGGACTGTATGCTATATTTCAATTTCTTTTTACTAATTGTTATAATCACTAAAAAATTAATACATTTATATGATGAAAATATGTGGTCTTGTAAATTTTTCTCTAAGAATACGTTTCAATTTAATTTTGATAAATCTTTATATTAAAGTCAAGAACCAACAAACATATAAGATGTCAAGGTGAATTAGAACGAATGGTTTTAGTATTACTTTTAAAACTGAAAACTCAGAATTATCTTTGAATAAAGGAAAAAGTTGTGAGGTTTCTTTTTATAGTACATTTTAATGTATTACATATTTTTCTCATGATAAGTAATAGTGTACAGATCAATTAAACATAGGTTGATATTACATGCGCAATTTGTTATGATTTAAAATCTTCCTATATATTACATACACAATTATTTTTTACTTTCTATTCTTTTCATTCAAATTTAATAAAGGACATAGTGAGGAAACCTTCTGAAATCAAAGGTAATCTATGTCAATATATCAATTATCTTACAGATTAAAAATATAGAGAAGCAGATATTTACAATTTTATTGAATATTTTGAACTCTGGCATGTACTGAATAAGAAGAGATTAGAAATAAGAGTGTTCATTGTGAAGATGCTGGAAAAAAATCTGCCTGTTTAATTAACAAATAATCAGTACAATCAAAAAGCTTTACAGTGTTCTGCAAAAACATTAAATTTAATTTGAACTACTCTATTAAGTATTGATTTTATAGTTTATGAACCCAATTTCTTTCATATGGTAAAAATAATATTAGTTTATCTCATTAGCAAAAAGCCTTCACGAAATATTTGTTCACATTTTACTGCTTTAGTGTCTAATAATGGGAACTTATAAGAGAAATGGCAAAATAAAAATCATAGTTTTCTAAATGTAAGGACAGATAAAGTTGCATTCTATTTGTAGTTTTAAGAGTCAATGGCAAGAAGAACATATCATATTCATAGTTGATATCTTTAATTAATGCTGGAAGATTATTTGTAAATTCTAAAATTTTTTTCAGATCTTAATACTAAATGCAGAACAACTTTGTCATAACCATAAACTTGGATAAAAATCTAAACCAATAATGCTAAACACACCTCCAGTGACAAAGACAATTTATTTTGCTCTTGAATAATTTAGAAATTAATAACATATATATATATTGATAAAATATATTTTGTTGTTTTCATAGTACCTGGAGAAAAAAAATCCTGAAATCTAGAAATATATATGGAAAAATGGAATCCTTGAATTTAAGATTATGTCATTAAAATATCAGAACATTGTATAGAAATTTAGATTATATTAAAATAGAAACTCATATTAAATTATACATATATAGTATTTTTTTAACAATCTAAGTTCTTATTTATCTGTACATTTCAGTAAATACATTGATCTTTCTCCAGGGTTTTTATGGGAGTTTTACCGAAAGTATTTATTTATCATGATTATATCATATGTGTACACCAGCTAGCCAGAGGATTTCAATAGAATAATTACCACCATGAACAAGGGCTGTCAGATAATGAAGAAATATGCACTCAAGACTTTAGTTGATCCATGAAATTGATATGGTTTGAGAACAATAGCATGTGGCATGTCTGGTCCTAAGACATCAAATTTCATTTACTGATTACTTGGACTAATATTTTCTTTTCTTTTTTTTTAATAGTCATATATAACATTTTTAACAAGATGTATAAAAATATCTACAATTCATCTAAAGATCTCATTAGCAGATAAAAACCAGCATACCTTCTACTTGATTTGAGAAAAGTAAAGGGATATTAAATGAATCATTCTGTGATACACTCATATATTAAAATATGGAATACTAACATTTTTGAAGATGCTTATTAAAATTAACATTTTTGCTTAGTTACAAGTTTTAAAAATTGAAATGAAGAGAAAGTTTTAGAGGTAGGATTGCAGATTGAGTACAATAGAGAATGAAAACTACAGAATTGTTATAAAAATGGAGATTTCTGGATATGCTGAAATGTGACTATCTGTGAAAACATTCATGATATAAATACCTATATTACACTGTTACCTGTAGGGAACCATGGTTTTATTTACCAGAGTGGCTATCCTTATTCTATTATTTTTATTGATTTACTTTATATCTCATACACAGCACACACACACACACACACACACACACACACACACACACACACATCATTGCACATTGTTATAATTGCCCTTTCTCTCATTTTGTCCTTTGTAGCTATTTTCATTAGCCTAGATGCTCCACCCCTCTGGGTTTAGTATAAAGTTAATCAGGGATTCTGAGTTAATTGAGGGCCAAATATAATTGAGTACTGTAAGAACACATAATGATTGACTTAATATTTGTGTTTCCAAGCTCCTTTCTTTAAATAAAATCTCATTGTTTTCTATTTCTTATCTATTATTCTCATCTAGGCCATTCATTAGTAATAAAATTAAGTGTGTGCATGTGTGTGTGTGACAGAGAGAGAGAGAGAGACAGAGAGAGCGAGAGAGAGACAGAGAGAGAGAGAGAGATTGAGAGAGAGAGAGAGAGAGAGAGAGAGAGAGAGAGAGAGAGAAGTGAGAGGTTTTATAAGAACAAATTATCATAGAAATTATTTCTATGTATGCTTAGAGTTAGTTAATAGTATTTTTCCTCTCAACCTCAGTGAACGTGTTCAAAAACTAACATGAAAAGGGGAAATGAAGAGGTATTATTGCTGTCCAGGTGCCTTGGAATATTAGAAAGAATAGACAGGGAAACACAAATGAGAAGTTACAGATGGTGATTCTCTATTTAAATGGCACATCCCCTTAAACTTAAACTACAGGGCTCAAGGTGATATTCTCTTACCTGCTGTGAAACTCTTGCCTTCGTTTCACACTGTGGTTCTTGGTTAGATTTCTGAGAACTATTTTTGTGTATTTTAAAATCATAGAGTATCTCCCTGAGGGGACACCAAAAATATTAGTTAGCAACAAATGTTTAAAAGACTAATGATATAATGCTTAGAGGTTATAAACTCTCAGGATCAATTTATATTCATCTGTGATTTAGGTACTTGTTGGACAGGCCACCATTCCTATTTACAGCACTTATCAACAATATTATGGCCAAGTTCTCAAGGGTAAATTTGTGCCCTACTGCTTGTAACACTATGTGCAATTTTCAGGATGTAAAACAAATATAATATCCAATCATGAATGAATGAGCAAATAAGATATTTCATATAAAAATGAATATAGAGTTCAATTTAACTTTAAAAAGTGAGGTATGTTACCAGGGATGAACATAGCAAATGCTGAATGAAATAATTCTCAATTATACAAAGGTAAATATGGTGAGTTTTCTATTAAATGAGCTACATGAACCTAGAATAGAGGAAATCAAATTAAGAGCTGAAAGGATCAATATTATCACTTCAATTTTGTGTCTATTTAAATAGATCAAAGATAACAAAGGAAGAGTCTCACAATAGAAATGACTGATGGCATTGTACATAAGGAAAGACAAAGTCAAAATCTTAACTGTGCAGGATCAGGTGTGAAAGAATTCAGGGAAAAAGTACACAGGGTCAGGAAACTGAATGGAGGTTTGCAGCAGTAGAGCATGGGGAACTGGGTTGGGGGATAGCCCTAGAAAGTCTCAAATGTCAGGGAAGCAAAAGGTCCCCAGGACCCAGCAGGGATGATATTGGCTAAAATACACCATACATGGAAGTTAGATCCTGTATAGTCCATACCAAGGGGATAGGCAAGGCCCCTGTTGAGGGATGGGGCTGCTCATCGATCTCAAATATCTTAACCTAGAATTGTTCCTGTCTAAAGAAAATACAGGGACTAAGAGTGGGGTACAGACTGAAGAAAAGGCCATCCAGAAACTGTCCCACCTAGGAGTCCATGTCATGTGCAGAGACCAAACCCAGACACTTGTTGATGCCAAGAAGTGCTTGCTGACAGGAGCCTGGTATAACTGTTCCTGGAGAGGCTCTGAAGGAGGCTGATTCTGATGCTCACAGCCAACCATTACAATGAGCATGGGATTACAATGAGTGAAGAGTTAGGAGAAGGACGGAAGGAGCTGAAGAGGATTGCATACCCATAGGAAGAACAACAATATCAACTAACCAGAACCTCCACATCTCCCAGGAACTAAACTGTCAACCAAAGGTTACACCTGGAGAGACATGACTCCAGCTACATGTGTAGCAGAGGATTGCCTTATCTGACATCAATGGGAAGAGAGTCCCTTGGTCCTATGGAGGTCTTATGCCCCAGCATAGGAGACTGTTAGGGCAATCAGGGGGGGGGTGGGGGGGAAAAAAACCCTCATAGAAGCTGGTAGGAGGAGAGATGGAATAGAGGTCTTGCACAAAGGAAACTGGGAAGGATGACATTTGATATGTAAACAAATAAAATAACCAATTTAAAAGAGAAAAAAGACAATCTTAACTGTGAATAGGCCACAGTTGTGCAGTTAAAATAAAGATTGCTGCCAGTAACCAAAATAATATACTTGACATGAGAGGATCATAAAAGCAGAGGCTGCAGTGGCCAGAGAGTAGTCATAGGATATTGAAAACAGAATAAATCTTACAAGCAATGAGCCAAAGATAGAAGGCTAGCCGTGTATCACAAATGCTAAAAGATACTATTTTTTGATCAGCAATAAAATTTCTTAAGATTTTTGTTCCAACAGCTATTGAATAAACAAGAACAGTAGTAGCTATATGTTTGAGAGATAAGTGCATGCAGCCTGGAGTCCACCATGGTAATGAGGATCACGATCATGCTGTTTGTCATGGAAACCAGATAGATGATGAAGAATAAGCCGAACAATGATGCCTGTAGCTTAGAGAGATTTGTGAGGCCAACAGGATGAATTGAGTCACCGCTGTGAGTTGTACTTCTTTATCCTAGCTTATCAGACTTATTTTTTTTTTGTTAAATAAACATCATATTATCAACAGAGTTTAGAAAATTTGGAGGAATTTTTATAAACTATTCTAGGTAACATAAACCTATTTTTTTTCAATTTTAATGATGTAAAATTCCATCATTGATACACATGTATAACACACCTATACATGACTTTATAAACAGAAATAGACTCAGATTTTTAACAAGAATGTTTCTGAAAGATTTGTATTACAAAATAATGTTATTCAATCTGTACAGATACTTGGTTTTGCTGTCTTGGGGTTATGTCCCCTCATATCTGGTATCAAAAACCCAATTATACAGTGAAATATTCTACTTCATAAAATATTCAGACCCTAAAAATATTTAGTGGATGTTTTACTAGATTTAACATTCAATAACTCATTTAGTATAACATATAATGCTAAAATTTAACAATGGTCTGACTTATGATTTTACCTCTGTGACCATGGTAACAAAATAAAATTTTGGTATAGGTTTCCTTCATACATTTAGTCATTCACTGGTAGAGAATACATATTCTGATTGGATCACATACACAAAATTTAGATATATACTAGACCTATGAATATGAGGATAGTAAAATTAAGGAAAGAATACTTTGTTAAGCTAAACCTATATTTTGAACTGACAAATTCTCTGTTAATAAACAGGTAATATTTAAAAGACAGTATACATGTTTATTATCAGTGTCATTGTTTCTCATTTTATATGTTTGGATGTGCCATACACACTCTAGCAAAACCAAAATGTTACAAGAAGGCATTTGTAATGATTCTTGGGTGTGGCAGAAAAACCTCCTGTTCTGCTAGCACAAGATCATCTCCCCATTATGATAAAGGACACAGTGTAAATAACTCTGTATTCAGAGAAGACACTTCTAAGAACCTCTTACACATCATAGTGGAAATTACAAGAAAGCAGTAGCTCTGCTGAAAAATGTATGTTTCAATATCTTTAATAGAAAAAACAAATAAAAGATACATAATAGGCAAGAAAGGTAGACATAGTGTTCTCTGAATAAAGGACAATGAATTCAACTTGTCAACATGTAGTTTAAAGATTATTTCTTTTTGTGTATAATTTGTGGACATAAAATAAATCTTGCAAATTGTACTCTAATATTTTGCCTATATTGTTTAGAATCCTGTGTTGCTTTCTTAAAATATAAATTTCTTATAGTAAAACTTAAAAAAATCATATCATTAAAATATATAAGTAGCTCTAGAAATTACAGAAATCACCAATTCTCTCTTCTATTAGTTTGTTTTACAAATGATAAAATGTTTTTAAAATGGTACATTAGATATAATTTTTTTGCAAGAAAATCAAACACTTGAATTTTGTCTTATAAAGTATTTTCATAGATATTTTGGTGAGATCTAGTACAAAATAAAGAAAATTTGTCATTATTTTGTGACAGTTGTCAAATGTGTTCTTACTCTCCAGTAATTTTTTGCAAACCTAGACTGAGATGCAAACTACATTTCTCTCAGTGAATCACAGGGAAATGTTCTAGTGATGGTTCATCTAATGAGGTTTCTTTCCATTTCTTTTTTTTTTAAAACAAAATACAAAAGAACAGTTTTATTTAATTTGTTTTTTTAACACTACATATGTTATCCCTCTCCTGGTTCACCCTCTGACTCATTCATATCCCATACCTCCTCCCTCCATCTCCAAAAGGATGTCCTAACCCTCTATATCCCCACTCCCAATCCCACAGGACATTCCCTATCCTGGGGCTTCCAGTCTCTTGAGGGTTAGGTGCATCTTCTCTGACTAAGCCTAGACCCAACAGTCCTCTGCTGTATATGTATTGGTGGCCTCATATCAGCTGGTGTATGATGCCTGGTTGGTGGTTCCATGTCTGAGAGACCTCAGAGTCCAGGTTAGTTGAAACTGCTGGTTCTCTTACAGGTTCTCCCTTTTTCTATGCTTCTTCCAGCTTTTCCTTAATTCAACCACAGGGGGCAGCAACTTCTGCCGGTTGGTTGAATATAAATATCTGCATCTGGCTCTTTCAGCTTCTTGTTTGGTCTTTTGGAGGACAGTCATGATAGGTCCCTTTTGGGAGCAATTCATAGCCTCAGTAATAGTGTCAGGCCTTGGGGCCTTCCCTTGAGATGGATCTCACATTGTTGTCAATCTTGAAGACCTAATTATATTTCTTTTAATCCACCTAGTGGAAGGAGAAAACTGCCTATTGCAAGATAGACATCATACCTTTCACCATTTAGGCAGCTAAGAATCTGAGGCTATAGAGCTTCTGGAAGATTCTACAATAATACTTTTGATAAAAGGAAAAATTCTTAATGGGACTCTAAAGACTTATAGTATAGCCATACTTAAGTGTGTCTCTCAACACTCACCACAGTAACAAGGTTTTGTTGTTGTTTTGTTTCTTTGTTTCATTTTTGTTTTTGTTTTTGTTTACAATAAATAGCATTAACTGAGACCCACAACTACTGGGGCTGTAGAAAATAAATGACATCATGATTCTCAAACCTAAATGTGATATCCTCATCACACCACTTTGTTGAAATGTACCATCCCAGGAGAGATATGGGTATGAGTGTAAACATTAGGACCACAGATAATAGGGAAACTGTGTTTTGGAGATACAACAGGGCTGTTGAGCATGTGAACTGAAAATGACTATAATTACATGCTAAAAATTATCTGAGGTCAAGAAAGACAAAATTGAAAGTGTAAATGAGGGAATGGCAATGAAGTTCCAATCCTAGCTGAGAAGCTATTGATGTTAACTTAGGATTGCTGAGTATGGGAGAGTTATTATTCTTCAGGGACATGTGCCCTGAGAAGCTACCAATGCTATCTTGTTTTTAACATTTAAAGGGTCATTCACTGAATCATCTTAGTATTCAGAGTTAACATATAGCTGGCTTAACTCATTATATAGAAAACCATTTCTCCATTTTCTATGTACTCATGAATATCCTAATTTAGAACTACATTTATTAATCAGGAAATTTACAAGCCCTTTAAGAACTGTCTTTATCAAAATATTGTAAATTCTGAGGTTAGCTTTTTGTTTCAGCCAACAAAATCTTGATTTTTTCAGCTCTAGGCATAATTATGAGTAAATTAGAATTTGAAAAATTAATGCAATTTGCACAACACAATAAAGAAAGGACATAATTATTAAGTAAAATGCCTTAACAAAAAACAGAACAAAACTAACCCTGAAATTTTAGATTCCAGCCTCCCAAAATACTATAAATATTGTGCTATTCAGTCTAACTCAGGGAACAGAGCATGCAACTTTGAACACATTTAATGCCCCTAATTGACCTTGTTTATATCAATTTACCAATCAGTGATAAAACCTAAAGAACATGTCCAAGAGGGATTATGCCTAATGTATCTTCTGGTTATGAATTAGCAAAAGGAAAACCTGGAATGTGATAGGTAAAACCAAATCAAAGCACATAAAACCGAGCCAAAGAAAACAACAAATACAAAACAAAACAAAAACAATATCCAATATATACAAAGAACTCAAGAAATTAGACTCCAGACAAATAACTCTATTAAAAATGGGATACAGAGCTCAGCAAAGAATTCTCAAATGAGGAAACTCTGACTGAGAAGCACCTAAAGAAATGTTCAATATCCTTAGTCATCAGGGAAATGCAATCAGAATGGCTAAGATCAAAAACTCAGGTGATAGTTGATGCTGGCAAGGATGTGGAGAAAGAGGAACACTCCTCCATTTTTGGTGGGATTGCAAGCTAGTGCAACCACTCTAGAAATCAGTCTGGCATTTCCTCAGAAAACTGGATATAGCATTACCTGAGGACTAAGCTATACCACTCCTGGGCAATTACCCAGAAGATGCTCCAACATATAACAAAGACATATTCCCCACTATGTTCATAGCAGCCTTATTTATAATAGCCAGAAACTGGAAAGAATTCAGATGTCCTTCAACAGAGGAAAGGACACAGAAAATGTGATACACTTTCACGATGGAATATTCTTAGGTATTAAAAACAATGACTTCATGAAATGCGAAGGCAAATGAATAGAACTAGAAAATATCATCCTGAATGAGGTAACCCAATCACAAAAGAAAACACATAGTATGCACTCACAGATAATTGGATATTAGTCCAAAAGCTCACAATATCCAAGATACAACTCACAGATCACATGAAGCTCATGAACAAGGAAGACCGAAGTGTGCGTGCTTCGGTTCTTCTTAGGAGTAACAAAATACTCATAGGAGCAAATATGGAGACATAGTGCAGGACAGAAACTGAAGGAGGGGCCATCTGGAGACTGCTCCACTTGGGTATCCATCCCTTGTGCAGTCACCAAAGACATACACTGATGTGGATGACAGGAAGTCCATGCTGACAGGAGCCTGATATAGCTGTCTGCCAGAGGTCTGAAATATACAGTTGGATGCTCACAGCTAACCATTGAACTGACCATGGGATTCCCAAAGGAGGAGTGAGAGAGAAGACTGAAGGAGCTAAAGTGTTTGTGGCCCCATGGGGAGAGCAACAATACCAACCAACCAGAGCTCCCAAGGTCTAAACCACCAACCTGGGAGCACATAGGGAGTTATTCATGGCTCCAGCTGTATATGTATGGGAGGATGGCATTGTCAGGCGTAGGTGGGAGAGGAGGAAGTCCTTGGCCCAGTGAAGGCTGGATGTCCCAGTGTTGGGGAATTTATGGGTGAGGAGGTGAGACTGGGAGGGTGGATGGGGGCATATCCTCATAGAAGCAGGTGGAGCGGGGATGGGATAGGGGGTTCTTGTGTGTGGGGGGAATGAGGAAAATGGATTGCATCTGAAATGTAGATAAAGTATCCAATAAAAAATAAACAAAGCAAAAAAAAAAAACCAAACAAAAAATGTAAAACAAACAAACCAAAAAAAAAAAACCCAACCAAACAACAACCAAAAAAAATCCAGAAAAAAACAAAAACAAACAAACGAACAAACAAACAATAAAACCACAATACTTCAGGAATAAAGTCTTTTCTGTTGCTGCTCCCCGAGGGAAAAATTATTTTCTTTTTATTTTATTCATTTACATTTCAAATGTTATCCCCATTCCTGTCTTTCCCTCCACAAACACCTATCCCATCCTCCCTTACCCTACTTCTATGATAGGTGCACCCCCATCCACCCACACTCTCCATCTTCACCACTCTATCATTCCTCTACCCTGGGGCATCAAGTTTTCACAGGACCAAAGGCTTCTTTTCCCATTGATGCCAAATAAAGCCCCTTCAGCTCCATCAATCCTACTCCTAACTCCTCCATCGGGGACCCTGTGCTCAGTCAGATGATTGGCTGTCATCTGTATCTCTATTGGTCAGGATCTGGCAGAGCCTCTCTGGAGACAGCTGTATGAGGCTCCTGGCAGCAAGCACTTCTTGGCATCTGAATAGTGTCTGGGTTTGGTGTCTGCATGTGGGATGAATCCTCAGGTGGGGCACTCTCTGGATGGCCTTTTCTTCAGTCTCTGCTCCACTATTTGTCCCTATATTAATACTAATTCAAAGTTTTGGAGATGGGTGAGTGGTCCCATCTCTCAACCAGGGGACCATGCCTAACCTCTGGATATGGTCTCGAAAGGTTCTCCCTTACCTTTGTGGGGTATTTCAACTAATGACATCCCCATGGGGTCCTGGGAGACTCTTGCTTTCCCGGCATCTGGGACTTTCTGGTTGTTACCTGCAGTTCCCCATCCCCCATTGCTACATGCTTCTGTTCAAATTTCTGACCCTCTGTACATCTCCTCCATCTCCTCCCATACATAATTCTTCACTTCTTTTACCCTTCCCCCTCCTTTCTTCCTCCCAAGTCCCTCCCACCATCTACTTCCATTGATTAATTTGTTCCCCCTTCTAAATAGGACTGAAACATCCACATTTGGTCTTCCTTCCTCTTGAGCTTCATATGGTCTGTGAGTAGTATCATGGGCATTCCACACTCTTTGCCTAATATCCACTTATGAGTACTCACTTATCAGTAGGTGTGCTCTTTAGAGACTGAGTTATGTCACTCAGGATATTTTCTAGATCCATCCATTTGCCATCGAATTTCATGAAGTCATTGTTCTTAATACCGGAGTAGTATTCCATTGTGTAAACGTACCACATTTTCTGTATCCATTCCTCTGTTGAGGGACATCTGGGTTGTTTCCAGCTTCTGGATATTATACATAAGGCTGCTATGAACATAGTGGAACATGTGTCTTTATTACATGTTGGAGCATCTTCTGAGTATATTCCCAGGAGTGGTATAGCTCGGTCCTCAGGTAGTACTATGTCCAATTTTCTCAGGAACTTCCAGACTGATTTTCAGAGTGTTTGTACCAGTTTGCAATCCCACCAGCAATAGAGGACTGTTCCTCTTTCTTCACATCCAAACCAGCATCTGCTGTCATCTGAGTTTTTGATAGTAATTGTTGCTTCTTGTCATTTTTATTGTTCGATGTGGAATTATGTTTATGTAGCTATCATCTTTTGAGTTTGTTGAAAGAAGATTATGTATTGCCTTTTCTAGGGTATAGTTTCTCTTCTTGTGTTGTTTTCAATCTAGAATCCTTTGTAGGGCAGGATTTGTAGGAAAATATTGTGTAAATTTGGTTTTGTCATGAAATACCTTGGTTTTTCCATCTATAGTAATTGAGAGTTTTGCTGGGTATAGTAGTCTGGGCTGCCTTTTGTATTCTCTTAAGGTCTATATGACATCTGCTCAGGATTTCCTAGCTTGCATAGTCTCTGGTGACAAGTCTGGTTTAATTCTGATAGGTCTGCTTTTATATGTTATTTGACCTTTATCCTTTACTGCTTTTAATATTCTTTGTTTTGTGCATTTTTTGTTTTGACTATTATGTGATTAGAGGAATTTCTATTCCAATCTGTTGAAGTTCTGTAGACTTCTTGCATGTTTATGGGCATCACTTTCTTTTGGTTAGGGAAGTTGTTTGTTTTGTTTTTTTGTTTTTTCTATAATTTTGTTGAAGATATTTACTGGCCCTTTAAGTTGGGAATCTTTGCTCTCTTCTATACCTATTATCCTAAGGTTTGGTCTTCTCATTGTATCCAGGATTTCTTGGATTTTTGGGTTAGGAGCTTTTCGCATTTTGTATTTTTTGACTGTGTTGTAAATGCTTTCTACACTTTCTTTTGCACCTGAGATTCTTCTATCTCTTGTATTTTGTTGGTAATGCTTGCATCTATGACCCCTGATCTCTTTCCAAGGTTTTCTATCTTCAGGGTTCTCTCACTTTGTGATTATCATTATTATTTTTTTTCACTGTTTCTATTGCCAATTTTAGATCCTGGATGACTTTGTTCAATTCCTTCACCTGTTTGTATATGTTTTCTTGCAATTCTTTAAGGGATTTTTGTATTACCTCTTTAAGGGCTTCTACCTGTTTACCTATGTTCTCCTGTATTTCTTTAAGGGAATTATTTATGTCATTCTTAAAGTCCTCTATCATCATCATAAGATGTGATTTTAAATGTGAGTCTTGCTTTTCTCATGTGTTGGGAGTATCCAGGGTTTAGTGTGGTGAGAGTATTGGGTTTTGATGATGTCAAGGAGCCTTGGTTATATTTTGTTTGTTTTCTTGCCCTTACCTCTTGCCATCTGAAAATCTCTCTTGTTATTTGATCTTGCTGTCTCTGACTGTGGCTTGTCCCTCCTGTAAGCCTGTGTGTCAGCACTCCTGGGAGACCAGTTCTCCAGGAGGAATTTTGGTATGGAGCGCTGTAGCACAGGGTCAGCTCCGTGGTACAGAATGAAACTGGAAGGATCCTTTCCCCTGCTGTTCCTTGGTTCCTGTGTCCTGACAGTTCTGGGGGTCACCTCTTTGGCCAGGAATCTGAGCAGAAGTGGTGGTCTCATCTATGCTCTCAGGTGTGTCTCCACTCCTGGGAGACCTGCTCTTTCTGGGTAGGATCTGGGTAAAGAGAGCTGTGGAACAGGGTCAGCTCCAGGTGCAGCCTTCTATCTCTTTTATTCTGTTGGTTGAACAGAATTGAAGTTCATTTGAGACGTAATAGAGCTCTTACTAATTAGCAAGATTTTGAAATGAATTGTTGTTAGGTTTTAGTAGTTAATCTCATGCTGTTTATTTGAAAATTGCTTATATATTTGATTGATAGACATAGACAGACGTTCTTTATTAAAGAATGCCTAAGGCCCTGGCTTAGTCTATAGTGCAAAGAATGACAAAGTTTGGTTATTTATATGGATTCTGAACATTGTATTTTCATATAATTTTTTAACAATTTAAGATAATTGAAAATATTTATTCCTTCTAGCTGGGACTATACTAAGGTATTTTGGATCCAAGTATAACATCAATATTTAGAGTGTAGCTTTTGTTTTTGGTTTTCACTAATTAATTTAATTTTTCAATTTATAACCTGATTGCAGTCCCCTCTTTCATTCCAGTCCCACAATCTCAGCCCCTAACACCCTCCTCTCTGCTCATTCAGTCCCCCTCCCCTCAGGTACTCACTCACTCTGGCACAAGTCTCTTCAGGACTAAAAGCATCTTCTTCCACTGAGGCCAGACCAGGCCGCACAGTGATAGAAAAGTAATCAACAGCAGACACGAAAGTCAAAGTCAAAGACAGCCTCTTCTCCAATTGTTAGGGGACCCACATTAAGTCCAAGCTGTACATCTGCTACATATGTGTAGGAGGTCTATGTTCAGTCCATGCATACTCTTTGATGGTAAAATCTTTGTAGGCCCCATTGGCCCAAGTTAGTTGGCTCTGTTGTTCTTCTTGTGGTTTCCTTGACACCTCTAGCTTTCTCAATTCTTCCCAAACTCTTCTACAAAACACCCTGTGCTCTTCTACTGTTTGGCTTTGGGTCTCTGCATTTGTTTCTGGAAGCTGTAGGATGAAGCCTTTCAGATTACACTTAAGGTAGTCTGCTGTGTGCCAAAGCAGAGAATCTTTAATAGTGTCAGAGGCTAGTGCTCTCTCATGGGATGGATTTCAAACTGGTCCAGTCAATGCTTGTCCATTCCCTCAAACTCTGCTCAATATTACTCCTTGCATAACTTACAAGCAGGGACAATTTTGGGTAAAAGTGTTTGTGGGCGGTATGGTGTTCTCCACCCTCTATGGGATGGGATGTCCTCTCTGGCTATAGGAGGTGGCCATTTCAGACTCCATATGTTTCAATGTTAGGAGTCTCTGCTAGAGTCACCCTTATATTCTCTCAAGTATCTGGCATGTCCTAGAGATGCCCATGGGCCCTCAGATTTCCTTTCTCCAAGTTCTCTCATACCAGACTTCTGTTCTCACACACTTCATCCCCACCCCTGTTATCATGCAACTTCCTACGTCTATTTTATTTCTCCTTCTGAGTGAGATTCAAACATCCTCTTTTGGACTCTCCTTGTTACTTAATTTCTTTAAGTGTGTGGATTGTAACATGGTTATATAGTACTTTATGGCTAATATCCATGTACAAGTGAGTAAATGCAACATGTGTCTTTCTTGAACTGAGTTACCTCACTCACAATATTTGCTACATCCATCTACTTACATGCAAATTTCATAAGGTCTTTGATTTCAGTAGCTGAATAGTATTCCACTGTGTAAATATACCATATTATTTTTATTCATTCTTTGTTTGAGGGACATTTAGGCTGTTTCCATTTTCTTGCTATTACAAATAAAGAAGCTGTGAACATATTTTAGCAAGTGTCCTTGTGGTATGGTGTACCATTTTTTGGACATATGTTTATAGTTTTTTATTATCAACCTGGTGATAACTTTCTTTTCCACAGATATATTTAAACCTATACTTGATTCCACTCATATAATGTTATTATATTAGCTAGGCTTTGATGTAAAAGTCAGTAAAATGGTTGCCAAGCAAAATTTAAGGTATTCCTGCATGAATAGTTATAGTTTTTGTTTCTTTATACAAGTTATACTATGTTAATAGATAGACCTCAAACTAACTACTTTAGCCCATGCTGTCCTTGGTATCCTCATCCTTCTGCTTCCATAGTCTGATTAATCATAGAGATGGCATTTCACTCAATAACCAAAATTTAGTATAATAAACATGCTTTAATACAACAATTATACTTATATAATTTAGTGTAATATAATTAGTATAATATGGTAGAATATACTCATACTACATATACTTTACATTTAGAAAGAAAACATTAAATCATTCAGTAAAAAGAAGTATGAATTTAGATTAATTCAATAATAAGACAGAAGAAAAGTACCAGTAGATATCATGGAAAGAGTCAAGCAATCTGACACACACACATACATGCACACACACGTCCACACACACAAAAACAGACATACACACACACACACACACACAAACACACACAAAATTGGTAATTATTCAATATTAGATGATATGTTGAAATTATGGACTATTTAACTACTAAATACATAAATATATGGTGTTAAGTATTTCTATTGCAATCATATAAAATGTGATATGAAATAAACGTTATGTGTAATCATGATGATATTAGCTTCCCTGTGGAATGGAAGCAAATGTGTGCTCAAATATTATTGGAATCTTCATATCAACATGATAACGTTCACTATTCGGATACAGAGATAAAGAACTTTTTAAAAAAAACACTTAAATTGAAATATATATAAATAACAAATGAGTGTATATACTAAAGATATTAATAATGCATTTTCATACCAATAAATACACAGGCATGAGTAAGCAAATTTAACTACAAATTTTTGTAGTTAAATAAATAAAATAAATATAAGATACTAAAGATACCTGTCCTATTATTTCTTATATACTATCAATGTAATGTTACATTCCGTTGTAGACATAAAAAATTCACTGTGTTAATTCATTTCTTCAGTTGTATTGTGTATAGCCTTTTTTCTCTTTAGGGAAACATTGTTTTTTACTGTTTTCTTCACTGAAAATTATAAAGCAATTAAATTTATTTGATATGAAGAATGATAACTTTAATAATAACTGAGTTCTATGAGAAGATATTGTGTATGGTTTTCCCTGTCTTCCTAAGAGCATATTTTACATCTTTATTCCTCAAGCTGTAGATCAAGGGATTTAACATGGGGATTATTAGGGCATAAAAGATAGAAGCCACCTTGTCAGTGTTTAAGGCGTGACTAGACTTAGGTTGCACATACATAAATATCAATGTCCCATAGAATACAGTGACCACTGTCAGATGGGACCCACAGGTGGAGAAAGCCTTCTGTCTGCCTTCAGCAGATTTCATCCTGAGAATAGCTCTGAGAATTAGCAAATAGGAGGCAAGAATGACCACTGGTGAAGAAATCAAGTTGATAATTGATAAAATTAAAGTTATCATTTCATTTTCCTTTTTATATGAGCAGAGCAGAGATATCAAGGGGAGACCATCACAGTAGAAATGACTGATAATATTGTGTCCACAGAAGGATGAAGAAAAAATATTTATGGTGATTAAAAGAGCAACAAATATACTGTAAAGGTAAGGAATTGTCACCAGGACCCAACACACTCTTTGTGACATAATGACATTATAGAGGAGTGGTTTACAGATAGCGACATAACGGTCATAAGACATCGCAGAGAGAATAAAAAATTCACTAACAATGAACATATTGAAGAAAGACAACTGGACAGCACAAAAATAAAATGAAATTGTATTTTGTTCTACAAGAAAATTTCTTAACATTTTTGGTCCCACAGCTGTTGAATAACCAAGGTCAGTAGTAGCAAGGTGTCTGAGAAAAAAATACATAGGTGTGTGTAGCCTAGAGTCCACCATGGTAAGGATGATCATGCCCAAGTTGCCCACCAGTGTGATTAGATAGATGATGAGGAACAATCCAAGCAATGGAGCCTGCAGCTCAGGCCGGTCAGTTATACCCACTAGAATGAACTCAGTCACCACTGTGTAGTTGTAGCTTTCCATCGGGTTTATGAAAAATTCTGTTTTGAGTAGAAATCATTGCATAGTCAATAGATTTCAAATGTCATTTTGTGAGTTTTTATGATCTAACATAGAGTAAATAAAATATCTCCAAACATTTTCATTTATTTTGAAAAAAATCCCTTTAAAATGTACATAGACCCTTATGTACATCTACATATATACACATGCAAGCATGTGAAGAGAAATACACAAATATGTATCTTTAAACTGTACCAATAATAGCATAAATCAGAGAAAATTTTAATTATCTTCCAATGAAATTTGCTTTTCCTAACTATATTGAGGGGAGTCACTTAATTTCAATACTAGGCATTAGTTACTCTGAAAAAGATCCTTATACACCTAATATCTAGCCAAGATGTCATCCAGCCTCTAACCATAATACTCTCAGGATTTAAGAATTTTGCTATACCTACAGTTGTACATGTATAGATAATTATATATATCTATATCTATATATATATATATAGATATAGATATAGATATGACAAAGAAAATCAAGTCTTTAATTTGTAGATAGTCATTGATAGAACATTGATTAAATTTATTTTTCTCTATATATTTATTCCTGATATGCTTACTACCACATTGTAGCACTTAATAATTATTTACTTGTGATAATATGTAAGACATTTGCCAATAATATATATATATATATATATATATATATATATATATATACTAAGAGCTTTTAAAATGCAAATAATTCTACTTCTATGTATAGATCTACAGAACATTAACATATGAAAATAGAAGATCTGGAGTTTTTATCACATTCCATATTGGTCAGATTGAAGAATAAGCTTAGGGTTACTCATTGCACTCAGGTTTTCTTGTTTTGAAGAAACCTAATAGCATGTAAGTAAAAATACCTGTGCAGTCCTCTTACACATTACCTAACATACAAACATTTCTATGGAAAAACACGGGGAGATATATCAAATGATTTCTTGGCATATACAAAGTCAAGGGGTTCTGTGTTGACTTTGAAAACCTGAAGTAGGTGCTGGAGAGATGGCTCAGCGTTTAAGAGCACTGGCTGCTCTTCCAGAGGTCCTGAGTTCAATTCCCAGCAACCACATGGTGGCTCACACCATCAGTAATGGCATTTGATGCCCTCTTCTGGTGTGTCTGAAGACAACTACAGTTTACTCATACATAAAATAATTAAATAAATATTTTTAAAAAAGAAAACCTGAAGTAGAAATAAGTGATCCAAAAGTTTGTGCTTCTAAAACATAGTCCAAAAAGATGATGAACACACAGATTTCAAATAATTTCTGAATACACTAAGTGACCTGAAATTATTATCCTTATGATAGTATATGCATATCATGTACAATAGGAGCTTAGCTTCTTTGTTAGATCTGAAAAGATGAGCAAAGAATTTATTGGTTGTAAAAATGTGGTACCTTGAAGCTGTCACTGTCTTAGCTCAAAGAGCCCAGAGCAAATGTTCATATTTTTCTCTCATTTTGAATTATTGTTTTATTCAATATCTTCTAATAAATAAGAATAAGCTGTATGAAAAAATAATTTATTTTCAATGAAAGAAAAATGAATCATATTAAATTTTAAATTTAAAACTCCTTTTTGTATATATTAAGCTTTCTGTCAAAGAACACTTTTTATAATACAATTTGTTTTATATAATGTGCCAGTCACAGATTACACTCAAGTACTAAGAAATATGAAGACATCTGAAAATAATTA
Source organism: Grammomys surdaster (assembly GCF_004785775.1). Classification (NCBI taxonomy): domain Eukaryota; kingdom Metazoa; phylum Chordata; class Mammalia; order Rodentia; family Muridae; genus Grammomys; species Grammomys surdaster. The sequence goes on from NW_021604769.1 coordinate 896,729, forward strand.
AGAGAATTTATTAAAATTTGCTTATGAATGAGCTGTCAATATCCCACATTTATAAGGAAGTAGTATGTGACAATAATATAGTTTTTGTCACAGCATTTCTAAGCATAGCTGACTAGTTATTGTAATAAATATTTAACACTTTATATTGTATAAAACTTTAACTGAGGATTAGACAACACAAAGCAAAAGCAAAGTTCAGAAAGATGGCATTTGCATGGATGAAAATGAGGGACAGAAAATCTTTCGGTTTGGTTAGTTCCAAACATGACATAGAATACAAAGTAACATGTCATGTCTGAGTCTTTCCAGTGCACCAGAAACAAAAGCACTCGACAGAAAGAATTTTTACTTTCAGGAGAATAGACATATGTTAATGTTTATGGTAAAGTAAAAACTAATATAATTTACAATGGTAATCATGGTAGAAAGTGCAGCCTCTGGGTGAATGAGAATTAAATCCCCCAGCAATCAGTGTTCTGTGTACAGCTGATTGTATTTAATTGACATTTCACTCACTTAATCAGTTGGTTTAAACTGTGGTTTAAACTGATAGTATTCTATTCTCTATATATACACTACATATCTTTAGCATATAAATATTAATTATTACATAACTGAATAATATCCAATCATGGTCCATTTTGTATTAGTGTGATTTGTAATGATGTAAAGGACAAAAATTAAGTACACTTACTATCAATTTTTGTATGGATAAGGTCAGACTTAAAACTTTTCCTCTGAAAAGATTTAGGACTCAATGAAAAGAAAAGCATTCTTTAGTATACATTCTTTTGTTCACTGATATCTGAATGCAATTTTCTAAAACTATAATCTCAGAAAATTTAATTGTATCTAGTACTAATGAAGCTTTCCCATTGTCATAAATGTATCATGGGTATGTTTTGACTCTCATGTAATGGTTTTCATAACACTTGTGACACATAAACTCAATAATTTCTCTCATTAAAGAATCAGAAATTGCTCAGAGAGAGCTTTCCACAGACAAAACTGCTGAGTATGAGGATGTGAATCTGGTCAAGAGGACACAAGGATGGAAGAGGAGAATTGATTCATAAATCTGTCCTCTTACCTCTGCACAAGTGCAATAACAACTAATTAATTGATTGATTAGTATATTGTAAATATTTCAAAGATTAAAGAGTAATAAGATCTACACCTTTCTTCTTCCAATTAACCTTTTTTCAATTATTTAAAATAGTTTAACAATGGGTTTCATTATAGTATTTTCATAATATATGTTATTAAATATTATTCTAATTCCTCTCTCTCTTCTATCACTCTGTGACTAGGTGTTTTCTTTATCTAGACGCTCCATCACTGTGGCTTTAGGATAATGTTTGTAGGAGATACTCAGTAAATCTCAGCAAATATAATTTAAGATTCCTTAAAAGACATAAGAATACAGTTAACATTTGTATTCTCAGTTTTTTCCTTAAATAAAATTACATCCCTTTATTTAATGGTTATTACTTCTAGGACTTCACTAGTCATAAAATTGTGGTGTGTGTGTGTGTGTGTGTGTATGAGAGAATGAGAGAGAGAGAGAAAAAGAGAAGGGGAGAGAAAATATTTTATCAACGAAAATATTTCTGTATATGCTTAAAAGATAGTTAATACTATTTGCTCTCTCAATCTCAAGAAAAATGTTTTTAAATTAGTATAAAACAGAGAAATGAAAATGTATTACTGCTGCCAAGACTTGTGGAATATTAGAAAGAATAGATACCAAGCAACAAATGATTTCTTTAGATGTTGAAGCCATAGAAAAAGATGCTCACATCTTTCTAATGCTTATAGTACAGAGCTCTGTGTGACAGTTTGTTACCTGCAGTAAAACTTCTGTCTTCATTTCCCACTGTGGTTCTTAGCTTTCATTTTTGTGTGTTTTTAAACCATAGAGACTCTCTCTGAGGACACACAACAATTTATTAATTACAAACAACGGTTTGAATGTCTAATGAGATAATGTGTGGAGGTTATCAACTCTCAGGATCATTTAACTGTGATTTACTTATTTGTTGTTTAAGCCTGCATTCTTACTGACACATACTTATAATACAGTATTGAGTCTAGATTCTACAGGGTAAATGTGTGCTCTTTTCTTTATTGCAATATACGTAATTTCCAAGATGTAAATAATGAAATATCCAATCATGGGTGAATGAACATAACAATCATTTATACAATCAGTAGAATATTATAATATATACAGAAAATAGTGTGTTATTCTACCTTTAAAAATAAGAGCTTTGTTATCAGGGATAAATGTGAAGAATACCATGCTGGATGATATAATGTTCAATTAAGTGATGATAAATTGGGTAAGGTTTCAATGACATAAACTTCATTAAATTAGAAAAGAGAGAAAAAAGCTGAAGAGATCGAAAGATCACTTCAATTTTGTGAATATTTGAACAGAACAAAATTTAAAAGGAAGATTGTTGCATTGGAAATTACTGATGACTTGTGCACACAGAAACAAAGTAAAACAAAGTAAAAATCTTAATTTTCATTAGAACAGGCAAAGTTGTCTGGCAAAGATAATTATTGCCACTAGATATCAGCATACTCTTTGACATGATGAACATAAAAGCCAAGGTTTACTACTGGCCACTTAATGGTCATAGGAGATTATATCAGAATAAAAAGCTCACACACAATGAGCATAAGATAGAAGGCTGATTGTGTAGAACCAAGGCTAAAAGATACTGTTTTTTGATCTCCAATAAAATATCTCAAAATTTTGTTCCAGACAGCTGTTTAATAAACCAGAATTGTAGTAGCTATATGTCTGAGAAAGAAGTACACAGTACATGGGTGTTTTCTTCCTGGAGTTCACCATGATAGTGAGGATTATGCCCATATTGCTTATCAGAGAGATCAGATAAATGGCTAGGAAAAATCCTAACAAAGATGTCTATATCTTCTAGCAATTTGTGATGCCCAGGAGGATGAATTCAGTCACTACTGTAAGTTGTGGTTCTCCATCATAGCTTATCAGAGGAATTTTTTTAAATAAGACATTATATTATCAACAGATTTTAGCTATTACTATTTGGAGGATTTTTTAGACACTATTATTGGTAACAGAAACGTAATTCTTTCATTTTTTAATTATATATATAATTATACATATATGAAATACTTGTATAGGGCTTCTAATCAGAAATAGACAACATTATACAAGAATGGTTCTAAACTAGATTTGTGTTACAAAATAATATTATTTGATGTCTACCAATATTTGCTTCTGTAACTGAAGGAGTTATGTTCCCCCTCATATCAGGTGACAGCAACCCAATTGAACTGTAAAGTTTCCCACTTCAGCAAATCAGACCCTAAAAATATTTAGTGGATTCTTGACTGCCTTCATGGTTAACAATCACATGGAGATATAGAGATAATGGAAAGGTACACAATAAATAAAAAGATATTTCAAAATAGAGGTAGAGATATGACTTATTGACATATACATTAAAAGGTTTTAATATTTTCAAAAATTTTGATGACATATATGTGACTATTCCTATTTTTAAAGGATAACTTCATTTTTTATAATTATAAGTACATAGTGAAATGTAATCAGTACATTTAGAAATATATAATACTGCATATAATAATTATCCTGCAATAGCAGCTATGAAGATTTAAAAAAAAAACTCCATTCGCCTACAGAGCCACAGCCTAGTCCCCAATAGAAGGCCTCTCTGTATAATTGCCTCCAAACCTGCATGCATCAAGCTAAGGATACTCTCCCCATGAGACAAGCCAGAGCTCCCCTTGTGCCCTGGCCCCAGGCTAGACAGAGCCTGAAGGCTCCCAACTCTTTTCTCTGATCTTCTGTGACTCTCAATAGTGCCTGGATATACAAGCATCTGAGAACCCCAGTTCAGGCCATACCTCAGGCCCCAGAACCCCTGAACCAGCTTCATCTTTTCCAAGTCTCAGGCTGCACTTTCTCATCCCCAGATCTCAGTGCTTCCTTATAGCCCAGGACATGTGATAAACTCAGTCAAACTTTCAGAGTTCCTCCTTCCCAACAGGCCACCTCCTGTAGCTGAGCAGACATGGATCTACACTACAGAAATATTTCCAATTTTATGAGGAACCACCAGATTGATTTCCAGAGTGGTTGTTCCAGAATGAAAATTTCACTAGCAATGGAGGAGTATTCCTCATTCTTCACATCCTTGCCAGAGTGTGTTGTCACTTGAGTTTTGGTCTTAGCCCCTGATTGGTGTGAAGTTGTCTCAGGGTAGATTTGATTTGCATTTCTCTGATGATGAAGGACTTTAAACTTTTCTTTAAGTGCTTCTCAGCCATTTGAGATTTCTCTGTTATGAATTTTCTGTTTATCTCTGTACCTCATTTTTCAATTGTGTTATTTGTGGTTTTGGAGGTTAACTTCATGAGTTCTTTATATATTTTAGATCTTAGCCCTCTGTTGGATGCAAGGTTAGTGAAGATTTTCCCAATATGTAGGTTGCTGATTGTTTGTTTTACCTTACAGAAGCTTTCAGTTTCATGAGGTTTCATTTATCAATTGTTGATCTTAAAGCCTGAGCCATTGGTGTTCTATACAGGAAATTTCCCCCTGTGTCAATGAGTTGAAGGCTCTATCTAACTCTCTCTTCAGATAGATTCAGTATATGTGGTTTTATGTTGAAGTTCTTGATCCACTTGGACTTGAGTTTTGTGCAAGGTGATAAATATCAATCTATTTTCAGTTTCTACCATACATACAGACAGACCATTTACTGAAGATGCTTTCTTTTTGACACTGATTGCTTTTGGCTTCTTGTCAAATATCAAGTGTCCACAGGTGTGTTGGTTTACTTCTTGGTCTTTGATTTTATTCCATTGATCCACCTGTCTGTCTCTGTACCAGTACCATGGAGTTTTTATCACTATTGTTTTATAGTTCAGCTCAAGGTCAGGAATGGTGGTTCCTTTGGATGTTCTTTTATTGTTTTATTGCTATCTTGGGTTTACTCTCTTGTTTGGTGGTGCAACGATCTGTAGATAATTGTTAAATCCATTTGTTTCATGTCTGCTGTTAGTTTCCTGGTGTCTCTATGTAGTTGTGGTTTCAATTATCTGTCCATTAGTGAGAATGGGGTGTTGAAGTCTTAAACTATTATTATGTGAAGTTTCATATGTGTTTCATGTTTTAATAACATATCTTTTATGAATATGGGCACCTTTGCATTTGGGCCATAAATGTGCAGAATTGAGACTTCCCTTTGGTGGATTTTTCCTTTGATGAGCATCAAGTTTCCTTCCCCATCTCACTTAATAACTTTTGATTGAAAGGCTATTTTATTGCATATTAGAGTGACAACTCCAGCTTGTTTCTTCAGATCATTTGCTTGGAAAACTTTTTTTCTAGCCTTTTACTCTGAAGTTGTGTCTATCTTTTTCACTGAGGTGTGTTTCTTGTATGCCTCCTTAAAGGCCTCTATCATCTTTATAAGATAGAATTTTAGGTCTATCTTGCTTGTTGTGTGTTTTAAGGTAGCCAGGGCTTGCTCTGGTGGGAGAACCCAAATTGCATTGGGTTTCATTATTTATGATTTTATGCTTTCCTCTGGCCATCTGCTTTTCTCTTGTGTTAACTGTCCTGGATGTCTCTGACTTTAACTGGCCTCCTTAGAGCAAATAGACCTTTGTGACCTGAGCTAGAGATTGTCTCCTTGGAGGCAGGAAGTGTTGTCTCTGGTTAGTGTGGACCTCCTGTGTCTCCAGTTAGAGTAGGCCTTCTGTATCACTGGTTTCTGTGTACCTCCTGGGAGAAGCCAAGGCTCACAGGCTGTAGCATTTGGGCAAGTATAGAAGGTGAGAAAACTAACTCCTGCAAAATCTAAATTATACCTCCATCATTGAAGGAGCCATAACCCCGAGGAAATAGGTTATGACCCTTAAGAATTTACTATGATGCTTTTGATGAAAGGACAAACTCTTTATTATTATTATTATTATTATTATTATTATTATTATTATTATTATTTTCTATTTAAACTCCAGATTTTATTTCCCTCCCGGTCCACACTCCAACTGTTCCACATCCCTTACCTCCTCCCTGCTACCCTGTCTCTAGGAGGATATCCCTACTCTTCCCCCCACCCCCACCTCACCAGATTTTTAAACTCTCTTGGGCTTCTAGTCTCTCGAGGGTTAGGTGCATATTCTCTGACTAAACTCAGATCCTGAAGTCCACTGCTGTATATGTGTTGGGGGCCTTATGTCAGCTGGTATATGCTGCCTGGTTGGTGGTCCAGTCTCTAAGAGATCTTGGGGTTTCAGGTTAATTAAGACTGCTGGTCTTCCACAGGGTCATCCTTCTACTTGGTTTCTTCCAGCTTTCCCCTAATTCAACCACAGGGGTCAGCAGCTTCTGTCCATTGGTTGGGTGCAAATATCTGCATCTAACTCTTTCAGTTGCTTGTTGGGTCTTTCAGAGGGCAGTCATGATAGGTCCTTTTTTGTGAGTACACATATCTTTAGTAATAGCATCTGGTCTTGGGGCTCCCCTTGAGCTGGATCCCACTTTGGATCTGTTGCTGGACCTTCTTTTCCTCAGGCTCCTCTCCATTTCCATCCCTGAACTTCTTTCATACAGAAACAATTATGGGTCAGAGTTTTGACTGTGGGATAGCAATTCTATCCTTCACTTGATGCCCTGTCTTTCTACTGGAGGTGGGCTCTACAAATTTCCTCTCCCCAATTTAGGGTATTTCATCTAAAGTCCCTCCATTTGAGTCCTAAGCATCTCTCACCTCCTAGGTCTCAGGAACACAAGTAATCCCACTAAAATGAGGTAAAATACAAGAATGCCCACTCTTCCCATATCTATTCTATACAGTATTCAAAGTGATAGCTAGAAAAATAAAACAACCAAAAGAGATCAAGGGGATACAAGTTGGCAAAGAATAAATAAAATTATCACTATTTGCAGACGATAAGATAGTATACATAAGCGCCCCCAAACACTTTAGCAGAGAGTTCCAGCTGATAAACAACTTCAGCAAAATGGCTGGATAGAAAATCTAATAAATTAGTAGCCTTCCTTTATACTCATGATAAACAGGCCGAGAAAGAAATTAGGAAAACAACTCCCTTCACAATAGCCACAAATAATATAAAATATCTTGGGGTTACTCTAACCAAATAAATGGAAAAGATCTGTATGACAATAACTTCAACTCTCTCAAGAAAGAAATCAAAGAAGACCTCAAAAAATGGAGAGATCTCTCATGCTTTGGATTGGCAGAAATAACATAGTGAAAATGGCTATCCTACCAAAGGAAATCTACAGATTCATTGCAATCCCCATCAAAATGCCAACACTATTCTTCGAAGATATGGAAAGAGCAATTCTCAAATTCATCTTGAAAGGCAAAAAAACTCAATAATTCTTAAGAATAAAAGAACTTATGGGGGAATCACCATCCCTGACCTCAAGTTATACTACAGAGCAATAGTGAAAAAAAACTGCATGGTATCGGTACAGAACAGACATGTTGATCAACAGAATAGAATTGAAGACTCAGAAATAAAGCCACACACTTCCAGGCACTTGATCATTGACAAAGAAACCAGACATATACAGTGGAAAAAAGAAATCATCTTCAACAAATGGTGCTGATATAGCTAGCTTTCTGTATGTAGAAAACTAAAAATAGACCTGTATTTATCACTTTGCACAAAGCTCAAGTCCAAGTGGATCAAGGACCTCAACACAAAATCAAACACAATGAGTCTAATAGAAGAAAAAGTGGGAAAGAGCCTTGAACTCATTGGCACAGGGGGAAATTTCCTAAACAGAATACCAATTGTTAATGCTCTAAGATCAAGAATTGATAAATGGGATCTCATGAAACTGGAAAGCTTATGTAAGGCAAAAGACATAGCCTATAAGACAAATCAGCAACCTACAGATTAGGAAAAAAAATCTTCATTAACCCCACATCCAATAGAGGGATAAGAAGCTAACCACCAAAAAGTCAAATTACCCAATCAAAAAATGTTGAATAAAACTAAACAGAGAATTCACAACGGAGGAATCTCAAATGGCTGAGTGGCACCTAAATAAATGTTCTAAGTCCTAAATGATCATAGAAATGCAAATCAAAATAGATTTAGATTCCTTAGACCAGTAAGAAGAGCTAAGATCAAAACCTCGGAGACAGCACATGTGGATCTGGAGAAGGACAAACTCTTAATGAGACTCCAAAAACTTATACCCATAGATAAGTGAAATTGTCAATACTCATCACAGAAAAAAAATAAACACCTTCTTCTCCCACATAAATGGTGAATAACAGATACCTACAACTGCTGAGGCTGTTAAAAAAAAAAGACATCAATATATTGAGCTCTGAATGTGACACCTTTCTAACATTACTTTGTAGAAAAATATTATCCAAGAAGAGATTTGAGTATAAGGAGAATGTAAGCATCAGGAGCAGTGCATGATAATAGAAAACCTGTGGTTTAGAGAAATGCAGGGATATTGTATATGCACAAAACTATGTGAGGTAAGAGACACAAAAACTAAAGCACAAATGAGGATGCAGTGATGAAGTCCTATCCAGAGCTGAGAAGATACTGATGTTAATTAATGATTGCTGAGTATGGGAGAGTCATTATTCTTCAGGGACATATGCTCTGAGGGACTATGAATGCCCTGTTGTTTTCAAATTTTAAAGGCTAATTCATGTATTTTCTTTGTATCCAAACTTAGTATATAACTTGTTTAACTCAAAAAATACAAAAGCATTTCTCTATTTTCTATGCATTTATGAGTATCCTTATTTTGAAACACAATCATTAATTAGGAGATTTACTAACTCTTTAAAGGAGAACTGCTTTTGATTTCAATATTATAAATTCTGAGGTTAGTTTTTTTTACTTTTAATAAAACCTTGATTTTAATGGCTAGATATTACTATGATTAAACCAGAATTCAAAAAAACTTTTGACTTTCATAACACTGAAAAGAATCAATATTTTATAAAATCAAATATCTAACCAAAAATGGCACAATTAATCTTGAAATTTTAAATTCTCCCTCCCTGACTAACATCCTCTAGATATTCTGTAATTCATAGACTCAAAGAATGTAACATACAAGTTTGAATATGTTATGAATGCACTTTGGTGACAAACACAACAGGGAATGCCCCAGAGAGATTATGTATTTATTTTCTGGTTTGAAAATAGAAAATTAAAATGTGCTGGAAAATGTGGAGAAACATCACAAACAAATAAAAAACAGCAATATTTCTGGAATAAAGCCTCTTCTGCTCCTGTTCACTGGTAGAAACATGTTTTATCACTACTTAAAACCCACAAAATGATTGTCAAGCATAACTCAAAGCTGGACTTTGATTAATGTTTCTGGGATTTGTTTCATTTTTCAAGTATATGTAGCACAGATTGATCTCAGAAAAAATATGTGGCCTTGGGTAACCTTTACATTCCAATTAATTATGATTGTTATTTCATCTAATAATCAAAACTTATAAGGAATATACGTTCCATTTAGAAAGAAAACATTACATCATTCGGTAACATAAGATGGAAAGAAAGTAATTAAGGTTAATTCAGTAAACAAGACAGTATTAAAGCTGTAGAGGCAGCCATGGAAAAATTGTACACATCTAACATAATGTCTCTCTCTCTCTCTCTCTCTCTCTCTCTCTCTCTCTCACACACACACACACACACACACATGCTCACAAAATACATATATTTATGCTTTGATGTACATATTATTAAATGATACACTAAAATTTTGAACTATAATCATTAAAAGTATGGCATTAATTATTGCTATTTGAATCACATTGGAAGTAATATGAAAGAAAGTAATATGAAATCAGGACATAACTGAAACAGCTGAAGGGGTTTGCAACCCCATAAGAAGAACAACAATATCAATCAAGCAGACCCCTCAAGAGCTCCCGGGGACTAAACCACAAACCAAAGAGTACACATGGAGGGACCCATGGCTCCAACTGCATATTTAACAGAGGATGGCCTTATCTGGCACCACTGAGAGGGGAGGCCCTTGGTCCTCTGAAAGCTAGATGCCACAGCATAGGGGAGTGTTAGAACAGTGAAGAGTGAGTGGATGGGTGAGGTGGAGCATCCACATAGAAGCTTTAGAGGGGGTGGGGAGATTCAGTTTTTGGAAAGAAAACTGGAAATGAATTTATTTACATTATTTCTAATGTAAACAAATAAAGTAGCTAATAAAAATTAATTAAAAAGGCAAAAAACAAGAAGAACAATAAAGATTACCTGTAGAGTCAAGGCATTTCTATGTTCTGATATTGCTGAGCCCTTAATATCAAAGTGATAGACCTCACTTTTCTGATATGGTGACCAACATTTTTAGATAAATTTTATAGAAATATGCATGAATATAAAATTTGTGTAAATGCTAAAACATTAACAATACATTTTCATACAAACAGGTACACATATATACATGAACAGCAGAGTATTTATTGTAAAGTTCAATTTATAAAACTAATTAAAATCACAAGAGATATCTGTACTCTTCATTAATATACAGGAAAAACATTGCTACCATCTTTAGGTTTATAGACTTTAAAATAATCTGTGCCACTTCATTTCTTCAACTGTATTGTTTATAATCTGTCTTTTCTTCCAAGAACCTTTTTTTGACTGAAACATATAAAGCAATTGCATTTACTTGTTGTGCAATAAGGTAACACTAAACAACATGTAATTTCTAGGAAAAGATATTTTGTATGGTTTTCCCTGTTTTTTTAAGGGAATATTTTACATCTTTGTTCCTCAAGCTGTAGATCAGGGGGTTCAACATAGGGATGATTAGGGTATAAAAAATAGAAGCTGCATTGTCAGTGTTTAAAGAGTGACTAGACTTAGGTTGCACATACATAAATATCAATGTCCCATAGAATACAATAACCACTGTCAGGTGAGATCCACAAGTGGAAAAAGCCTTCTGTCTACCCTCAGCAGAGTTCATCCTGAGAATAGCTCTGAGAATGAGCAGATAGGAGACAAGGATGACTAGTGGTGAAGAAATCAAGTTAATAGTTGATAAGATTAAATTTAAGAGTTCACTTTCCTCTTTATTTGAGCAAAGCAGAGATGTCAAAGGGGGACCATCACAGTAGAAATGGTTGATAATATTGTGACCACAGAAGGATGAAGAAAAAACATTTATGGTAGCTATGAGAGCAACAAATATACTGTAAAGGTAAGGAATTGTCACCAGGACCCAACACACTCTTTGTGACATAATGACATTATAGAGGAGTGGTTTACAGATGGCGACATAACGGTCATAAGACATTGCAGAGAGAATAAAAAATTCACTAATAATGAACATACTAAAGAAAGCAAACTGGACAGCACAAAAATAAAATGAAATTGAATTTTGTTCTACAAGAAAACTTCTTAACATTTTTGGTCCCACAGCTGTTGAATAACCAAGGTCAGTAGTAGCAAGGTGTCTCAGAAAAAAGTACATGGGTGTTTGTAGCCTGGATTCCACCATGGTAAGGATGATCATGCCCAAGTTGCCCACCAATGTGATCAAATAGATGATGAGGAACAGTCCAAACAATGGGGCTTGCAGCTCAGGGCGGTCAGTTATTCCCATCAGGATGAATTCAGTCACCACTGTGAGGTTGTGGCTTTTCATTGTTGTTATGGAAAAACCTGTTTTGAGTAGAGACCATTGCACAGTGAATAGAATTCAAATGTATTATTCTAAGTAGCTTAAATAAAATATCTTGAAACGTCTGCAATTATTTTTGAAAAAATAATCTATTTAAAAGATGTAGACATACTCATATATAAAAATCACACAGATGCAAACATGTGACTGGAAAGACACAGGCAATTCTTCCTCAAGGAATGAAAGTTTTAATCAAGAATAATATCAATCTTTGACAGTGATACTTGCTTTTTTTAACTATAATGAAAGAAGTCACTTTATTTCAATATTAGACATTAGTTTAAATGGAAAACAACCTCCTATTCTTAATATGTAGCCAAGGACCCATCCAACCTCAAACTTTAATACTCTCAGGACATGACAATTTTGTAATACAGACAGAAGTATATGTCTAGATTAATATATATGAATATATAATACATATGAAAAATATTTAGATTGTATATAGTTGGAATTATACACTGATAAAATTTATTTTTCTTATAATATGATTCTTGTGGTGACATCTAAAATGCATACCAATAATAGCATATATACCTACAAAAAACTCTAAAAATGTGTAATATTCTAGTTTCAAGTGTAGATCTAGAAAATCTTAACAGGTAAAATGAAATATTTGGAGTTGTTATTACAATCCGCATTGGTCAGATCTATGAATAAGTTAGGATTACACATCAAAATTGTCTTACAGTCATAATTTGTTGATTTTAAGAAACAAAAGAGCATATAAGTGAAAGTATCTATGTAATTGTCTTACACACTACCTAGCAGCACTACCTTTGATAAGGTAATGTGAGATGTATAAAGTACTTTCTAAGTATTTTTAAAATCAAAAGTTTTCTCTATGGATTTTGAAAACCTGACCCAAAAGTAACTGATCCAACAAATCTGTGCATCCTGGACATAGTCACAAAGACAACGAACACAGGGATTTCAAACAGTAAGTGGATACATTAACTTACCCAAAAGATTTCTTTCTTATAAATGTGTGTGTGTGTGTGTATATCAAGCACAATTCACTCTATGTTTCTTAGATAGATCTGAAACTATGTGAAAAGTGGGAAAGGAGTCACAGAAATAGGTTGTCTATAAAATATCACAGTCTGATGCTCAAAATGCCAAAAGTTCCATAGTTTTCTCTCATTTTGAATTAATATTTTGTTCATTACTATGTTAATAACATTAATAAGGGTGGATTATGTAACAAAATCATCTATTTTCAATAAAAGGGAAAAATAGAGCATGTGAAAATTAAGAAAAATAAACAAAACTTAAAAAACTAGAATCCTTCATATAAATTAAAATATAACCTTGAAAGAACACTTTTATTATAAAACAGCTTGTTTTTGAGTAATGAGTCATTTACAGACTGACTTAAAACCAGGGAAAATATGAAAATATCAGAAAAAATTAGAAGAATTTATTAAAATCTTATGAACTCTCAAAATCCTACATTGATTAAGGAGGTAGGATATTAAATTAGTATATTCTTTAGTCATATCATTTTTAGCATGGGTGACCATTATTATAATAGATGTCTAATGCTTGATACTGGATAAAAATTTAACTGTGGAATAACTGACACTAAACAAAACCAAAGTAAGATATCTTTTGCATAGATGCAAGTGAGAGTCAGAAAATCATTCTGTTTAGTGAGTTCACAGGAATATATTCAAAACATGACATAGAAAAACACTGTAATATGCCATGTCTGAATATTCCCAGTGCACCAGAGAGAAAGTCACTGGAGGGAAAGACCTTTTACTTTTATAAAAAAAATTATATGTATTGAGGTTTTCTGAGTAGTAAGAAATAAAATGATTTACAACAGTAATGATGGTAGAGAGTGCAGCCTCTGAGTAAATGGGAGCAAAATCTTCTAGAAGTCCTTGTTCTGTGTACAGCTGATTGTATTCTATTGGCACTTAGTTCACTTAACAGGTTGTTTCAAAGGGTGGTTACCATATATTATTTCATTCTCCATATATACATTTCATATATTAAGCATTGAAAATTTTTAATTATTCCATAACTGAAAATCACCAATTTGGCACTGTTTTATATTAGATTTGCAATGTTATAAATGTAAAAATTAAATACAATTACTGGCAATTTTCTTATAGGTATAGACAGACCAAAATTTATAGTCTGAAGAAGTTCAGAACTCAAAGTAAATAAAAACATTCTTTTGTATAAATTCTTTTGTCCATTGCTTACTTGAATACTATTTTTCAAAACTAAAATCTAGAAAAATTAATTACATTTACTACAAAAGATGCTTTCCTATTGTCATAAAGGTATTGCAGGTATCTCTTGACTGTCAAGAAATTTTATTCACACCCATTTTGAAATACCAACTCCTTTTTCCCTTATAAAGCATCCGAAAGGGCTCCAAGAGATCTCTCCACAGGCAAAAGCATTTAGTTGGGAGGACCTGAATTGGAGCAACAGGACACAACAATGGAAAGGTAGAACTGAATCATGAGCTTGTCCCCTAAAATCTATACATTTACTGTAACTAATAAATTAACACATTATAAACATTTTAAAGCATTGAAAAGTAATCACATCTACACCTTTCCTCTAAAAATATTTTGTTAAAGTTTCAATTATTTAAGTTAATTTAACATAATGGGTTTTAATATTATTACACACACACACACACACACACACACACCCTCACACATCTTTATCACACATTGTTCTAATTCCCCCCTCCCTCTCTGATTTTATCTTTTGGATAGCTATTTTCTTTCTTTTTCCTTTTTTTAAAGATTGAATTGGTGTTTATATTTGGTAGAAACATGGAAAAATAAATGCATATGTACTTATACAGATATATAACACGCACGTTAAAGTTGCTATAGTGGTAAATCATTTTACTTATTTTAATTTAGAAATATATGGTCTATTCCTCTGGGTTTAGGATAAAGTTTGTAAGGGATTTTTAGTTAATCTAGGGACAAATAAAATTGAGTATGGTAAGAACTATTGACTTAGTTGTGTTTCCTAACTCCTTTCTTTAAATGAAATCACATGTTTTTATTTATTTATTTATTTATTTTATATGATTCTCATCTAGACCATTCATTAGTAATAAAATTGAGTGTGTGTGTGTGTGTGTGTATGTGTGTGTACATATATGTGTGTGTGTGTGAGAGAGAGAGAGAGAGAGGAAGAGAGAGAGAGAAAGAGAGAGAGGAGGAGAGGTTTTCTAAAAACAAATTATCATAGAAATTATTTCTGTGTATGCTTAAAGATAAATAACAGCATTTTCCCTCTCAACTTCGATGAACGTGTTCAAAAACTAACATGAAAAGGGGAAATGAAGAGGTATTATTGCTGTCCAGGTGTCTTGGAATATTAGAAAGAATAGACAGGGAAACACAAATGAGGAACTCAAGATAGTGAAACTCTACTAAAAAAAAGGCACCTATCCTCTTAAGCTTAAACTAGAGGGCTCACTGTGACACTCTCTTACCTGCTTTGAAGCTCCTGCTTTCATTTCCCACTGTGGTTCTTAGTTGGGTTTCTGAGATCTATTCTTGTGTATTTTAAAACCATAGAGTATCTCCCTGAGGGGACACCAAAAATTATTAATTACCAGCAAACTTTTGAAAGTCTAATGAGAGTACCTGGAGGTTATAAACTCTCAGGATCAATTTGTATTCATCTGTGATTTAGGTACTTGTTAAATAGGCCACTATTCCTACTTCCATTACTTATCAACAATATTGTGGCTAAGTCTTCAACTGTAAATTTGTGCTCTCTTGCTTGTAACAATATGTGCAATTTTCAGGATATAAAACAAATATAATATCTAATCATGAATAAATGAGAAAATAAGATATTTCATATAAAAATAGAGTTAAATTTAACTTTAAACATATGAAGTATGTTACCAGGAATGAACATAGACAAATGCTGAATGAAATAATTCTCAATTATACAAGGATAAATACAGTAAGTTTCCTATTATATGAGCTGCATGAAACTCGAATAGAGGAAGTTAAATTAAAGTTTAAAGGATCAATGCTATCTCTTCAATTTTGTGAATATTTGAACAGATCAAAGATAACAAACGAAGATTCTCAATAGAAATGACTGATGGCATTGTACACATGGAAAGACAAAGTGAAAATCTTAACTGTGCAGAAAGAGGTGTAGGAGAAAACAGGAGAGAAGTACATAGAGTCAGGATATTGAACAGAGGTATGTAGCAGTGGAGGATGGAGAACTGAGGTTAGCCACTAGAAAGCCCCAGGTGCCAGGGAAGCAAGAGATTCCCATGACCCAACAGAGATGACATTAGCCTAAATATCCAACACAGGGTACATAAAACCTATAGAGACCATACTCAGGGGATAAGTACAGCTGTTGAGGGATAGGGCTATCCAGCTATCTCAAAAATTTTAAACAATGATTGTTCCTGTCTAAAGAAAATACAGGGAGTAATAGTGGAGCAGAGACTGAAAGAAAGGCCATTCAGAGACTGTCCCAACTAGGGATCCATTCCATCTGCTGACATTGAAACCAAGCACTGTTGCTGATGTCAAGAAGTGCTTGCTGACAGGAACCTGGTATAGTGGACCCGTGAAAGACTACCAGAGCCTGACCAAAATAGATCTGGCATCAATGGGAGGGGTGTCCCTTGGTCCTGTGGAGATCCGATGCCCCAGCATAGGAGAATGTTAGGGCAGTAAGGAGGGAGTGTGTAGGTGGGTAGAAAATAAAGTCTCATCGAAGCAGGTGGGGGGAGAGATGAGATAGAGGTGTTGCACAAAGGAAACTGGGAAGGATGACAACTTTTGAAATGTAAACAAATAAAATAGCCAATTTTTTTTAAAAAAGGAAAATCTTAACTGTGAGTAGTACAATCACAGTTGTGCAGTTAAGATAAAGGTTGTTGCCAGTAACCAAAATAATATTCATGACATGAGAAGATCATAAACAGAGGCTTACAGTGCCAGAGAGTAGTCATAGGACATTGAAAACAGAATTAAAATCTTACAAGCAATAAGCTATGGTAGAAGGCTAACTCTGTATCACAAATGCTAAAAGATACTGGTTTTTGACCAACAATAAAATTTCTTATGATTTTGGTTCCAACAGTTATTGAATAAACAAGAACAGTAGTAGCTATATGTTTGAGAGATAAGTGCATGCAGCCTGGAGTCCACCATGGTAATGAGGGTCATGCTCAAGCTGTTTGTCATGGAAACCAGATAGATGATGAGGAATAAGCTGAACAATGATACCTATAGCTTAGAGAGATTTGTGATGCCAACAGGATGAATTGGGTCACCACTGTGAGTTGTGTTTCTTTATCCTAGCTTATCAGACTAATTCTTTTTTGTTAAATAAAACATCATATTATCAACAGAGTTTAGAAATTTTTGGAGAAATTTTATAAACTATTATAGGTAATATAAACCTATTTTTTTCAATCTTCAATATATAAAATGCACATTTGTTTTACATCTTTTTATACATATATAACACATTTGTATATGACTTTACAAACAGAAATAGACACAGATTACAAGAATGTTTCTAAACTAGATTTGTGTTACAAAATGATGTTGTTCAATATGTACAGATATTTGATTTCACAATCTTTGGGGTATGTCCCCTTCTCATGTCTGGTAGCAAAGCCCAGTTAAATGGTAAAATATTATACTTCATCAAATACTCAGACTATAAAAATACTTAGTGGATGTTTTACTAGTTTGAACAGTCAATAACTCATTTTCTATAACACATATTTGTAAAATTTAACAATGTTCTAACTTATGATTATATCTCTGTGGCCACATAATAAAACTTTTTTTGTTTTTGTTTTTAAATTATTTATTTATTTATTTATTTATTTATTTTCTTTGTAATTCTTTTCTTTTTTTTAATAATTTATTTTTTCTCAAATCATAATTAATTCACACAGGGGTTATAAACACAGAAAGGCAGGATGTGGGGAAGGGAATGGGACTGGAGTGTGGGTGTTCAGGGGGAATACAGATATCTTCAGAACCGGGTATCGGCTGGGTGAAAGTTCAGGGGACAAGTCACTATGACTCTGCCTATGACTCGCTTGTCCTTATCTAAGTTGGTATTGTCTGCCAAGGCTACCTATTTACAAGGTCTATGACTACTCAGGCTTGTAAATTTCCACAAAAGCTGCCTGTTTACATTAGCTTATAGCCATCTGTTTCAATGTTTTTCCACTGAGACCCAAGACTTGGTGTTAGTATACATGTATGACAGGTCTATTGCTGAGTTTAGGCCTATGGCTGATTTTAGGCCTTCAGTGTATAAGCAGGGATGCCCCTGACATCTCCTCCCTTCTCTAAGTAGAGAAGGGCTGTGGCAATTCTAAACTTGCAAAGGTGGGGATAGAGGCCTGACCTCCAGTATTTGAAGGGGACCTTGTAATTGGTCCAGTCCTCCTCTGTTCAGTATTCTCAAGAGAGAGGTAAATCCTAATTTTCCTCAAAAATTAATTGACAAAAGAGAGGTAATCTCACAAAAAGTAGAAGAAGCTATTACTAATCGATATATTATATAGTCTGATTAGTTGTCGGCGGTGATATAACAGGCCTTTGACAAAAGATTATTAATATAGATTTATATATCCTTAAAGAGGGTCTTCATGACTCTCTGAGTGTGGAAGGCGTGACTATTGGCGCTCCTGCCCTGATTTTACAAGAACTCTGAAAAATTGGCTTTAAAAACAAAAGAGGGGAACGGTACCCCCTCAGAAGGAGTCCCCCTGAAATACTCTCCATCATTTCTTGTTCACTTTTATCTCTCTAAAGCTGAAAGTTCATGGCAAATCTGCTGCTGAGTGCCTCTGGCACCACCAAGACCAACAAAACTTTGCCACAGATATGGGGAAGGATCCTCTTACCCTTATAAGGAATGGCCCAGACCCAGTTCCCTTATGGGGCCGAGGATTGATATGCCTGTCTGATACCACAGAAGGCTCAGCTAACTGGCTACCAAAAAGATTAATGAAAAAAATAGATACCACCACAAAGCCAGGTCCAACCATAAATACGATGAATAAAAATTTACATCCAGGGAAGAGAAATCTCCCTGAGAATTTCCTTCTTTTTCCTTTCCAGGTAAAAATAAATCACCCGTGATGTCTGCTGTTAGAAGTTCTAATCCAGATGCTGGCCTCCGAATTTATACTACTCAGACCTTTGAAGGGATACTGACAAGAACATCAAACAGCTAGAGACTGACATCGCTAATCTGAAGAAATCCCACATTTCACTGTCTAAAGAGACCTCCTAAAATCGCAAAGATCCTTATTGGACTTGATTTACAATAGAAAAGGCTGTGTACAGCTCTTGACTGTGTACAGCCCTTAAAGAAGAAGGTTGTCTTTACATAGACAAGACAAGGAGGGTTAAAGAGAGCATGAAATAGGTCAGTGAAGGCTCTAAGAAAAATCAGAGAGAGAAAGAGACAGATGAATGCTGGTACAAGAATTGATTTTCAGCCTCTCTAAGGTTGTTAATCCCATTTCTTCCCATCTTGGGACCATTATTTGGGTTCTTTTTGCTTTTTTCTGCTGGTCCCTGGCCCTCAAATAGGCAGACTAACTCTGTGATACAACAGATAAATAATTTGGTAGCAAAACCTACTCAGATATATTATCATAAGTTAGCTATGGAAGACCACAAGACTCAAGATGAGGTTGTTACTTTATACAGGGTGTTCCCAAAACCCATCTCCACCCAACCTAAAAGGGGGGAGTTCTGCCCCTAGACCAAGCAGAGAGGGGCTACCCAGCACCCCCTCTGACAGGCGATCTAAATTCATGCTTAGACTGCGAGGCTAAGCACTGCAAGGGAATATAAATAAAAGATATAAATATCTCTCTGGGTTCCCTGAGGGACAAGCCTGACTCCATAGGGGTTGACGTCAAAAGTATCCCCTCTCCAGGAAAAAGACATCGGGACGGGTATGGCCCTCATGCCTCAATAAAACTATGATATAGGTTTCCTTCATGCATTTAATCATTCAAATGTATTCTGATTGTATCATATACTTACAGAAAATTTAGATACATATTAGAGGCATAAACTGCTTTAGGAGAATATGAGGATATTAAAACAATTAAGGAAAGATTACTTTGTTAAACAGAACCTGTATTTTGAACTGTCAAATTCTCTGTTAATAAACAGGTAACATTTAAAAGACAGCATACATATCAAATAGTTTATTATCAATGTCACTGTTTCTCATTTTATGTTTGGATGTGCTACATACATCCCTAGGAAAAACAAAAATGTCGTAAGAAGGCATTTGTAATGATTCCTGGATGTGGCTGAAAATCCTCTTTTTCAGCTAGGTCAAGATCATCTCCCCATCATGATAAAGGACACAGTGCAAATAACTCTGTATTCAGAGAAGACACTTCTGAGAAACTCTTACACATCATAGCAGAAATTACAAGATAGCAGCAGCTCTAGATATTGAAAAACACTTATTTCAATATGCTTAATAAAAAACAAATAAAAGACACACAGTAAGTAAGAAAGATAGACATAGTATTCTCTGAATAAAGCACAATGAAATCAACTTGTCAATATCTTGTTTAAAGATTATTTCTTTCCATGTACGACTTGTGGAGAAAAAAATCGATCTTGCAAATTGTGTGCCTTTAATATTTTGTCTATATTGTTTTGAATCCTGTGGTCTTTTCATAAAAATATAAACTTCTTACAGTAAAAACTAAAAAAATATCAGATCATTAAAATATACAAATACCTCTAGAAATAGCAGAAACCACCAATACTCTCTTCTATTGGTTGATTTACAATGATAAAACTTTATAAAGGTACATTTGATATAAAATTTCTTCAGCAAGAAAGTCAAACATTTGAATTTTGTCTTATAAAGTATTTTTGTTAATATTTTGGTGAAATATAGTACAAAATAAAAAAATTGTCATTATTCTGAAACAGTTGTCAAATGCGTTCTTACTTTCCAGTAAATCTTTTCAAACCTAATGTGAAATGAAAACTACATTTCTCTCAGTGAATCATAAGGAAATATTCCAGAGATTGTTCATCTAATGAGGTTTCTTGTTGCTAATACTGAAGACCTTATTTTATTCCTTTTAACCCACATGGTGGAAGGAGAAAACTGCCTATTGCAGGGTAGACACCACACCTTGCACCATTTAGGCAGCTAAGAATCTGAGGTTATAGATCCTCCAGAAGATTTTACCATAACGATTTTGATAAAAGGAAACTGTTTTACTGGGACTCTAAAGTCTTACAGTGTAGCCATAGATAAGTGTGTCTCTTAATACTCATCACTGAAGCAAGTTTTGTTGGTTTTGTTTTACAATAAGTGTCATTAACATAGACCCAAAACTGCTGGGAGTCTAGAAAATAAAGGACATCCTGATACTCAAACCTAAATGTGATATCTTCATCAAATCATTTTGTAGAAATGTACCATTCCAGAAGAGATGTGAGTATGAGGTGAGTGTAAACATCAGAACTGTAGATAATAGCCGAACTGGGTTTTGGAGATACAATAGTACACATGAACAGAAAAATGACTATGGTTACATGCATAAGATCTATCTGAGGCAGGGTAATGGGGGATGGGATAGAGAGTTTGCAGAGGTGAAGCCAGGAAAGAGTATAACATCTGAAATGTAAATAAATAAAATATCCAATTTTAAAAATTAATTATCTGAGGTCAAGAAAGTAAAAAATGAAAGCATATATGAGGATACAGTGATAAAGAACCAACCACAGCTGAGACACTACTGATGTTAACTTATGTTTACTGAATATAGACGAGTCTTTATTTTTCAGGGATATGTATCCTGAGAAACTATCAATACTGACTTGTTTTCAAATTTTGAAGACCACTGAATTATCTTTGTATTAACATTTAACATATAGTTGGCATAACACATCATATAGCAAAGCATTTCTTCATTTTCTATGTACACATGAGTACCCTAATTTTGAAGTACGTTTATTAAACAGGAAATTTACAAACTCTTTACGAACTGTTTTTGACCACAATATTGTAAATTTTGAGGTTAATTGTTTGTTAGTTTCAATAAAATCTTGATTTTCAACTCCAGGCATTATTATGAGTGTTTCAGAATTAGAAAAACAATTCATGCAATTTGCCCAACACAGTAGTAATTTGCCCAACACAGTAAATAAATGACATATTTATTAAGTAAAATGCCTTAACAAAAATAGAAAGAAAAAAAACCTAATCTTGACATTTTAGATTCCAGCCTCCCAAAACACTGTAGATATTCTGCTGTTTAATCTCATTCAAGGAAGACCATGTAGGTTTGAACACATTTAATACCCTGAATTCACCTTGTTTTTATCTATTTAACAATCAGTAATAAAATCTAAAGAACATGTCCCAGAGGGATTACGCCTCATTTATCTTCTGATTATAAATTAGCAAAAGAAAAATGTGGCAAGTAATGTGAAAACATAACTAAAGCAAACCAAACCAAGCCAAACAAAGCAACAAATAGAAAAAAATAAAACAAACAATAAAACCACAATAAATCAAGAATAAAGTCTTTTCTGTTGCTGCTCCCTGAGAGAAAATTTATAAGAGTACTTTAAACATTTTAGATCTTGTTACCAAGACTATTTCTGATGTTGAATTGCTTTTTACATATCTTTGGGCATTTTATCATTTAAAATAATCTGATGTTCAATGTTCAAACTGATTGGTAAGTTTTTGATATTAAAATTCTTATTACGTTTTAACAGCTAATTAGATGCTGTTTATTTGAAACTTGTATCATATATTTGTTTTATAGATAAAGAGATATCATTCATTGACCAAAAATGACCAAGTCACTGGCTCAAACTCTTATTATCTGATCATAATTTCTTTGTAACAGATATTTTAAAGTTATGCTTGATGTGATTCATCTAATATTGTATTAGATTTTTTTGGTATCAAACTAACAAAACAATTTTGAAACTATCCAGATGTTATTTCTTTATTAATATATCAAAGCTTTTTCATTTTTCTAATCATCTGATTCAGCCCTGATTTAACCTCAGATTCACCATGTTGCCCAGGCTATCCTAGGAATCCTGATTCTCCTGCTTCTACATCCCTATTAATTATGGTGGTGGCATTTTATTTAATAATCAAACTTAGTATATGCCTTATGGGTAATATACTTTACGTATAGCAAGAAACATCAAATCATTCAGGATAGTGAATGGAAAAAAGACTTAAGATTGCTCCAAGAACAAGACAAGAGTAAAGTATTATAAGTTGCCTTGGAAAACCCAAGAGATCTTATATAAACACACACACACACACACACACACACACACACACACACTTCATATATATGAAGTGATATGAAGAGGAATTAAAGTAAAACCAAGACAAGTATTCCTGTATAATAAAAGTATCTGTGTGCTCTGATATTATTAGGAACTTATTATCAAACCAATAGTCTTCAATTTTATTGTGATTAAAATCTTTTAATGCAGTTAATGGAAATGTTAATAAATACCTACCAAATGTATATACCACTATAATAACAATGGATTTTCATACAAATAAATACACAAATACACATAAACACCAGACAATTTATTGTAAAGGTCAGTTCACAGAACTAAAATCATCCTAAAACTTCTTCATCATCACAAAACCAAAAATCTTTTGAGAGACTTGTCCTTCTCTTCATTTACATACATCAAACACATTGTTACCTTCTTTGGTCTACACATTTTAAAAGAATTTTCTGTGCTACATCATTTCTTCAGATCTTTTCTTATAATCTGTCTTCTCATCAGAGGAATTCTTTCATATTTTCCTCACTGAAACTTATAGAACATTTAAATTCATTTGTTATGAGGTAAGATAGCATTTAATATCCTGGACTTCTATGAGAAATTATTGTGTATCATTTTTCCTCTCTTTCTAAGAGCATATTTTACATCTTTATTTCTTAAGCTATAGATCAAGGGATTTAACATAGGAATAATTAGGGTATAGAAGATGGAAGCCACTTTGTCAGTGTCAAAGGAGTGGCTGGTTTTAGGTTGCACATACATAAAAATTAAAGTCCCATAGAAGACAGTGACCACGGTCAGATGGGACCCACAGGTGGAGAAAGCCTTCCGCCTTCCCTCAGTAGAGTTCATCCTGAGAATGGCTCTAAAGATGAGCAGATAGGAGCCAAGAATGATCAGGAGAGAGGAAATCAAGTTAATAGCAGATAAGATTAAAATTATCAGTGCAATTTTACCTGTATTTGTGCAGAGCAGAGATATCAAGGGAAGACCATCACAGTAGAAATGAGGGATGACATTGTAGCCACAGAAGGATGAAGAGAAGATATTTATGGTGACTATGAGAGAAATAAATACACTGTAAAGGTATGGAATTGCTACTAGTATCCAACATATAATTTGTGACATGATGACATTGTAGAGCAGAGGGTTACAGATAGCTACATAGCGGTCATAAGACATCACAGATAGAATAAATAGTTCACAAGCAATGAACAGAAGGAAGAAAGCTAATTGTGTAGCACAAAGATGAAAGGATATTGTATTCTTACTGACAACAAAATTTGCTAACATTTTAGGTCCAATAGCAGTTGAATAACCAAGATCTGTGATAGCTAGGTGTCTGAGAAAGAAGTACATGGGTGTTTGCAGCCTTGATTCCACCATGGTAAGGATGATCATGCCCAAGTTGCCGATCAGTGAGATCAGATAGATGATGAGAAACAGTCCAAACAATGGAGCCTGCAGCTCAGGGAGGTCAGTGATACCCTCCAGAATAAATTCACTCACTACTGTGAGGTTTTGGCTCTCCATATGAGTTCATTTAAAAAAAAATCTGTCATGAATAGATTAGCACAGTTAGGAGATTTCAAATATTATCACTTTGTAGATTTTCATTATTAAATATAATGTGTCCAAATAAGTGAAATTATTGTTTGAAAAGAAATTTACTAAAAGAGATGTGTATATACACTTCTATGCACATATATGCAAACATGTGGTTTTCAATAAACAAAGACATATATATATATATATATATATATATATATATATATATATAATATATATATTATATATATATATGAATCTTTGGCTTTCAACCAATGGATACTTTATTCAGAGAACGTAATTTGCTGCTAACAATATATGGTGTCTCCAGAATGAATGTGAGCTGTTCCTTTAATCTAATGGTTTAACTACTGTTAATATGGAAAGCAAATTAACTTTCAACATGAAATGTATATCATGGGCAAAATCAAAACTTAATTTCTGTTACTTTGGGCAAATAAGATGAGATGTATAAAATAGTTTTAGCATATATAATACCAAGAAATCTCAGTATGGCCTTTTGAAAATCTGAAGTAGAGGTAAATGATCCAGGCAGTCTTTGCTCTCTTAATATAGTTCACAAAGATGGTGCACATATCGATTTTAAACAGTTGTTTGTTATAATAACTCACCTGAAAAATTGTTCTTTATCTATTTGTGTGTGTGTGTATATTCTACAAGGTGGAATGAAGCTTCTTTGTTAGATCTGCAATGATGAGCAAATGAGGAGTCAGTTATGAAGACCTCGGTATATATAAGCTATCACAGGCTACAGATCTCTCAGGCAAGAGGACCTATTCATAGTTTGCTCTTGTTCTGAATTATTTTTGACTTTTACTATTTTTAAAATTTTTTAAGTGAGTCTATTTAATATAAATCAATCTTTTACTGGGAAGGTACATTTTATTATAGTATAATTTATTGTCTCAAATCAGATACATGCTAAACCTGGAACCTGGAAAAATGTGAAGAAATTGACGAAAAAGAGTTCATTAAAACTGGCTTATTGTCAAACTCTCAAAAGCTCCTTTTAAAACAAGAAGTACTATATTACAAATAATATAATTGTTAATAAAAGTATTTTAGGTACATTTGCCAAGTGTTGTGAAAGATGTTTAATGCCTGACACTGTATTAAACTTTTACTGTGTTGTGTATGCCACAAAACAAAACTGCAGTACTATGGCATTTGCATGGATGTAAGTGGAAACAGAAACTATTGATTGTGGTTAGGTCAAAAGAACAACTTCCAAACATGTCATAGAACACAAGGCAATAAATTTCTATACTTCAAGAAGGACTATTTGAATATTTACAGTGCAACAGAGAAAATTACAGAAAGGGTACAATTATTACTTTTGTAAAAATCTATAGTCAAAAACTATGAAAATATTTTTAATAAAACCAGAAATAAGTTGTACAACATTGGTAATCATGGGAGAAAGTGCAGCCTCTGAAAACATGGCAGCAGAATTTCCCTGTTCTGAAGATTCTGGGTAAAGGGGAGTGTATATAATTTGTACTTCTCTCACTTAAAAGGTTTTCATAACACGTGTTTTTCTGATATTCTTCTACTTACCATTATAAACTTCAGATATTGAATATGTAAAATCATTAATTATTGCTTAACTGCAACCACCCAATCTTGGTCCCTTCTGCATTGGTTTGCTTTGTCATCATAAATCAAAAATAGACTGGCTGTCAATTTTCTTTTAGGTAAAGAGAGACAAAAAAGATTCCATCTGAATAGTTTTCGAACTCAATGAAAAAATATTTCTTTTATAGAATAATGTGCTTGCTGAATCCTGGCATGTTACTCTTAAAGTCTATCCTCTCGGAATAATTAGCGTGACTTAGTACAAA
Source organism: Grammomys surdaster (assembly GCF_004785775.1). Lineage (NCBI taxonomy): Eukaryota > Metazoa > Chordata > Mammalia > Rodentia > Muridae > Grammomys > Grammomys surdaster. The sequence goes on from NW_021604769.1 coordinate 923,233, forward strand.
ATTAAGGAACTCTTCCATTATCATAAGATATAATTAGTTGATGCTCATTAATGGTTTCACAACCACTGTGGCATGCAACTACAGTTGCTTCATTGAAGAATCAGGAAGTGGCTCAGGGAGATCTCTTCACAGGTAAAAGTGCTGGGTATGTGGACTTGAGTGTGAGGAATAGGACAGCCCAATGTAAGGTAAGAATGGATGTATGCAATTTGCCTGTGATTTCTGTACATATGCACACACACACATAAATAAGTAATTGGTAAAAATATAAAAGGATTAAAAGATGAACACATCTGTTACTTGTTAGTGTAAATATTACTTGTTAAAGTTCTAGTTAATTTAGGTTAGGTTAAGTTAGGAGAATGGATTTTCATATGACATTTTATAAATACATGTCATATATGACACACAAACATATGTATATGTCATCATATATTGTCTTAATTCTTTTTTGCCTTTGCTGTCAGAACCTGGATACTTATTTCTCTTATCCTATGCTCCATGACTCTGTGTTTAGTATAATTTTTGTAAAGGCTACTTAATAAATCTAGGGCAAAATAAAACTAAGAAGGGTAAAAGCATAAGGCACACTTAACATTTATTTTCTAAAATTCTCTTCTTTAAACAAACTCATGTTTCCTATTTACTGTTTCTTCTCATCTCAGCACATCACTTGTTATAAAATTTAGTGTGTGTGTTTGTGTGTGTCTCTCTCTCTCTCTCTCTCTCTCTCTCTCTCTCTCTCTCTCTCTGTGTGTGTGTGTGTGTGTGTGTGTGTGTGTGTGAGAGAGAGAGAGAGAGAGAGAGAGAGAGAGAGAGAGAGAGAGAGTCAGAAGAGAGGTGGAGAGAAAGGAGGATGTTTTATAATAATAACATATGATAGAATACTTTTAGTGTGTAATCAATAGTATTTGCCCTCTCAACTTCAGTGAAAATGTTTTAAAAAGACATGAAATAGAAAAAATAAAGAGCTTCTATTTCTATTCAGAATTATGGACAATTCAAAAGAATAGAAATAGAGTCAGAAATAATTTACCTCCAGATGCTGAGACACTAACAAAAGTTTCCCCCTTCATACAAATGATGAAACAATGGGTCTCTGTGTATAGCTGTGTTATCTGTTGTGAAAATTCTGTCTTCGTTTCCCAATGTGGTTCCTTGCAAGGGTTTCTGAGATCTATTTATGTATATATTTTAAACCATACACACTCTCCCTGTGGAGACACCAATAAATAATTAATTACAGGCAAAATTTTAGAAAGTCTAATGAGGTGATGCCTGGAGGTTAAAACTTTCAGGATTAATTTGTGTTCATCTGTGATTTAATTATTTGTTGTATAATTCAACATTCTCACTTACAAGTACTTATCAAAATGTATTGAGGCCAGATTCTCAAAGGTAAGTGTTTACTCTTGGTTTTTTGTTTTTGGTTTTTTTTATAATATATTATGCCATGAGGTAAGAAAATTAAACATCCAACAAGTCCTGTATTTTCACAGCTTGGGTATGGCTATCATCTTATCCCTTCACTTGAGGAAGTAAAAGTGATATTTACACTTCAATAATATATATGTATATTTTAACTCATTTGCTATAAGACATGCAGAAGTGAACATGTGAGTATTGACATATGTTTAGTATCCTACTATCAATAATTATAGAAAGATGTATATAAGTGTGATCATTGGATTGGAAATTAGATCACTGGGCAGATAGGTAGGTAGATAGATGATACAAAGATTATAGAAAGATACATAGATAGGTAGGTAGATAGATAGATAGATAGATAGATAGATAGATAGATAGAGTCATAGTAGAATATCAGTTATTCCTGACATTAGTTCATAACTTCCAGGCATCTCATCAACTCTCAAATAATATTGGCATTATAATCATTGTTTGGAAAAGCCTTAGGGAAAGTTTCTAAAGTATCACAAAATGAATAATTTGTCCTATCAAACTCATTTTAAGAATCCAACTAGAAAACCAAGAAAATAGTTTCATACATATAAGAAAAAAGGTGTGAAATATACAAATGTCTATATCACTAATATATTCAGAGAGGGCCAAATTTTGCTCTGACATTTCCATCTCTAAGTGTCATTGCTGATTCCGTTTTTGTGTGTTCTAACACTTGAAGCATCAGTAGTGCCTTGATCATTTTTCCCTTCCTGTTAAATTTTAAAATATGTTTACTTTAAAAAAAAGGTAAATGTTTACAAATATATTTTTAAAATATGCCAAATCTTTTTATAGAACTTTTTGTTCCAGAGAAAGACTAAATGTTTTAATAGTCCTTTTCCTCCATTTTCTTTGATTTTTAATGGTCATAATATAGTTACATTTTATTTTTTCATTCTGTTTCATACCTCTAAATACACCTGTATAAACCTGTGTTTTCTCTTTCAAATTCATAGCTGTATAAAGTTCATGTATGTACAATTTCAGCACTGATTATTTGGTATTAGAAGAACAGTTTACGTATCCTTGAATGTGGAAGATGATTTCTCCTAATATTAGTGTTTCTTAGTAGTCTGTAGTTTTTGGTATGGGGTTGAGGCCTCCTGAGATTTCTCTTATACATTTTATCCTATCTGGGTTTTCTCTTTGTGAAGTTTTTCTGCAGAACAATTTTAATCTTGCACAATGGCTTCTCTGGCAAGTGATCACATGTAAAGGCATTCTAGGTTTGTGTGAACAGGCTTTAATGACAAATCTTTAATCCTTCTGGCTTGAATATGGACAGGCCCTTAGTAAACACCTTTGATTGCAAATAATAAAAGTAAAGTTCATTTGCAGAAATAAGCAGCCATGTTTCAAAATGAAGTCTAATTGTGGGGCTGACAAAGTGAAGAATCAGAACATGATTTGACCAAATGAGTCAGAGATACAATATGCCCAATTCTCATGAGAACATATAGAAAATAAATTTAAGACACCAGTGCAGAGATGGGGGAGAAAAAACAGTTTTACCCAGATAGATGTACAGAGAGTGGTATCAGGTAAAGAATGGAGCCAGAAGATTAGAACAAATCGCCAGAGTTAGTTTGAGGCCAAGCAAAGCAACTTAGTGTGAAGCCCAGAGAAAGAAGTTTGAAGCAGAATGCTTGGAGAGGAGTTTAAGCCAGAAATGCTGAGGCGAACCAGCCAGCCAGAGTTCAGTAAAAAACTATAAAGAGTGAGCTTATTCAGATGAAGCCTGTAAGGAGATAATTACATTTAGTGAATTAAAATTAATTTTACAAAGTTCATGTTTCGGTAACAATGTTATTGAGTCTTATGGATTTAGTTTTGATATTAGTAGGAGGAAAGTGACACAGTAAATCCCCTAGTCCTCTGGCTCTGACAATCTTCCAATCACCCTTTGGTAATATGCCACTTACCATGGATATGGGACTGTTATGTAGATGTACCATTTAACAAGGGCTCCTCAAATCAGTGTTTTGATTAGTCTGCCTCTGTAGCAAAGATACGTTTCCTTGAAGAGAGGGTGAAGACTAAACTTAACTGTGTTTATAAGGAAAATATGCAGAATATAGATAGAATTTTTGCTGATTTAGTAAAGTGGTAGTTGTAAGTTCTCATCCAATATTCATGACATCAGTAGTATGGAGTTGTTTGCTAGATTTCCCATATCAGCCATAGTTTTCTTCTTTTAAAGCGGTCCACGTCAGTTACTGTTCTAGAAATTTTGTTATCAACATGACATAAGCTAGAATTGTTTGAGAAGAAGAAACAAGCTGAAAAAATTTCTTCATAAAATTGGGCTGTGTAAGTTTCTGAGGCATTTTTTTTAATGGCCTTAAAACTTTGTTTTTTGGATTTTTTTATTGACTATACATTTACACTTCATTGTTTACATTTCAATTGTTTTCCCCTTTCCAGGTCTCCCCTTTGGAGAGCCCTATCCCAACACCCTCCCCCTACCTCTATTAGAGTGCTCCCCCGTCCACCAATCCACTTCCTGCCCTGACATTCCCCTACACTGAAGCATTGAATACCATCAGGCCCAAGGGCTGCACTTCCTGTGGACATGCAGGGATTTTTGGGCACAGCATGCCCCATATTGGCTGTACCACCCTTGGATTCTATACTTGATTCTATAAGAAAGCAGACTTAGAAAGCCAGTAGGCAGCAATCTTTCATGGCCTCAGCATCAGTTCATGCCTCAGATTCATGTCCTGTGTGAGTTCACGCCTTGACATCCTTCATGGACAGGAATTCAGAATATGTAAGCCAAATAAACCCCACTTTGTCTTTGATCATAGTGTTTCAACAAAGCCATAGTAAATGATCTGAGATAATTAATATAACGCAATCTATGGAACTACTGCACAAATAGGATTATTATACTGTTTTGGTGGTTGTTGTGGTTCATATATATTATAGAAAGTAAGGGGATTGTTTGCATGGCTTGTTTGGACACTTGCATGTAATTTTTTGATAATGTGAAACATAGTAATCAAGGATGGGCATTAATGTCAATTTCAGCTAAATTTTCAACCTATATTGCCATTTCATTCTGTATTTCCCTCCCAGCTCCTTATTCAGCATATCCACTCAAAATACAAACCTCTGAAGCTAGGTGTCATTTGTGATAAAAAAAAATACATGAATTATATTTTCCCCTTTGGATGTGGATTACCCCAGTCAGAATGATCTGTTCTAGTCTCACTCCATTAACAAACAATATTCACGATTTCCTTTTTTTTTTTTTACAAACAAAGCGTATTAGACACTGTATATGTACCACATATTCACTATTAATACATCATTTTATGGACCTTTAAGTTGCTTCTATAACCTGGATACCTTGAAGAGCACAGCAGTAATAGTGTCGGGCCTTGGACCTTCACTTGAAATGGATTCCAAGTTGGGCTTATCACTGAATCCCTGTTCCCTCAGACTCTTCTCCAGTTTTGTCCCTTCAGTACTTTTACAACTCTAGGTCAGTGTTTTTGACTGTGGGATGGTGACCCCACATAATGTCCTCTATTTCTACTAGATGTGGACTCTACAAGTTCCCTCTCCTAACTGTAGAGCCTTTCCTTTAATGTCCCTCCCTTTGATTCTTGTAAGTCTCTCACCTCCCAGGTCTCTGGTACATTCACTAGGGTCCTCTCACTTTAAAACACTTGAGGTTGTATATTTTCATTCATTTTTCTGACCCTTTGGGCTTCTTTCCTGTCCCCTTCCCAATATCATATCACATTCCCCATTTCCCCTCCCTATCCCTCTCCTACTCAGATCCCTCCCTCCCTCTGCCCCTATGATTTTTTTTCTTTCTCCCAAGTGGGATTGAAGCTTCCTCACTTGGGCTCTTCGGCTTATTAACTTTCTTGAGTTCTGTGGATTATATCCTGGGTATTCCGTACTTTTTTGGGCTAATATACACTTAATAGTGAGTACATACCATGCATGATATTTTGGGTCTGTGTTACCTCACTCAGAATGATATTATCTAGTTTCATCCATTTGTCTGCAAAATTCATGATGTCCTTATTCTTAATAGCTGGATAGTATTTCATTGTGTAAATGAACCATGTGTTCTGTAATCATTCTCCCATTGTGGGATATCTGGTTTGTTTCCAGCTTCTGCTATCACTAATAAGGCCAGTATGAACATAGCAGAGCATGTGTCCCTGTGAGATGGTGAGGCAACTATTGAGTATATGACCAAGAGTGGTATAACTGGGTCTTCAGATAGATCCATTTCCACTTTTCTGAAAAACCTCCAGATTGATTTCCAGGGTGCTTACATCAGTTTGCAACCCCACTAACAGTGGAGGAGTGTTCCTCTCCACATCCACATCCTTGCAAACATATCATCTAAGTTTTTACTTTAGCTATTCTGACTGGTATAAGGTAGAACATCAGGGTCATTTTGATTTGCATTTCCCAGATCTCTAAGGACTTTGAACATTTCTTTAAGTGTTTCTCAGCTATTCTAGATTCCTCTATTGTAAATTATCTGTTTAGCTCTAAATGCCATTTCTTTTCATTGGATTGTTTGTGGTTTTTTGGAGTTTAACTTCTTGAGTTCTTTATATAATTTGTATATTAACCCTTTATCAGATATGGAGTTAGTGAAGATATTTTTTCCAATCTGTAGTTTGCTGATTTGTCCTATTGACTATAACTCTAACTAAAGAAGTAAAAGATCTGTATGATAAGAACTTCAAGTCTCTCAAGAAATAAATTGAAGAAGACCTCAGAAACTGGAGATGTCTCCCATGCTCATGTATTTGTAGGATTAACAGTAAAAATGGCCATCCTTCTAGAAGCAATTTACAGATTCAACGCATTCCCCATCAAAATTCCAACACAGTTCTTCAAACAAATGGAAACAACAATTCTCAATTTCACATGAATAAACAAAACCCAGGATAGCAAAAAGAAAAAAATCTTAACAATAAAAGAACTTTTGTGGGAATCACCATCCAAGACCTCAGGCTGAACTACAGAGCAACAGAGATAAAAACTGCATGGTATTGGTACAGAGATAGCCAGGTTGATCAATGAAACAGAGTTGAAGATTCAGAAATTAAACCATATAGTTATGGCTCTTGGTCTGCAACAAAGAAGCCAAAATTATACATTGGAAAAAAAGAAAGCATCTTCAATAAATGGTGCTGGTCTAACTGGGAGTCGGTATGTAGAAAAATGAAAATAGATCCTTATTTGTCATAAAACTCAAGTCCACATGGATCAAGGACCTCAATATAAAACCGACACACTGGATCTAACAGAAGCAAAAGTGGGAAAGAGCCTCAAACTCATTTCCACAAAGGGAAATTTCCTAAACAGAACTCCAATGGCTTGGGCTCTAAGATCAAGAATTGATAAATGGGACCTTATGAAACTGAAAAGCTTCTGTAAGGCAAAGGACATAGTCAATAGAAGAAAATAACTCTTAAAAGATAGTTGTTTCTTGCATTTAAATACCAAGGTTCTAAACAAGAAGAAGCTTATCTTTCCTTGATTATTTTTCCTTTATATTTTAGAGGAAAAACAATGTTTCTCTCACAGTTTTTTTTTTTTTTTAATTTTCACCATTGGAAATCAAAGCAAGAAGACAGGCAAAACTTAGATTATTTCTTATTGTATTTGTTTAAGGTATTTCTCTAATGTTATAATCCAGTATGGATTCTTTTATATGTAAGTGCCTGTGTGGTGTAAGAAAAAGTATCAAGTAATCATTACCTTTAACCAGCATTTAAATGTGAGAATAGTGTCATGAATATAGAACCAAATTACACAAAATTCCATGAAGCTTTGTAACTTTGCTGTTTATGAAAAGACATCCTTTACAAACTACACTAAATTTCAATTTATGGTGTTTTCCTATTTTGTCTATATTAGTAGATAAAATATTTACCAAAATTGATTGTCTAATTTTTCATATTTTCAATTTATTGTTCATTAAATACATGCAAATTTATTGTCTTCATCTATCTAGTATTACTGTATTTTATTCTGTATAATATATCAGGAAAGTTATTGTGTAATTGTTGTAAGGGAAAATTTTAATACCTGTCAATGTCTATGTAAAAGCAATCAGCTTATGTTTTCAGCCTCATATACAATACAACTTACAGCAGTGAATATTGCTTTTCAGTTTTTCTATATTATTATATTCAACTTTATTTCATGGTGTTACTCCACTAAAATTAAAAAGAAATCTGGAAAGATTTTTAGAGTACAGGTTTTCAATTCTCCTAAAAATCTACTAAAATCAAGGCACAGGCATCTGGTGTTTGTATGAGGTAGTAAGTTAATCCATGAAATTTTTCCATCTGATTCCACTTGGTCATAATATTTCCCACATTTCTTCTTTCTTCTGTTTTTTATTAATCATTTTATTAATTTACATTCAAATGATACTCCCTTCCTAGTTTCCCCTCCACAACACCCAACTCCTTCCCCATCTCCCTTCTTTACCTCTATGAGTGTGCTTTTCCACCCACTCACTCACTCTTACCTCCCCATTTTAGTTTCCCCCTCTGTTGGCGCATCAAGCCTCCATAGGCCAAAGGCCTCCCCCCCCCCCCCGCCATTGGTATCACATAAGGCAATCGTCTGGTACGTATGTATCTGGAGCCATGAATCCCTCCCTGTACACTCTTTAATTGGTGGTCTACTCATTGGGCACTCTGGGTGGTCCAGTTAGTCAATATTGTTCTTCCTATGGGGTTGCAATGCCCTTCATCTACCTCAGTCTTTCTGTTAGCTTTCCCATTGGTGTTCCTAGGCTCAGTCCAATGATTGGGAATGAGTATTTGCATCTGTATTGAACATGTGCTGGTAGAACCTCTTATGAAACAGCCATACCAGGTTCCTGTCATCAAGGACTTTTTGGCATCAGCAACAGTGTGAGAGCTTGGTGTCTGCAGATGGAAAAGATCCCTATGAGGCGATTTCTGGATGGCCTTTCCTTCTGTTTCTGTTCGACTTTTTTCCCTGTCTTTCCTTTGGACAGAATCATTTCTGGGTTAAAAAACATTGAGATGGGTGGGTAACACCATTCCTTAACTGGGGGCTGTGCCTATCTATTGGAGTTGGTCTCTACAGGTTTTATCTCCCATTTGTTGAGTATTTTGGCTAAAACCCCTTTGGAAATCAATCTGGTGGTTCCTCAGAAAATTGGAAATCTAAAGACCCAGCTGTACTACTACTGAGCATATACCCACAAGATGCTCCAACATATAACAAGGAAACATGCTCCAATATGTTCATAGCAGCCTCATTTACAATAGCCAGAAGCTGGAAACAACCTAGTTGTCTCTAAATAGAAGAATGGATACAGATAATGTAATACACTTACATAATGGAGTACTACCCAGCTATCAAAAACAATGACTTCATGAAATTTTCAGGCAAAGGGATAGAACTAGAAAATACCATCCTGAGTGAGGTAACCCAAACACAAAAGAACACACATGTTATATACTCACTGATGACTGGATATTAGCCCAAAAGCTCAGAATACTCATGATACAACCAATAAACCTTAAGAAGGAAAACCAAAGTGTGGATGTGTCAATACTAAATAGAAGAGGAAACAAATTAATCACAGGCAGTAGAGGAAGGGAGGGACCTTGGAGAGAAAGAGGAGGAGGAGGGAAAAAGGAGAGCAGTATTAGATATTGAAAGGGACAGGAGAGAAGTTCAGAGGGTCAGGAAATTAAATACAACAAGATAGCAGTGTGGGATGGGGAGCTGTGGGTAGCTACTAGGAAGTCACAGGTGCCAAGAAAGCAAGAGATTCCTAGGTCTCTAAGGTGATGACTTTAGCCCACATTTCTTACCTTTGGTGTGAATGACAATAAATTGAAAGACAGTACTTAAAGTGATGCATTCTTTAACCTTACAACATGTATTAATAGACCTTCAGATGAACCTAATTTGTTTTTACTTTTAATTATTATTGAAATTAATTTTACAACACATACAAATTAAAAGTGGCATAAAATGTTGTGCTAATGAAAAGCTGAAAATTTCAGACCACTGAAGTAAGCATTCTTGTTTGAAATTCTAGTCAATTTTGTTCTTTAGTTACTTTTTATTTAATTCAGCCTTAGAATGCCAAGTCATGATGTGGTAGTTGAATAAAAACAAGTGTCATAAACATTGCACCTTTATCAATATATTTCTTACTGTAGTTGGATACACTTACTGGAGAAAACCATAGCAAAATCATGAGAGTAAGTAGTGGTAGAATGCTTGATTAATGAAAAAGTGCTCTCTCTTTACATTTGTAAGGCTTAGGGGACATCAAAAAAGATGGAGGCAGGAAGAATTTAAGGACTAAGGTATAGCCCAAAAGCTCTCAATACCTAAGATACAACCAATAAACCATATGGAGCTTAAGAAGGAAGACCAAAATGTGGGTGTTTCATTCTCCCTCAGAATCAGTAACAAAATACTCATGGGAGCAAATACAGAAACAAAGTGTGGGACAGAAGCTGAAGGAGGAGTCGTCTGGAGACTGTTCCACCTGGGTATCCATCCCATGTGCAGTCATCAAAAGTAGATGCTGATGTGGATGTCAGGAAGTGCATGCTGACAGGAGCCTGATATAACTGTCTCCTTAGAAGTCTACCAGACCCTGACATATACAGAGGCAGATGCACACAGCTAACCATTTATCTGATCATGGGGTTCCCAATAGAGTGACGAGTTAGAGAGAAGACTGAAGAAGCTGAAAGGGTTTGTGGCCCCATGGGGAGAGCAGCAACACCAACCAACCAGAGCTCCCCAGGGTCTAAACCACCAGCTTGGCAGCACATAGGGAGAGACCTATAGCTCCAGCTGTGTATGTAGTGGAGGATGGCCTTGTCGGGCATAGGTGAGAAGCCCTTGGTCCTGTGAAGGCTGGATGCCTCAGTATGGGGGAATTCGAGGGCGGGGAGGTGGGAGTGGGTGGGTGGGTTAATGGGGGCACACCCTCATAGAAGTAGGAGGAGGCGAGATGGGATGGGGGTTCCTGGGTTGGGGGGAGGAATGGGGAAAGGGGATAACATCTGAAATGTAAATAAAGTATCTGATAAAAATAAAAAAGCATATACACAAAGTAAATAAGAGTATCAAAATGTCACAACAAAAAATTTACTTAAATACAAAAAAAAATCAGAGAAGGCAGAAATAAGGGTTGAAAAAGCTCAAAGACCCACAAAACACAAATAGTAGAGGTAAATCTTTCATTTTCAACAACTACTTTAAATGTAAATAGGTTGAACTCTTTAATCAAAAGGGTAAAGATCAGCGTAATGGCCATAAATACTGACAAGGTGCTCACTATAGAGCTAAACACACAAATCATTTGAAAGTGAAAGGGATTAAAAAGATATTCCATGTAGGTGATTCCCACCTTTTGATATTTCAAGATGTGAAGTTGTCATCTACAAATGAGCCTCATAATGCAGTAAGCAAGTTTCCGATTTTGTTTTGGACTATATTGACAATTCTCTGCAGACACGTTCGGTCACACGTGACCCATACTGTTAGGTTGGACACATTTGATTATGAACAGAAACCAAAACAGAGTAGGTGTGGCTGTATTTGTATTAGACAAAATAGGTGTTAAGTCAAAACTGGCAAAAGAGATAAAAAACAAAACAATACAAAACAAAACAAACAACAACAAAAAAACTCCAGTATATGTTAATTCATCAGGAATATTGTAAGAACTATAAACATAAGCACCAAGTTTCAGAGCCCTGAATATGAGAAAATATTGGTAGAACTGAAGGCAAAAACAGACAGCTTTATCATATTTAGAGACATTAATATATCACTTAAACAACAAATAAGCAGATAAGATCAATAAGGAAATGTAAGACTTACAATCCTGTAAACTATATCTAAAAATCACACACAAAACAAACTACTAAGTAATACAAAAGCCACACTTTTCGCAAGTAAATACCTATCATACTCTAGATCACAAAACAACCAGATCCCAGGCCACAAACTAAGCCCTCATAGGGATGGGGGGACCCACCCATCTCAAAGTTTTTCATCCAGAAATGTTCCTGTCCAAAGGAAGAAAAGGGACAAAAATGGAGCAGAGACTGAAGAAAGGGCCATCCAGGGACTTCCCCATCTGGGGATCCATCCTGTCTGCAGACACCAAATCATACACTTTTGGCTGTGGTCAAGAAGCAGAGACGCTTGTGGACAGAAACTTGATGTGGCAGCTCCTTGGGAGGCCTGGCCAGCAACTGACCAACGCAGATGTGTTTGCTTGGAGCCAACCATAAGACTGAGCTCACAGGCACCATTGGGGAGTTGGCAGAAGGACTGGAGGAGCAGAGGGGATTGCAACCACACAGGAAGAACCACATGGGCTGGCTAGACCACCCAGTGCTCCTAGAGACTAGACCACCAACCAAGGAGTGTACAGGGATGGATTCAGGACTTCAGATACATACATAGCAGAGGATTACCTGGGCTGACAGCAATGGGAGGGGAGGCCTTTGGTCCTGTGGAGATTTGATGCCACAGCATAGGGGGATGCTGGAACTGTGAGGCGAAAGAGGGTGGGTGGGTGAGGGAGCACCCTCATAGAGGCAAAGGGGAGGGGAAGAGGGTGGATTGGGATGAGGGGTTTGTGGAAGAGTAACTGGGAAGTGGGATATCATTTGAGATGTAAACAAATGGAATAATTAATAATAAAAGAAAAGTCATTGTATGTTTAAAAGTAAAAAAGGATATAAATATAAAGTAAAGTCATGTCTTCTGGATATGACATAAATAATGAACTCATGAACTCAATGCATCTGTAGATATCTGTTACTACCCAAGACTAGGCTGGGCTCACCAACATTTGAACCATGTCTTGAGAGAGCCTCTGAGATGCCATCATTTTCTGCAGGAAAGCAACAGACTGTCGCTTTCTTCAAAGCTGAAGCTACACATAGTTTTTCCTATTTTTGAATCAACCTGCTAACTAACATTGTGGAAGTAACTCTTATTAAATTCAGTGGCCAAACATCAAGGAAGAATATAGAAGGGATATTTGAAAAGAAATGTTTCAGATGGAGAAGGATAATGTGGGAGTCAAGGGTTGAAATGGCAATAATTAAGGTTAATTTTATGGATGTATGAAACTGTGGAATATATAAACCAAAATTAAATGAAAAACACTATAGTTTCATAAAACAGAAGTACATACTGATATATACAAATGTTGTAGTGTTTATTTTATTAGAAAATTCCACAAGAACATTCAAAGTACTCTTTTGTACATACTATAATTTCTCTCATGAACTAGATGCAACTTTAGATATACCTTCAGCTCTATAGTTACTAAAACTGTTTATATTTTGCCACAGACTTGGCAGTTATTTCTAGTAGATAATCTCCCTTGAAGCAAATTATTCTCCTCTAACGCAAGTAAATTTAGAAACTTGATTAGCACTGACATTCAAGCAGCTAATACATGTCTAACAAACTGATGCTTATTCTACATTCTTGAGGAAACTAAAATGGGTGTATATTCAAACCTGGTTTGAAGGATTTATACTGCATGTAAATTTTAAGAAAATGTGTTGAAGATTTTTTGCCATGTTCTTTGTAGTGCATCTATTACATCTTTGTTCCTGAGGCTATAGATCAGGGGATTCAACAAGGGAATGATTAGAGTATAAAATATGGATGATATTTTATCAGTGTCAATGGAATGACTAGATTCAGGTTGTACATACATAAATATCAGTGTCCCATAGAATACTGTAACCACTGTCAAGTGGGACCCACAGGTAGAGAAAGCTTTACGTCTGCCCTCAGCAGAGTTCATCCTGAGAACAGCTATGAGAATGAGCAGGTAGGACATAAGCACAACCACAAGGGAAGAAATCAAATCAAAAGCTGCAAAGATCATAACTATAAGTTCAACTTCTTGTGTGTTTGAGCAAAGCAAAGATATTAAGGGAATACAGTCACAAAAGAAATGATTGATGACATTGTAGCCACAGAAGGATAAAGAGAAAATATTTATGGTGACTACAAGGGACATAAATGTACAGTAAAGATAGGTCATTGTGACTAGGACCCAACACACCTTCTGTGACATGATGACAGTGTAAAGCAGAGGTTTACATATGGCCACATAGCGGTCATAGGACATTGCAGACAAAATAAAAAGCTCACTACCAATGAACAGAAGAAAAAAAGCTAGCTGTGTAGCACAAAGATAGTAGGAAATTGCGTTTTGATCTAAAACAAAGTTTACCAACATTTTTGGTCCCACAGTTGTTGAATAAACGAAGTCTGTGAAAGCCAAATGTCTAAGGAAGAAATACATTGGTGTGTGTAGTTTGGAGTCTACATAGGTTAGGACGATTATCCCCAGATTTCCAATGACTGAGATCAGGTAGATAATGAGGAACAACCCAAACAATGGGGCCTGCAGGTCAGGGTTCTCAGTGATTCCCATCAGGATGAATTCAGTCAACACTGTTAGGTTGTGTTTACCCATGCTCTATCAGAAAACCTGTCATCAAAGGAAGCAATAAAATAGTAAATGTTTCAGAATTTATTATATGAAAGACAGAACTATTCCAAGTAAGAATTATCTAACAATTTTAACTTCATATTTAAAAATATTAATATTTAAAAACCAACATATTTATTCATGGAGATATGGAAATAAAAAGACATAAGCTAATTTGTTTTTCTGATTCATGAAATTTTTATTGAAAAATACTGGACTTGATATTTAGATAGATAGTTTCAATGTAAACATGAATTGGCACTGTCTCTATGGGTTTGGAGTCAGTCTGGTAAACACTATATTTATTTCTTATAGAGCTCTAAATAATACCGATACCAACAACTCATATATAAGGTTAGCAACTTCTGTTATATGCTTAATATTTAATAGTTGATAACTAGATAGATAGATAGATAGATAGATAGATGGTAGATATAAATTGATGATAGACTTATAGATACAAATAGAAATGCATACATATACTGATGGGACAGAGAATAAATGCAGATATGAAGATATATGTAAAGAAATTTAAAGTAATATTATGATTAATTACTGTTATAACTTTAATTATTAGATAAATGGAGAATGGATCACCATTGAGTTGTTTTTCTATGTTTCAAAATAATTTCAATTGGTAACAATAATTAATTTAATAGTGTCAATAATACATATGTCAATTATCTTAGAATTTTTCTGAAAAGAAAAATATGCAAGCATGTGCCAGGAGAGATGACTCAGCTGTAAAAATACACATTGCTACTGTAGAGTATGCAAGTGGTTTTCTAGCACACATATTCAATAGGCATTTTGTAAGTATTTACATTTGTAAAGCACAAAAATTCTTCTTTATTGTACAGTCTTCTGAAGTACTTATTGCAGGTGATGCAGCTGAAGGTGTTAACAGTCTTGGTAAACAATGTTATTATGAATAAAAATCAGGATAGTCAGATATGATGTTGTCTTCATATTAAGAAAGAAAATACTGGATAGATGTAAATAGGAATAGAACTGAGTCATGTACTTAATAAAGATAAGCACTGCTTTGTGTAGTTAATTTTTTTCATAAAACGCTATCACAAATTCCAAAGATGTCTTTGTGGCATTTTTGGAAGGACAATTAAGTATTTCAATAGTGAAATGATACCATGAAACCATTCTCAAATAGAATTCAATCTTCTGTTTTTCATTTACTGGGGTTCAAACCTAGGCACTTGCACATATTTGCCAAGAATTTTATCTCTGAGCAACCATACCCACTGTAGAACACTTTGAAGCAGTCTCATTTTGTAGACAAGGCTGCTTAAGAAATTGTGATCCTTCTGTCTACTTTCTGGAGAGCTGGTAATATTACTTTGAAGTTAGTTACAATGTGTGTGAAAGATGTATTCTCTCCAAATAAATATGTATCTTTTTTCTCAAAAATATTTGGCAGTACAGAGAAGTATCACAAAGTTCCTCCTCTATAAAAGACTATTAGCAGTTGACATGTGTTGATAAAGGAAAATCAGTTTCCTCTAGTGGAGTAACTCTCTGTATATCAAGCAGGACTCACACAGGAGTAGTTGGTCAACACAAATGAACTTCATTTCTAGCCATTTGCTTTCTTTTGTTATAGTTTGTTTTCTGTCATTTAAGTTGTTTCCTCCGATTTAATATTTAAGCTTGCTTTATTTTTTTTTTCAAGAGAGAGGGAGAAAATAAACCTGGGAGGGTAAAGATGTGTAGAAGACCTGGGAAATACTGATGGATGGAAAAAATAAGATTCAAATATATTATGTACAAATTTTAAAATATGAAAAGTGATAACAAGATGGGCAAGGGTATTAGAAAATAACATATCAATTTTTTATTTTCCACTTTCTTCTTCCAAGACAGTCACTAGGTTGACAATCGATTTTTTTGATTTTCACTACTTTTCATCTAACATTTATAAATGTAATAATGTTTCAAGATATATTTATATCACTTTACTGGAATATTTTTCTGTTTGTGTGGTCATTTTATTATATCTGATATTTATTTACTTTAATGAAACAAATATAATACACTTTATTGTGGAAGAAATTAGGAGACTGAGACAATTGAATCAAATTGTAGAAAAAGAGAGCTTAAAATAGGTTTTATGAAATGAAGACCCAAAAAATTTCCCCTGGATTGAGGAATAAAGTATTTAAAAATACAGATGCCAAACTTTTTGGCTCACATCTGTGGTCGCCACACTGTGGACATGGAGATAGTAGTAGGAGTTCAAGGTCACCATTCTCTGAATGAAGAATGTCATGTGGAATTATACTGGGCTATTTAAGCCCTGCTTCAGAAACATAAAAAGACAGAAAGACAAGCAGACAGACAGACAGACAGACAGACAGAAAAAGGTAGGAATGGAGATTATAATTTTTTACAATTATATGTCATATTTTCACTTGCATATAAGACAGTATTTTGTATATAGTTTAATGGTAATGTATTACACGAACTGCAAGTAAATGAATAAAATCATACTGTTGCCAACATTATCTATGGAATATATTTCTTGTTACTTCTACATACTTTACATAAAACATTACTCAGATGGTAGCCCATAATTGGTAGTCCACACTGTCCTATTCAAAAGAATTTATTTTATAAATAAAGCAAGAATATACTTTTAAAATATTAGAGAAGTGTCTTCCAAAATTACGAGAAACTGTTTAAATCTTGCTTTGCTCTTTATTTTCCTTGATTTTGTGATAATTCTCATTATTTATTATTATTATTACTATTATTACAGAATAAAAGTTATGTGACTAGCATGTAGAAGTAACATTGTATGGTGAAGAAACACATAGACTTCATCTTAATACTTTTAGAGACTAATCTGATGAAAGGTACTGGTATTTTATTATCTGTTCCAATGAATCAAATTTCATTTTTAAAACTACATTTCTAGAAAAATTTGGACAGATCACTGGAAAAAAACAAGACTATTTTATCATAGGCATGAAGGCTATAACTTAAAGTTCTCTTAATAAAACTAGTTTCTTTTACGTGATATCATCAATGTAAAATATTGATGATATAGAATATTTGTTTAACTGTAATGTATTGGGTATCTTTCTCATCAGTGTAATTACATACATACTTCATAGTTTGAAGATAATTATAAGAAAAACCACTGCAGTCACAATGCTTAACTATTTGAAACATATTAAAAGGTAAAATTTCTGCTTTTAATTTCTGCCTTGAAAATATTCATACGTTTAATGATATTTCATCTCATTTCACGTGTGTGGATCAGTTTTTACTTCTAATATATACTAAATTAGATATTTTTAGGAATATATAAAATATAAGTGCTTAAAATTTCTCATCAACTTACTATAATTTAAGTTGCTTGAGACAAGTTTTCTTGTTTAGACATGAAGAAGTAGGAGAAAAAGACATGGACACTATACAAAAGGACACTGATATTCAATGAAAAACAGAATAAACTGTCTTTTTCGTAGATACTGATAACCTAAAACCTTCTGCATCCCTTACCTGTGATGAAATGTTCTTAGTAAGTAATTCACCCATGAATTATTTAACACACTGTTAGATGGTAACTTATGAATATTTCTTCAAACTTTATGGAGTCTCCCTGTGGGTGAGCCAGGCAAATACTTGATTAACCTGAAATGCCAGAATGCTTAATGAAATGTCTGGAGACTGTCCACTAATTGTCAGGAAGAATCTGTACTTCACTTTGAATAAACTAATATCAGAAAATCAACCAACTGATGTCTGTTTTTATCTTAAACTACTTATATTATTATCTCAAAGAGATATTCACAGCATTGAATTCATTGTAGCTTAATTCTAACTTGATATAAAATACAATGTATATATTCCTTTATAAATAAATAGATATAGTCACTGGAATATCATCCAGCCATAAAAATAATATTCTGAAAAATGTAATGAGGGTAAGCCAGAACATAATGTTAAACTATAGAATATTGTAGATGGCTACATAGCATCTATCTAAGCCATGGTCAATAGAAAGCTTTCATAGATTCAAAATTTATTGGCAAGGGTTATTAATAAAGTACATCTATTTTATAAATATCATCATTTTCATACATTCATTTATTGCATTTTTTATTATCAAAGAGTACCAGAAAATATTTGGAGAATGGTCAATCTACATATGAGGAAATATGAGTGATGGAGAGCTGGATGAAAGTTAAAAGTTGAAGGATGTCCTTCAACTGAGGAATGGATTCAAAAAATGTGGTATATTTACACAATGGAGTATTACTCAGCTATTAAAATCAATGAATTCGAGAGGTTCCTAGGTAAATGGATGGAACTAGAAATTATCATCCTGAGTGAGGTAAGCCAATCACAAAAGAACACACATGGTATACACTTACTGATTATTGGATATTAGCCCAGAACCTTGAAATGCCCAAGATGCAACTCACAGGCCACATGAAGCTCATAAAGAAGGAAGACCAAGTGGGGGTGATTCGGTCCTTCTTAGAAGGAGCAACAAAATACTCAAGGGAGCAAATATGGAGACAAAGTGAGGGACAGAAACTGAAGGAGGGGCCATCTGAAGACCATTCCACCTGAGTATCCATCCCATGTGCAATCACCAAAGGTAGATGCTGATGTGGAAGTCAGGAAGTGCTTGCTGATAAGAAGCTGATATGGATGTCTCCTCAGAGGTCTTCAAGAGTCTGACATATTCAGAGGCAGATGCTCACAACTAGCCATTGAACTGATAATGGGGTTCTCATTGGAGGAGTTAGAGTGAAGACTGAAGGAGCTGAAAGGATTTGTGGCACCATGAGGAGAGCAACAATACCAACCAACCACAGCTCCCAGGGTCTAAACCACCAGCCTGGGAGCACTTAGGGAGGGATCCAGGGCTTCAGTTGAATATGTAAGAGTGGAGGCATATCCCCTGCTGGGCATAGGTGGAAGAAGAGAACCTTGACCTCATGAAGGCTGGACGCCACAGGGGGTGGGAATCTTGAGGGTGGGGAGGTGGGAGTGGGGTGGGTAGATAGAGGTTACATCCACAGAGAAGAAGGAGGGGGTGAGGGGATAGGGGGTTCCTGGGTGGGTGGGGGATGGGGTAAGGGGACAACATAGGAAATGTAAATAAAACATCCAATAAAAATATTTAAAAAAAAGAAAAAAAGAAAGTTAAAAGTTCATTAGCAGTCTTCCATACGATCTCAGTTCAGTTCTGAGACACACATAGTGGTTGACAACAGCCTGTGACTTTAGCTACAGGATATCCGTTTGTAATTTCTTCTTGTATTAAGGGACACCGATATGCACTTTACAAATTTGAAATCTTGTAGGCACATGCACAAATGTGTGTGCAGACACACACACACACACACACACACACACACACACACACCAAAAAAAATACTAAGTGAACTTAAATCAATAAATGAATTAGTATGAAGAAGTAATATTGTGGTTTGTGTTTGAATGCTATTATACATTTTAAAATGAATCTTTTCTCAAGTTGTATGTTTAACTTAGGGAAATTTCCATCAAGATTTATGTAAATGATTTGTTTTCAGCCACTGCCTTTTGTATTTCCTTTGTATTATAGACTACACCTGTTTATAAATTTTCTAGGTGGCAAATATTTCATCTTATAATCTAGATCAGTGGCTCTATCCTCTGGGTCATGTTCACTTTTGGGTTGAATTACCATTTCACAGAAGTTGCCTAAGACCATTGGAAAACACATATATTTACATTATGACTTATATTAGGAGCAATGTTATAGTTGTGAATTAGCACTGAAAATAATTTTATGGATGGTGGTAGCCACTGTGTGAGCTATTCTATTGAAGGGTCACACCATGAAGAAGTTTGAGAACCACTGCTCTAGATTCACAGTACAATCTGTAAATTTTTCTTTATTATTATGAGAATTTTAGTTTGATTTAATCCCACTTACGAATTTGTTATCAATATTTGACATTTAAAAGTCTCCGTGTTTTTATTTCTAATAGTTCTACATTATTTTGTGTCCATCAAGGTTATTCATAGTTTGAGATATTCTATGTGAGTCTTAAGCAAGTCAGAGTTCACTGTCATAGTAAGACATGGTACTTCCATTTACTTGAATGAAGATATTTTATTTTCAGCAAACAGTACCTGCACAAGTCGGCTGATTACTTTACAGTGTTGATGGTTTACCAGAGTACATAGCTGCCTTCTCAATCATGCAAGACATTAACTCTTTCAGTCCACTACACAATTTTATTTTTAAGCCATTTCATTTTCTTTTCTTTCTTTTTGCTTTTTCACTAGTAGTACGAATTTACAAGTAACGTGGAAACAGTATACTGGTGGCCTCAGAGGCAGTGCCTGTTCTGAAAGTGGCATTATCCTGGGAGAAGAGAATGAGAAAAACTTTGCAAAGATAACATCCATGAGGAAGAGATTATACTCTCAAACAGGAAACATTATTTCTGATTAGTTACTTTCTTTTTAGTGATTCATTCTTAAAAATTAAATATTTTATGTATTTACATCCCAAATGTTGCCCCGTCTAGGTCCCTCCTACCCGAGTTTTTCACCCCATCCACTCTCTCCTTTGACTTTGAGAGGTGAGAGGGTGATCCCCCCACCACCATCTCTCAGGTATCAAGTCTCTGTAGAATTAGGCACATCCTCTCAGACTGATACCAGACAAGGCATCCCTGTTACATATTGCTAAGGTCCACTGACCAGCCCATGTATGCCTTTTTGTTGGAGGCTTAGTCTCTGGGAACTCCCAGGTGTCCAGGGTAGTTGACACTGGTGTTGCCATTCAGTTCAGCTCCTTCAGTCCTTCCCCTAACTATTCCACAGGGTTTTCCTACCTCAGGTGAATGGTTGGCTGTAAGTATCCGCATCTGTCTTAGACAGCTGGTGGTAAAGCCTCTTATGGGACAGCCATGGTAGGGCCTTGTCTGCAAGCACCACATGGCATCAGCAATAGTGTCAGGGTTTTGTGCAAGCTCATAGGATGGGTCCTAAGTTGGGTATGTCACTGGAAATCCATTCCTTCAGTCTCTTCTCCATTTTTGTCCATATTATATTTTTTGGACAGAAACACAGGTTCCATCTTCCCATTGTTGGGTATTTTGGTAAGATCTCCCTATTGAGTCCTGGGAGCCTCTCCCATATCAAATCTCTGGGAATTTCTAGGTGTTCCCTCCACCTCCCATCCCCACAGCTGCATATTATCATTCATTCTCCTAGCAATCTGGGCTTCTCTCTTCTTTTCCCCCCACCAATACCGAATCATGCCCTGTCTCTACCCCCATCTCCTATCCCACTTAGGTCCCCCCTCCCTCTGCCTCCCTTGATTATTTTGTTACCCCATCTAAATTGGATCGAAACTTTCTCAATTTGTCCTTTCTTCTTGTTAAACTTCTTATGGTGTGTGAGTTGTATCATAGATATTCTGTAACTTTTGGCTAATATCCATTTATTAGTGAGTACATTCCATGCATGCCCTTCTGGGTCTGTGTTACATGACTCAGGATGATATTTTCTAGTTCTATCCATTTGCCTGCAAAATTCACAATGCCCTCCTTTTTACTAGCTAGATAGTATTTTATTGTGTAAATAAACCACATTTTCTATATTCCTTCATTGAGTGAGAGACAACTGGGTCCCTTCCAGTCTAGCTATTATGAATAACCTTCTATAAAGCTGGTGCAGTATATGTCTTTGTGGTATGGTAGAACATCTTTTGGGTATGTGCCAAGGAATGATATAGCTAGGTCTTCAGGTAGAACAAAATCTAACACACCATCATGCTAAGAGTCTTGAAGGGATCAGAAAGTCATGGCACACACATAACATAATAAGAGCCATATACAGGAAACCAACATCAAATTAAATGGAGAGAAACTTAATGAAATCCCACTAAAATCAAGGACAAAAAAAGCCTGCCCGCTCTCTCCGTATCTATCCAATCGAGTACTTGAAGATCTAGACAAATCATTAATAATGTCAGTTTAGCAAAAATGCTTTAAAATTTTTATTCATATTTTATTTGTGTAAATGTTTGCATATACATATAAACATATACATATACATATACATATACATATATGAGAGAGAGAGAGAGAGAGAGAGAGAGAGAGAGAGAGAGAGAGAGAG
>NW_021604769.1:945395-952662 GCF_004785775.1 Grammomys surdaster
GAGAGAGAGAGAGAGAGAGAGAGAGAGAGAGAGAGAGAGAGAGAGAGAGAGAATGTGTACCTGATCAATGAAGAGGCCAGAAGAGAGCATGGTGTCCCCTGGAATGTGGACACTGTAGTTGTTGGGAACTGATCCCTTTTCCCCATCAAGATTCAAGAGCAACACATGTCCTTAACCTCAGAGCCGATACTTAACCATGAAAAATATTCTTCAATAACATAATGCATACTTGAAAGAGGCATACAGTGTATACCATGTGTAACAGAAGCAATTGAGAAGTAAAATTAAATGGCAAAACTACTAGTCTTCACAAGCTCCTATTTAAATAGTTTGGCAAGGAACTATTTTTATTGATGAAAATGGAACATCACTTTGTTGGTAACTACCATTTTATTGCATAAAAACATTATTTTTTCAGTTTTTGCTTACAAAATAACTTTACAATTTTGAATCTGAAATCAAATATGTTACTTATGAGCATCAATATTGGATATGTCTTTTGTATATGCTTTAGGAGTCAACAACATACTTGCAATTTTTAAATAATTAATTTTAAATTCCAATCGCTGTGCTTGCTCTCTGTTCTCCCCTCACAGGATCTCTCACCTGATTCTACTCTGCTCCTCTTCTGAGAGGGTAGAGGCCTACCCTGGATATCCTGCCACCCTGCTGTATCGTTTATCTGCAAGGTCAAGCACATCACCTCCAACTGAGGCCAGACATGACATCCCTGATGTCAAACACTTTCCACAGACAAGCACCAGCTTTGTGGACAGCCCTTGCTTCAATTATTGAGGAGACTCACATGGAGACTGAGCTGTACATTTGCTACATATATGTCTGGGCCTATGTTCAGTCCTTGTATGCTCATTTGGTTGGTGTTTCCGTCTCTAAGTAGTCCTAAGAATCCGGGTCATTTGACTCTATTGATCTTCCTGTGGAGTTCCTATATTCTTCAGGGCCTTTAGACCTTCCTCCAACTCTTCCATAATGATCCCTGACCTCTGTGCAATGTTTGACTATGGGCATATCCATCTGTTTTAGTCAGATGCTGGATAGAGCCTCTTAGAAGACACTTGTACTAGGCTCCTTTCTGCAAGCATAACAGAGCATCATTAATAGTGTTAGGTAATGGTACATATCCATGAGATGGGTCTCAAGGTGGGCCTGTCATTGGTTGGCATTCTTTCAGTTTCTGTTCCATCTTTATCCCTGCATGTTTTATTGTTGTTGTTTTATTTTGCTTTTTTTAAGACAGGACACATTTTGGTTTGAAAGTTTCGTGTGTGTTTTGGTGTCCTTATCCCTCCCTTAGGAACCTGGCTGGCTACAGGAGGTGGCATCTTCAGGTTCTATATGCCCACTATTAGATATCTTGGCTAAGGTTACCCATGTTGATTCCTAGGAGCTTCCTCCAACCCGGGTCTCTGGAGCTTTGGATATCAACTCTTTCTCCTGGCCTTCTGGCTCTCTCTGTTGTCTAACACCTGGTCTTGACTCACCCATTCTTTTTCCATCCTCATTCCCACCCAGTTCCCTCCCTCCCTCTGCCTCCTATGATTATTATATTCCATGTATGATGCTTATATCTGTCTTGTGCCTATCTGATATCTTTATTTCCTCTTATTCTCAAAAACTAAAGAAAATGAAATGATTATTCAGATATTTTCCAAGATATTTACTGGATTAAAGCCACCTAACTCTGACTTTTATGTGAGATTAGACATATTTTTGGTATTAACTTTCAGTATTAATATTTTCCTAATCTGTCATGTGCCTCCTAGCCAGGAGTAGGTTGAAATTGGACACAGAGTAGGACTCTGGTGTGTCTTTAAAGACTGGCAGTCTCTGAACATTCTAGCTCTCTTACTATATTGAATGGTAATAACTTCTAAAAAGTCCTAAAAACTTTCTTGCTCATTCTGAGGGTTAAAAGCCACAGGCTTAGGTGATTAACACATATAGGCTACTTTACTTAATCTCCTGCCATTAGGCTACAAATGTTATTTTGCCTAAATCAGTGGCTTTTAACCCTCAGAATGAGCAAGAAAACTTTTAGGACTTTTTAGAAGTTATCATTATCATCCAGTATAGTTAGAGATGGTCCTGTGGAGGTTTGATGCCCCAGCATGGGGGAATGCTAGAGAGTGGGCAGGAGTGGTGAGAGGGTAGAGGAGCACCCTCGTGGATGTCAAGAGAGGGGGAGATAGGGGAGAGGATGGGGTTGTTGGAGGCAACCGGTAAATGGATTTTATTTGAAATATGCATGAATAAAATTAATAATAATAATAATAATAATGATAATAATAATGTAGTCATTGTTCTATCTCTGCAGGAATTGTGTAGCTCTTTCAGCCTACTAGCTGAAGTCTCAGGAAGAAAAGTGATTTTAGCGTTTATTTCAAAGTTGTAAAAAATTTTCTATAAAAGCTCTCTAAGAAAAAAAGAGGGAAAATTGGAGTGAATGAAAAAGGAGGATGAAGGAAAATTCTTTACCCTCCTTTCTTTTCCACTTATTCATCTTTTTAGAATACATGATTACATGGTAAAATGTTCATCACAAGTTCACACAGAAAATCAAATCATAAATCAAATAAGTTTACAACAGTGATAAACATGTATTAGGAATATTTATCTGGCTAAACACTCATTGTAGGGCTGTAGCTTGCTCATGGGCGTGGGTCCTGTTGGGCTGAGTTGTGGTTCCTGCGTGTCTGCTGCCCTCAGGCAGCTGGAACTACGGCACAGGGAGTAGAAGAGGCGAATTTGACAGAGTTCACTCTGTGTAGCGCTGGGCAGACTCTGGGCTGTGAGAAGCCGTGGGGCTCTGCCTGGGTGTGGAGAGGTCTCAGCCTGAAATCCTGCATGGGCAAAGCTCCTGGATTGGGGTCTCTGGGCTGAAGTAGCTGACAAGGAGACCTGTGGTCTCTGTCTTTGGGCTCCCAGACAAGGTGCCCTCTGGAGTAGAAACTCTTGCTCACTGCTACTAGCTTGGCTATGTCATTGCTGGCTTGAATAGCTTGCTTGAATTCACAGGCTTCCATGGCTGAAACATAGAGAAGTCCTCCACAGGAGATTAGACGACAGCTCAGTAATAGAAGGCCTCCTCCATGGTTCTCCACAGCGAGCTCCAAAGACATGAAGAAGTCTATGGTTTTAAAAGGTTTATTGTCATGGTGGAAGGTAGATGAAGCTATACCCTTCACCCTTAGGTCCTCAGGGTGGGTCTAACGTTAAATAGGGAGGGAGAAGGATCTGGGAAGCAAAGCTTAATTAGCTATGCCCTCTGGCCTCTAGGTGTCTCAATAATATGGAGATCTCTTGAGGCTCTGAGGCCTGTAGTCATGGCCTCTACCTGTGCTAGGTGACACAAATCTCTCTTTGGGAGAGGTTATAGGGGCAGTGCCCTATGTGCCTGAAAGGCATGGATTAATGGAGGTCTTTGATCTTGTGTCAGGAGCCTGGAGTTTAGGAGTGAGGCCAAACACCTACTGTCCATTAGGGTCCAGGGTTCGAGGCCTGTACTCAACCGGGAATCAAGCTATCCTTTCATGGTCCCTCAATCCATCACCTTTCACAGTTCCACAGGTTCATTAAGAATTAAAAAAATACATAACTAACTTAGTAGTAAAGTTTTGTATAAACTCAGTTAATATTTTATCTTCTGAAAATGATGAAATCGTATTTTTAATGTCAGAAATATATAATTAAATTAAAAATATGAAATAAGGAGGTGATGTGCTATTGGATATAGGGCAAGAAGCATGAAGGGAGTGAGATTTAGACATGATCCTATTTCTTTGTGTATATGTATTAACTTCTAAAAATTAAAATAATTAACACCTATGTGCTTTTATAATTGCAATAAATATTTTTTTCTGTGTATGTTGCTAAAATGATTTTATTGAATGAATAATGTCATACTAAGGAAAGACATCAATAAAGCCATGATAAAACTAAAATACTAAATTGTAAACATTTAGATATTACAAAATAGGTTGTAGTAGAGAAAGTTATGTGATGGATTCTGGGTATGCAGTAGACAAGGCAAGTTTACCAGTGAATATTTACCTACCACTTTATTTAGACATAGTATATGTCAAAACAAATCACTACTATTGCTAGCTACTTAGAGGTTATATTACCAACTAAAAAATGCAAAACCATTGAAAGGGTAGAATGTAGTTTATGGATGAGATACAACAATAGCCTTAATGTGGACTCAAACCATATTTACCAAGATGCTTCTTATGGAATAACTGAAAAGTAAATAAACTATGAGTTTTAAACAAGCATCACTCTTGAATTTAGAGAAGTCAAGACACAGTAGTTCTAAGAAGTCAGTATGGATTCTAGTTCAAACTTGTGTGAAATCATGATCAATCCTAAGGCAGAACTGGATTGCACTGGATAAACAGAGTAACTGGTAGTTTCTTTTGTGGACAAACACATCATGGATTTCACGGGATCAGATATTGCACTGATCTTTTGCTTACTGAAAGGCCAAATATGTACAGTGAGCAGTTTCATATATAAAAGAAAGAACACTATTAAGAAAAAAGGAATGCATTTAAATTTATTGTGATAAATAAGTGAATATTTTCATGAATGATTCTTAAATCATGAATTAAAATTTGCACTTCTGGTGTCATAATCAAATTTGTTTTGAAGACAACCAATATAAATGAATTGTAGCCTAAAATATAAAGTCTTCGTTTATACAACATAGAAAAGTAGATATAAACACACAATGGACCCTACATTTTTCACTGAAATGTTGATAAATGACACAAACAATTCAAAGTCTCTTTAGCATCCCCAGGCATCACAGAACTCAATAATACACATTTGTGATCACTTCATCCTCAACCTGATACTACTCTCTACAGAGTGTAGTCAAGTCCTATTATTTAAGTTCTTCCTTCTCCATGTAGGAAAGCAAGAACATTTTTTCTACTCTAATATAATTATAATAAAAAAGTTAGATTAATACCAAGAATTCAAACAGAATAAATACATATTGAACATATTCTTGTTTTCTATGAAGAAATCAAAGTAGGTTTACACTAGAAAGAGATTTTCATGGCTATATTTGTATGCAACATTTAAGAAAATCTGGTGACTATCTTTTTCCAGGTTCTTTCTATGGCATCTTTTACATCTTTATTCCTCAAGCTATAGATCAAGGGATTTAACATTGGAATAACAAGTGTGTAAAATATGGAAGACACTTTATCAGTCTCAAATGATTGACTGGACTTGGGCTGCACATACATAAATATCAAAGTTCCATAGAAGACAATGACTACAGTCAGGTGAGACCCACAGGTTGAAAAAGCTTTGCGTCTGCCAGCAGCAGATTTCATCCTTAGAATAGCTATGAGAATGAACAGATAAGACACAAGGACGACCAGAAGAGAGGAAATCAAATCAAATGTTGCAAAGAACCTAATTATCAATTCAACCTCATGTGTATTTGAACAGAGCAAAGATAACAATGGGATACAATCACAGAAAAAATGATCGATGACATTGTAGCCACAAAAGGATAAAGTGAATAACCTTAGTGTGACAATTAGAGATACAAATACACTGTAGATATATGGGACTGCCACAAGTACCCAACATATTCTTTGCGACATGATGACAGTATAGAGAAGAGGGTTACATATAGCCACATAACGGTCATAAGACATTGAAGAAAGAATAAAAAGTTCACAAGTAATAAAAAGAAGAAAGCAGGCCAACTGTGTAGCACAAAGAAAATAGGAAACTGAATTATGCTCTGCAACAAAATTCACTAACATTTTTGGTCCTATGGCTGTAGAATATCCAAGGTCAGTGAAAGCCAGATGTCTGAGAAAAAAGTACATGGGTGTTTGGAGCCTGGAGTCCACGTTTGTGAGGATGATGATGCCCAAATTACCCACTGCTGAGATCAGATAGATAATGAATAGAACCCCAAATAGTGGGGCCTGCAGCTCAGGACGGTCAGTGATGCCTTTCAAAATGAATTCACTCAGCACTGTGAAATTCTGTTTCTCCATGCAGGTATATTTCAGGTTCTGTCCGGGATAGAAAAATTTATGAATCAAAAAAATTGAGACATTGTCATCTTCAGGACATTTTCTAAGTAAATGTCTTGTAAATATGATATACATCTGATTCATATACAATGAATTATAAATGATACAGAGGCAGTAATAGGGCTTTGTTTCTCACATAAGGCATTTTTATATTAAAACTCATTCAGGGTCCCAGCATAATTCATTCATATACATTTGGAGGTTAAATGTTATTGCCAATGAATAGTTAAAAGACTACCTAAGCTTAAACACATCACACTGCATCCAAATTCCAGTCACAAGTGATATTTACTCTTCCTTAATTAAGAATTCAATGAAGTAATTGCAGAGGGGAATACCATAATGGTTCAACAAATGTTGGGGGATAGCAGAGATGACCCCTGTCCAGAATAAGCCAGGTGCCTGTCTACCTACAAACAGCAGCAGGTTCCGCTATGGGTCATGTCCTGCCCTAGGGACTTGCCTTTTCTGACCAACCATTTTTTATTAGATAGTTTATTTATTTATATTTCAAATGTTATCTTTTTCCAGTTTACCTCCCCTCCAGAAACTCCTTATCCCAGCCTCCTTCACCCTGGTTCTATAATGGTGCTCCCCCACCTACCTACGCACTTCCACCTCCCTGCCCTGGCATTCCCTTATACTAACATCTGAAATGGGTCTCAGAAATATTCAGCCAGCAAGGCAATAAATGAAATTCCATGAACACTCCCAGGATCACTGTAGCCCCTCAACCTAGAAGTGAGCTTAATACTTGCATGTAATTAAAATGATATAAAAGCAAACGGGATTGGAGGGGATGAGATAGGGAGTTCTAGGTAAGGGAAATGGGAAAGGAGATGACATCTGAAATGTAGATAAATAAATTATCCAATAAAATGAAAAAAGAAAAAGAAATGTTCAGCCAGTCAGTTCCCTTGTAACAAAATCAAATATTGGCTTCTATCTTAGTAACAACCTGTCTCCAAACAAAGGCTTCTCTATACCTGGCTTAGTTGTGCTGAACCTGAACCGGGTCGACAACTGTTTCAGAGTTATTTTCTCATGTAAACCTTAATTCTACCTAATAAAGTTCTGAAAGAGAAAAAATTTCAATTAAGGAGGAGAAAGGAAAAAAGGAAGGGAGTAACTCAGGAAGGAAGGAAGGAAGGAAGGAAGGAAGGAAGGAAGGAAGGAAGGAA
>NW_021604769.1:952672-958959 GCF_004785775.1 Grammomys surdaster
GAAGGAAGGAAGGAAGGAAGGAAGGAAGGAAGGAAGGAAGGAAGGAAAGAAGGAAGCAATGAAGGAAGGAAGGGAAGGAAAAAAGGAGGGAGGGAGGGAAGAAGGAAGGAAGAAGGAAGGAAGAAGGAAGGAAAAAAAGAAATGGAGGAAAGGAGGGAGGGAGGAACAATAGAGAAGCAAAAGGAGAAACTGAGATATGTGCTATTATAGGCAAGTAGATTATATGACATGATAGAAATACATATAGAGTTGGTACAGATAAAATGTTTTGAAAATAAATATTATTAGACTTTTCAATGTTAGGTAAGCAGACAATTAATAATTAATATAACAGTTATTTTTACTACTTTACCTAATTATGATACAACATTGATAGTCAATAATCGAATGTCACAAAGTACACTACAATTTTATGCTATGATTTTATAATGTTAATTCTGAAAATGTATATATAAATCATCATTTTGAAGCACAGTTTTTATTCCTACAGGTGTTACACCTTGCAAAAACGTTTTTACATTTTAGATATATATATGTAAATCAAAAAATGTTACAACAGAGAACAATTGAATCTATCTTTATGAATAAATCAAGAGCAGCTCCACTCATGTAGATCCTGTATACAGCATGATACGCAATATGTGACATATTTGAGGGATACCTTGCACCAGCAACATACTGGTATAACTCTGGCTATGTTGAAAGCCGTCAAGTCATTACCAGGTTGAAAAGATGAAGATGAAAGAATTCTGCTTTTCCATGGTATCGATATCTATATCTCTATAATCATGGTAAGGAAGAGCTCTACTACCAAATACCCTGATCAGCTTAAAATTGTTCTGTGATAAAGACCCACCAATGTACACATTCTTTATCTTCTTTTTCCATTTAGAATTATACAGTTTTTTCTCTTTAATCCCAAATAAACTTGTAGGAAAGAGCTATATTTACAGGTAGAGTCTTCTGTAGAAGGACTTAAATCTTGTTACTGTGATAGAATGATGAATAGATGAGTAAGTGTTAATTAGGACATAAATATTCAAAAAGTTTCAAAGCAGTCCCCCACTGACTCTCATTGCCTGACTAAAGAGAGACATGCAGAATTTTGTTTTTTGATTTTCTTTTTTTGTAATAGTTATAGTTTTAATTCTATTTTAATGTTACATATAGTTGTAAGAAGTTAATAGGACTACTACAGTTCTACAGTGAACATTTTAATTACAAATGATATATGTATTCAAATGTAACAAATTACATTTAGTATATTGTTGAAGAAACTGGAAGAATATGTGGACATATAAGAAGACTGAAGAAAATATAGTTTATGCAATTAAGCCATATATATATATATATATATATATATATATATATATATATATATACTTCTTTGGAGAAAATAATAAACTACACTACAAACTATAGTATGAATATTCTATAAGGAATTTCATGAAGTTCTGTGGTGTATAGGACTTGTATTAAAGAATACAACACCATAGAGAATGAATAAATTATATTAATTGTGTGTGTGTGTGTGTGTTTGTGTGTATACATCTGTGTACTTTGACACAAGAATTCCTTTCAAATACATTACAGGATACCAGACAAACGAGCAATTATTCAACCTAATATAAATAGCCCAATAATTTTAGTAATATAGAAACTAGGCAGCATATCACCGCTGCAGACAAATGATATTAAGCTAAAATAATGAATCAGAAAACTGAGAACAGAAGTTGTCAAAAACACCTATACAATTAAAAAGCACAAATGACAGTAAAAAGTGTAGTGACTAGCATAAAATTTCATCCTGCATTCAAATAAATAAGATTACTATATATATACATATATATATATATATATACACACATATATACGTATATATATACATATATATATATATACATATGTATATATATATATTTATATCATAACAGATCAGGTAAACTTACTTACTTCATATAAAATATTGTTTGTGTTATTGTGGTGACCTAACATTTTCTGTCTCCTTCAAATAATATTCTAATTCTAATAATTTCTACTTATGATGAAATAGATCATGTTATAGTTCTACATAGCATTAATACCTGTGATTCAGAAACAGTTCAAATCTTAAAGGTTTGTTGAGAGGAGGGTATAATCATGAAATATTACAAATTAAGTTTATATTACTAGTACATATAAGTGTATATGGTAAATAATGAAAATGTGTCTCTTCTCACCATTTTTTAATTTCTATGAAACATTGCCTTTTCCAAATACGTTAGCATTATAGAATTGGCTATCGTTTATTAATATGTTTTGCAGAATTTACTCAGATTCCACAGAACAGTCATTTTGGCCATAACCATAGAAGTGGTTCCTAAAAGTCACATGAGACGACAAAAAGTTTTCCATATTTCATTGTGAAGAGAAAAGTCTCTTTTGTCTTTAAAGAAAATAATAGTAAATGCCTTTCATCTTTTCCTTAACACAAATAGTTTAAGTCATGTAAATATCTAATCATTTAAAAGAAAGTCAAATGAAAAGTTTCAATTTTTTTCCCTCTAAAGTATTACCTTTTATTTATTCAACTTTAATTTTCACTTACTTTAGAAGTCTGTAGATAAAATTATAGTGAGATAAAATATACTTTTAAGAACTAAAAATCAATTCAGAATATCAGACATGTATTTGAATTTTTAACATCTAAACATTCAAATGTAATATTCAATTCAAGAAAATATTCAAAAGTAAATATGAAGAAAGAATCTATGCTCCTTAGGCATTATGTTGGAGGAAGAATCAAAAAGTGAACCAGAAGTGAATTCTTACGTTAAATATCAAAGCCAGAACACATGTGACCACTCCTGTAGATAATAGCAACACAAGATATCTCATCTATTATTCCACCTTTCTGTAAGTGAATGAAACATTTCTCTTTATTTTCTCTTGTATTTCAAAACACTATATTTTTAAGGAAAATTTATAGATTTTTTATTTGACTTCAGATATTCTCCCTATGGGGTTGCAAGGAATTGATGATTATCCCTAAAGTATTTGAATACTTAATGAATTGCCTGGAGGTTGAGCAATAATTGGCATAGAGAACGTGTGTTTGTTGTTACATTTATTTTTTATAGGAATCAACATAACAATTCTTAGGTTTTCCTTTTAAAGTTTTGGAAATGGACAGGCAAGATGGATCACTGGGTAAATCTACTTGCCTGACAAGTGGAATGTCTGGCAATCATGAAGACAACTCATGAAGACACGAGTTCAATACCAAGAATCCATGATAGAGACAATGTACTTTAAAAAAATTCTTTAATCTCACTCTCTCTTTCTTTAAAAACATACATACACACTTATACATACACATATGTAAGCATGCACACACACAAATATTAATAAATAAAACTTTAAAACTTCAAATAATGCTGTTATTATTATCTAAAAGGTATTTTAACAGAAGAGATATTGGACTTAGAACTTTGGCACTGTGCTGAGACTTTAAAAACTACAGGGAAAACTAAACTTTGACTTAAAGAATTTTGATTTATGATATGGCCAGGACCTTATGAGGAATAATCCTGGCTGTCTCTTTCCTACACTGGTCCTTCCTTCTGCTTGTTGCTTTCTTTATCCTATATCTCATAGTTCTGCATGTCAAATACCTTGAGGTTTCCAAAACAACTCAGACTTTACTTTCACTGCTTCAAACAATGGCCTCTCAGGAATTTTTATACTCTCCGTTTCTTAAAGGCACAGATTTCCCTGGCATGTTTTACTTGACTTGAGTTGCTCTCCCTAACTTCAGAGGAATATTTCACAAGCACTTTGTTGGTGTAGCTTATGACTGTAAGTCCAGAACCATGTGATTGATGCTATCAAGTTCAGCTGCCCATTTGGGATGCTACCTTCAATCATATTTTTAGCAGCTCTCTTTTGTTGTTCTTTTCTAGTAACTGGAAGTTCTTTAGGACTTTTCCTTACATTAGTTGGAAACTTTTCTGGCTGGGCTCCTGTCCTGAGGGTATCCAACACCTTTACCCATTATTGATGAGGCCTTTTCTTGATTGGCTTTTCTCTCTTCCAGTACAAACCTAAGCTGTGTTTTTTCTCTTCAAATGTTCATTGTGTGTTTCTTTGTACCCCACTTGCTCTTTTTCATTATAGACTCAAACAATAATGACACTAATAACCATGAGAAAGAGTCAATATAAGAGTGTCTTCAAATGACCTTCTAAAGAAATTAGTCCATTACTTTTCAATTTTACTTTAGGAAGATTCTTAGCGTAAATAAGCCAGTAGGAGGAAATTCCTCAGCAGTGGATAAGACTGAGCAGCTTACCCATAGGATACTTGATGAGAGAGAAGCTTGACAGTAATGGTAACATTGCATAGGGAGGGATTTGTTGACCTAGTGGGATTTATTTAAAAACAGGTTATCCTGTGAAGCACAGGAAAATTGTGGCTGCTGAGAAGTGTTTATGCTTAGAAATCTGTTGGTAAAAATCCCAGGAAATTTAGAAACAGTTTGAAATTATGGGTCGCGTGATTGCAGAATCTGTAAGTCTTTCTAGTCCCCTTCTCCTTTTAGGTACAGACTGATACCTTTGAATTTACCTAAGTGGACAAATAAGGTGTAGGTGTGTATATAGATCAGGAAAGACAGATATAGCTTGCAGCTGTTGGACTGAGCAGTGTTGGAATTATTGAACAAGTGATGGGTAACATAGAGCATGCACTCTAGATATTTAGAGGTCTTTACTGGGACTGGTGAAGTAAAGTGAAACAAAAAGAAGTGAATATTAGGATGCATGCTAGAACTTACAGGTCAATGTAAATTATTTGATTTTGCATAATTGAAGTCCATAGAGATGCATGTAATAACAGTCAGATAATAAGTCTAGAAATTCAGGAATTTAAAACCTGAACTTCATTGCCATAAAGAAAATTCAGACACTTTACATTAAAAAAAAAAAACAACCTCTGGTTATCCATATGGAGACATCAATGACATAGGAGGTGGTAGAAAAGGAAATAAATTCACTCACACATATTATTTGAAAGAGTTTGGTGAGAATAGTTGTCACTATCCTGGTTTTTTGGTTATTCCCAATAAATTTGAAAATTGCTTTTTCTAACTCTATGAAGAATTGAGTTGGAATTTTGATGTGGATTGCATTAAATCTGTAGATTGCTGTTGGCAAGATGGCCATTTTTACTGTATTAATCTTGCCAATCCATGAACATAGGAGATCTTTTCATTATCTGAGATCTTCTTTAATTTCTTTCTTCAGGGACTTCAAGTTCTCATACAGATTTTTCACTTGCTTGGTTAGAGTCACACCAAGATATATTATATTACTTGTGGCAATTGTGAAGGGTGTTGCTTCCCTAATTTCTTTCTCACCATGTTTATCCTTTGAGTAGAGGAAGGCTACTGATTTGTTTGAGTTAATCCAGTCAATTGGCTGAAGTTGGTTATCAGGTGTAGGAGTTTTCTGGTGGAATATTTGGGGTCATATAAGTATATCATCATATCATCTGCAAATAGTGATATTTTGACTTCTGTTCCAATTGGTATCCCTTTGACTTCCTTTTGTTGTCTAATTGCTCTGGCTAAGACATCTAGTACTACATTGAATAGATTGTGAGAGAGTGAACAGCCTTGTCTAGCCCCTGATTTTCGTGAGATTGCTTCAAGTTTCTCTCCATTTGATATTGGCTACTGATTCTCAACAATAAAAGAACTTCTAGGTGAATCACCATCCCTGACCTCAAACTTTATTACAGAGAAATAATGATAAAAACTGCAAGGTATTGGTACAGAGACAGACAGGTATATCAATGGAATAGAGTTGAGGACCCAGAAATGAACCCACACACCTATGATCATTAGCTCTTTCACAAAGAAGGTAAAACAATCCAGTGGGGAAAAGAGCATTTTCAACAAAGGGTGCTCATTCAACTGTGGTCAGTATGTAGAAGAATGAAAATTCATCCATTCTTATCTCCTTGTACAAGCTCAAGTCTAAGTAGATCAAGGACCTCCACATAAAACCAGATACTCTGAATATAATTGCAACTCCATAGGAAGAAAAACAATTATCAACCATCCAAATCCCCCAGAGTTCCCAGGGACTAAACCACCAACAAAAGAGTACACATGAAGGAACTCATGGCTCCAGTCACATATGTATCAGAGGATATCCTTGTCAGACTCAATGGGAGGAGAGGTCCTTGGTCCTTTGAAGGCTTGATGCCCCAGTATAGAGGAATGCAGGGGAAGTAGGAGTGGGTGG
>NW_021604769.1:959359-982641 GCF_004785775.1 Grammomys surdaster
GGGGGAAGAGGAAGAGGAAGAGGAAGAGGAAGAGGAAGAAGAAGAAGAAGAAGAAGAAGAAGAAGAAGAAGAAGAAGAAGAAGAAGAAGAAGAAGAAGAAGAGAGAGCCTGGAACACATGGGCACAGGGAAACTTTTCTGAACAGAACACCAATGGCTTATGCACTAAGATCGAGAATCAGATAAGACCTCATAAAACTGCAAAGCATCTGTAAGACAAAGAACACTGTAAATAGGACAAAATGGCAACCAACAGTTTGGAAAAAGATTTTTACCAATCCTACATCTGATAGGTGGCGAATGTCCCATATGTACAAAGAACACAAGACTCCAGAGAACCAAATAGTCCTATTAAAATTGGGGAACTGAGCTAAACAAAGAATTCTCAACAGAGAAATAGTGAATGGCTGAGAGACACCTAAAGGAATGTTCAACATCTTTAGTCATTAAGGAAATGCAAATCATAAAGACCCTGAGATTTCACCCCACACCAGAGAGAATGCCTAAGATCAAATACTCAGGTGATAACAGATGCTGGAGAGGATTTGGAGAAAGAGGAATACTTCTTCATTGTTGGTGAGATTGCAAGCTGGTACAACCACTTTGGAAATCAGTCTGGAGGTTCCTCAGAAAATTGGACATAGTGCTACCTGAGGACCCAGAGATACTACTCCTGATCATATACCCAAAAGATGCTTTAACATATAATAAGGACACAAGCTCCACTATGTTTATAGCAGCCTTACTTTTTTTGGGGGGGGGGTCTGGTATGCAAACATTGGTGCATTTGACCGTGCATGGACTTGTGCAGCAATTAGTGACGTAAGAGGGTAAATTCTACCACAGGTACAGCTGCATTGTATTTGTTTTCTTTTCTTTTCTTTTTCTTTTTTTTTTTGTTTTTTTTTTTTGAGACAGGGTTTCTCTGTGTAGCTCTGGCTGTCCTGGAACTCACTCTGTAGACCAGGCTGGCCTTGAACTCAGAATTCCGCCTGCCTCTAGCATCCTTACTTATAATAGTAAGAAGATGGAATGAACCCAGCTGTCCCTCAACAGAGAAATGGATATAGAAAATGTGATACATTTACACAATGGAGTACTACTCGGCTATTAAAAACAACGAATTCAATAAATTCTTATGCAAAT
This sequence comes from Grammomys surdaster, assembly GCF_004785775.1. Lineage (NCBI taxonomy): Eukaryota > Metazoa > Chordata > Mammalia > Rodentia > Muridae > Grammomys > Grammomys surdaster. The sequence goes on from NW_021604769.1 coordinate 960,505, forward strand.
ACATAAAACTAGAAAATATCATTCTGAGTGAGGTAATCCAGGCACAAAATAATACACATGATATGTACTCACTGATAAGTGGATATTAGGCAAAAAGCTTGGAATACCCATGATACAACTCACAGACCATTAGAAGCTCATGAAGAAGGAAGACCAAAGTGGGAATGTTTCAGTCTTTCTTAGAAGTAGGAACAAAATACTTACAGGTGGAAATATGGGGACAAAGTGTGGATCAGAGACTAAAGGAAAAACCATCCAGAGACTGCTCCACCTGGGGATCCATCCCATACACAGACACCCAACCCAGACACTATTGCTAATGCCAAGAAGTGCTTGCTGGCAGGAGCCTGATATAGCTGTCTACTAATAGGCTCTGCCAGGACCTAGCAAATACAGATGTGGATGATCATAGCCAACCGTTGGACTGATCATAAAGAACCCAGTTGCTGAGTTAGAGAAAGGACTGAAGGAGCTGAAGGGGTTTGTATCATCATAAGAAGAACAACAATGTTAACCAACCAGATTCCCCCAGAGCTCCTGGGATTAAACTACCAACTGAAGAGTACACATAGAGGGACCCATGGCTCCATTTGCATATAACAGAGTATGGTCTTATCTGGCATCAATAGGAGGAAAGGTTCTTCATTCTGTAAAGGCTCGATGCCCTAGTACAGGGGAATGCCAGTGCTGTGAGTTGGGAGTGGATGGGTATGTGGATAGGGGAGCACCCTCATAGAAGCAGGGTGAGGGAGAATGAGATAGGAGGTTTTCATATTGGAAACTGGGAAAGGGGATAACATTTGAAATATAAATAGATAAAATATCCAATTAAAAAAAGAACAAAAAGGAAAAAACGATTGAGCATTAAATATCTTTAGCCAATCACACAGTGCTCCCATCTCTTTCTGAAAAGTCTAGTCCAACGAATCTACATAAACTTTTTCTTCTAGGCTCTCCCTTTAGTTCACAGGATACATCTCAGGCCTTTCATTCAGTTTTGCTACCTAGTCTGTCAAACCACTGCATGTTCTTCAGGACTGGCTGTTAGGGACAAAGCCACAGGTTTCTTTCTTATGATTTCTAATTTCTTCCTTCATTCATATCTCCCACATTCTTTTTAAGGGTCTTTTCAGGGACTCTCCCTGACTCTTTCCATATAGTCAATTTCTGCAACTGACCATCTCTAGTTCATGTCTCACATGCAAAAACTAAGCTAAAGAAAAAAATTTCAGCAACTGGTTCTGAGAAAATTGAATGTTCAAATTCAGATGCATAAAATTATACCAGTACCTATTATTTTATAAGAGATCTAACTCCAGGTTCTAAAATACTTGAAACCTGAAACATGGAAACTACTAGAAGAAAACATAAGCAGAACCTTACAGGATAGAGACATATGAAAGGCTCTCTGAATAGGAATCCATCTGGCCAAGAATTAAGGTTAAAAAAATGACAAATAGAAATTCATAAAATTCAAAAGATTTGTATAGCTAATAAATCAATCAACTACTTAAAAAAGGGATCCCACAGGATGGGTAGCCTTTTTACCAGTTATATATCTGACAGAGGAATAATATCCAAAGTATATAAATGACTTCAAAATAATTTGAAAACTAACCCAATAAAAATGGTCCTGATTTCTTTAACAACAGAGATTTATCTTCAGTCTTTTAATTGAATTCATGCTGCAAATGAGCTGAATGTCCAGGCTTTAAGTAGCTTTCATGGTGCTAGAAGTCACCAAAAAGCTTCCAAAGGAGGAAAGAAACAAAAAATCCTATGTGGGAAAAACATGTGGGAGGGAGGGGGTGGCCCCAGGCACGCAAGGCGTCCTGGGACTGCTGTGGAAGCAGCCAGCCCAGTGGGGGCAGTGGCAGCAGAGTCCCATGGCTTACTCATGGGGGGGGGGTCCCACATATTTGAGAATGTCTAGGGTCCCAGGGGCTAGAAGCTTGTCAGAGGCAGGCCCCAGAAGACCGGTGGACTGGGTTTCCAAAGAGTAATTTATTGTCCATGGCAGGATAGTTGGATCTGGATCTGTGTGCACCCACAAATGCCACAGGAAGGCTGGCTTAAATATGGAGGGAGAAGAGAGGAGGGAATAACTTTAATTAGCTATGCCCCCAGCCTTTAGATAACTCATTAATATTTAAATCTCTAGAGGTGGAAGCCTGTTAGTCATGCCCTCTATCTGTGTCTTATGTGACTGACAGTGCATGTTAAACAGAGATTAGACCGTGTGTCAGGGCCCTGGGTTCTAAGGGCATGGCCGAACACCTGCTGTCTCAGGGTTCCAGGCCTGTGCCAACCCAAGAACCAAGATACCCTTCCATGGCCCGACAATCCTACATAGTTATTAGTCTTCTGAACCACAACAATGATCATCATTGCATGATAACCTAAAGAGTATACTAGTGGCACACATATATTACCTGCCATCAACAATTCTATAATTGGACTTAAATCATGCTCACCAAGAATGAAATTATGTCTAGAAACCTAGCCAATTATCTACAGCTAGTAAACTCATATGTATAGGAGGACCTACAACTAACACTTCCCTGAGCCTGCATTACCCCTAATCATACTTTCTATATGTGGCTTTATATGCACAGATATTTGTAATCCACACCTCTCATTAAGAAAAGTATTATTTGCAATAAATGATAAGCATTAAGGAAATCTACAACCAATTTGATTGCAGGATTGTGGACCATAATTCTAGTGCATAAACTTCCAAAACAAATTTTGCACCTAAGTCTTAATCACAGCATAATGCAGAAGAGGAGGAAACAAGTTTTTAAGAACCAAAGAATCCAGAGTTTACGGTGATACTGTGTGTCTCCTAGTAATGTTCCACATTTCATCCTTAATTCTCATCAACATTACTGCATATATATGAGTTAATCAAGAGAAGTGATAGATATCTCTAAATGAAAGGTCTTAATCTGAGGCCTCAGTCTTACACACACACACACACACACACACACACGAAAACAAACAAAACAGAGATCCAGAGATGCTGACAGTGATAAAAAAAAAATTTCCATCCCCAAGGAGAAGCACATTAATTGATCGTTCCAATACCAAACATCATCCCTTAAAACAAGCATTAAGCTAATTTTATACAGATTGAGTAGGATATATGTAGGATTACATGTGTGTATATGAATACATATATACATTTAAGAAGACTTAATGGAGAGAGAGAGGGCATGAATTTGAAAGAAAGCATGGAAGAGTGAATGGGAGGTTTTGGAGGGAGTAAAAATAGTGTAATTATATTATAATTCCAGATATAAATTAAAAAAAATAGTTTGAGGTTTCCCAGGAAGTCAGGAGTAGGTTGAACTAGTGGAATTAACTGTAGAGAAAGTTGATCTGGAATGTGATCTAATCTGGAACAGATAGAAATGGAATTGTGTTATCATAGCATTCTTGGTACTAGCCTTAGCCTTGACACATGAATACAAAAGCTGAACTGGACAGCTTAGAAGAAGAGTAATAAGGAATCCTACATAAGGTTGGTGTAAATAGTTAGATGCTAATGTTTTTAAATAATCCTAGTTATCCGGGTGAAGAAAAGTGATGGTGAATCAGGGGAAATCTACTGTGGTTGCCAAGAAGTGCATGCTGACAGGAACCTGATATAGCTGTGTCCTGAGAGGCTCTGGCAGAACATTACAAATACAGAGGTGGATGCTCACAGCCAATCATTGGACTGAGCACAGGGTTCTTAATGGTAACCTGAAGGGCTGAAGGAGCTGAAGGAGTTTGCAACCCCATAGAAAGAACAATTATCAACCAACCCAGAGCTCCCAGGGAATAAACCATCAACCAATGATTACACATTGAGGGACTCATAGCTTGAGCTACATATGTAGCAGAGGATGGCCTTGTTGGGCATCAATGGGAGGAGAGGTCCTTGTTTCTGTGAAGGCTCGATGCCCCAGTGTAGGGGAATTCGAGGTCATGGAGATTGGAGTGGGTGTGTGGGTGGGTTGGAGAACACCCTCATAGAAGCAGGGGAGGGGGAAGGTATAGAGGATTTACAGGGACCAGGGAGAGAATTGGGAAAAGGGGTAACATTTGAAATGTAAAGAAAGAAAATATCCAATAAAAAAATAGAATATGGAGCTGAAAGAAAACAACGGAAACACAAAATCTATGAAGAAAAACTGGAGGCATCACAAAAAAACAAAACAAAACTAAAAAACCATATAATGTACAACAGCAACTCTGGGAGGAAAGGGTTATTTGACTTATATATCCTGTGTCATAATCAATTGACATAAACCAAGACAAAAAATAGTCATTATCCTGAAGGTTACAACTGAAGCAGAGATTATGGGTAGCTGTGTACTGCTTACTGACTTCTTCCTTATAGCTCAGCAGCCTGCTCTCTTATACCATTTAGGAACACTCACCCTTTGGTGCCACTGCTGATTGAACTACACCCTCATACAGACTTGGCTATAGGCCAGTCTCATAGGGGTATTTTTATCAAGAAAGATTCCTTATTTTCAGATAAGACAGGGTTTGAGTCAAGTTGATAAAAACAACTGACACTGCTCATAAATGTGCATCAGAGTTCAACATGAAAATGGCATATGAAACTTGGATGTTTTATTGGATTTTGGTTGACCTCCTCTGCATAAACAAGGTAGAGGTTGGGTAGGTAAAAGGAAGGTAATGCACTAGTGGAGAGATCAGAGAGTAATTTAACCTGAGAAACAGGTTAGATGGTCTTACACCTGGACACAAAGGAACAGAACCTCAGGTGGGATTTGGACAGATTGAGAAGATTTTAAGGGTCACAAGAAGCAAGTGTTTATTGTGGCCGAATAAGGGTCTGAAGTTGGATATCTATAGAAAGAACTGAGTAAAGTTAGTCTTGGAGAAAGGAGGTGAGTTTCTGTGATTATTTACGTTTGTATATGAGACAGGGGTGTCTATGAAGATCTAGGAGTTACATAAATCCCCTGCAGACAGACAGGGACAAAGTGCTCTAGGTAAATTCACCTAGTTTTACTCAAATATTTATGATCACTGACATCCTGATTCCTTTATATCTCCAAGACAAAGTTATAGTAGGTTTCACCCACACACCATGAAAGAACTATATGGCAAGGTGTTCAATCCCCTATGGGGTATAATTATTATTGATGGAACGACTCAGCTTTTGTTGGACTGCATTATTCTATACCCCATAATATTGCAAACCACTCAATTCTCAGTGAGTATGGAGACTCATACTACCACCAAATATTAACAAGTTCTGGTGTTTATTGATATACTCAGATTCTGGATCTATACCTCAGCCCAATGGGGAAAAATTAGGAGATGAAGGGAATATGTAAGTACTATCTTCCTGATTCATAATTAGAATCTAGGTTTCTATTGTTAAAGATAGCCTTTGTAAGGTAGCTAATAAGTCAATGAAGGTTGCTAGGTTTTCAGATAATTTGTTGGATGTTGTTATTCACTGCCTTGTGGGAAACATCAATCTTAATTAGGTTATTTAGGATGTTGTTGGGGCAGGAGGCAACAGGTATAGGGAGAGCATGGGAAAGAGAAAAGAAATCAGTGTGGGAGGGCAATCTCTATGTCCTGCCAGAGACTTGGGATTGAAGGAGGCCCCAGGGTGTCTAGAAACTTACATTTTCTGAGAATCCTAGTAATGAAGTATATGGATCCTGAAGTGTCTAATTCCTGTAGCCAAACAGGGCTCCTAGTGGATGGTTAAGGACAACAACCTAGCCACAAAACCATTGACCCAAAATGTATCCTGCCTACAAAATGTGCAGTGATAATGATAGAGTAGAGGACGAAATAGTCAACCAATGACTGCCTCAAATTGCGACCCATCCCTTGGGCAAGAATCACTCCTCGATACTATTAATGATGCTTTGTAATGCTTGCAAACAGGAGCCTAGCATGACTGTCCTCTGAAAGGCTCCACCCAGAAGCCAATGGAAAGAATGCAGATACCTAGAACCAAACATTAAAAGGAGCTAGTTTGGTTTTATGGAAGAATTAGAAGAAGGACCGAAGGACCCAAAGAGGACAGGAACTCCACAGGAAGACCAACAAAGTCAACTAACATGGACACTTGGAGGCTCCCAGAGACTGAACCACACCAACCAAAGAGAAAACTTGGGCTGGATCAACCCCTATCCCCTCACATATGTAGCAGATGTGCAGCTTTATCTTCATGCTGGTCCCCCCACCAACTGGAGTGGAAGCTGTCCCTGAACCTGTTGCTTTCCAGGGGATACCATTCCTCTAACTAGGCACCCTCTGGCCTCAGTGGGAGAGGATGTGCTTATCCCTGCAGTGTTAATGTGCAGGGTGGAGTGTAGGTAAGGTAAACCCAAAGTGGGGCTCTCCTTCTCAGAGGAGAAGAGGAGAAAGGAATAGAGATAGAATCTGGGAGGAGAAGGGGCTGATATTGGAGTGTAAAGCAAATAAATAATTAAATAAATTATAAATATTAAAAATGAAGAGGGGAGACTCTGGTAAGGGTAGATAGGATAGTATTCCTGGTTAAAGTTAAACCCAAGTAGGATGTGAGCAGAAATTTGGTAATGGATGTGCGGTACAGTGGCATACCTGTAGGATGATCCATCTCAGCATATCTATCAGACACTCAGTTTCCAGCACTACATAGTGGGTTATTTGGCAGGACAGAAAGTACAGGAGATTTGGAAGACTGAAATATTGACTGTAGATTTTAGTCACATTAGGAGTTCAACTTACTTTCAGAAGGTCAGCAGAACACTTTCTTACAGGTATAAATTAAGAAATGAAAATTTTCATATACTTTTGCATTAAGAAGTGTAATACTTATTGTGACCAAACAGATTCAGTGGTTAGGTAGACTTGCTACTAAGAAAGGACTGTAGTCTGCTTTTTTTCTTTTTCCCTTCAAAAAATATATCTCCCCCCCTTTTGTTGGTTATTTTATTTGTTTATATTTTAAATGTTATTCCCCTTCACAGTTTCCCCCCCACAAGCTCCATACCCTCTCCCCCTCTCCCTGGCTCTATGAGGGTGCTCCCAGTCACCCACTCCTGCCTTAAAGCACTAGCATTCCCCTACCCTGGGTCATAGAGCATCCACAGGACCAAGAGGTTCCCCTCCAAGTGATGCCCAATAAGACTGTCCTCTGCTATATATCCAGTTAGAGCCATGGGCCCCTCCATGTGTTGTAGTCTGCTTTCATCATTTGTCAGTCAGTCTGAATTTCCTGTAGCTCTAACTCCCAGTGACCTAACATTTCCCCCTTTCTTGACCTCCCAACTTTTCCACATTCTACGTCTTGCACTTTTTCAAATGTGTGGTCCCTTGTGTTTCACAAATACTAGCTCCTCATTATGTATAATGTTATTTATAGATATTTTCTCCAGTGTAGTCTTTATCATTACTGAAAACAACCAATCAAATTGCATTGGTCTGTCTCCCAGTCCCAGTGAGGATATGTGCACAATGACACTTTTGCATAAGGCTTAAAGAATATTGAAGGAAAGGGGGTATTAAGACTTTAACCCCAGAGGATAAAGAACTTTTCTGTGAGATTCTGTTTCATAGTTATATAAGAAGCAACATTCATAAAGTGTAGCCAACCTGACTACTTAAACATAAATTGAAAAAGGACATTTTATTTAGCATTTGTGATATAACATCAAAATTGTATAAAATTTAAAATACAAGAGAATTTGATCAATGTAAAACTATGTTAAATATTATCTGAATAAGTATATATAAATACATCCAAATAAATATATTATATGTATTTGTACAGTGTGTGTTTTCAGTAGTATCATTTCCATATGAAATATACATATAAACATATATATTTGGTTATTAACATAAAAATGTGGTTGATATAATCTTTTTGTATTGAAAATAAGACAAATAATCATGAGAGGCATTAAGTAACACTTTTCAGTTAATATATCTACTGAAGATTGAAGTATATTGAATAAAAGGGAAATTTCAACATAAATATTCATTAATATTAGAGAATATGAATTTTATTTTTCACATAAGATTAATAAAAAATATTTTTATCCACAAATTAGTCTTTTACCAAATACTTTTTTTATTGCCTCTTTTACATCTTTGTTCCTCAAACTATAAATGAGAGGATTCAGCATTGGAATTACAATGCTGTAAAATATCGACACTACCATGTCATGTTCCAAGACATAGCTGTCACTTGGTCTCACGTACATGAAAAGAACAGTGCCATGAAATGTGGACACTGCTGTTAGGTGAGAGCCACATGTAGAAAATACTTTTCTTTTACCTTCAGTAGAGCGTGTCTTCAAAATGGCAGACAAAATGAAACCGTAGGACAACAGGACAATCAGGATAGTGACTACCTCAATAAACCCAGCACAGTAGAAGAGGAGAAGCTGATTGAGGTGAGTATCAGAACAAGAAATTGCCAGGAGAGGAGGGATGTCACAGAAAATATGACTGACTTCATTGGATCCACAAAAAGAGAGTCTGAATGTGGCCACGGTATGAATAATAGCATGTAAAATTCCACCTGCATAGGAAGCAATGATGAGTGGCACATAGACTCTTGGTGACATGCTCACTACATAAAGAAGAGGGTTGTGAATGGCCACATATCGGTCATAAGCCATTGCTGCCAAAAGAAAGCATTCAGTTGTACCAAAAGTCACAGCCAGAAACATCTGTGTGGCACAGCCAATGAATGAAATGACTTTCTTCTCTGACACAAAGTCAACTACCATTTGTGGTGTGATAACAGAAGAATAGCAAGCATCTACTGAGGACAACACACTCAGAAAATAGTACATGGGGTTGTGCAGGCGGGAATCACCAATGACCAGAGCAATTAGTCCTAAATTACCCATGAGTGTGAAGAGGTAAATCGCTAGAAAGAGGAAGAAAGAAAGCATCTCCAGGTCAGCATTGTCTGTGAAGCCCTTCAGTATAAATTCTGTGACTTCAGTGAAGTTTTCCATTTGGAAATCTCATAGAAGAAATTGAAAGTAGTCAATAAATCATAATTGATATAACTGTAGATTATACAGTATTTTTGCTATGAATGAGGTAAGCTGTGTCTTTGTATGTGTATCTAGGCAGAAACATACTTTCAGACAGAGATTCATATTTGTGTATATATCACATGATGTTAAGAATTAGAGCAAAGGACAATAACCTGATGACAATTTGAGGTTTAATATGCTACTAATTGCAAAATCATACAGTGAACATTTATGTATACCCAGTGTCTATTTAATATTTAATTTGGAATAAAAAGTATTCCCTTATATTTTACATTCTGAACTCAGTTCCCACTTCTTCCAATTCTCTCAGTCCCTCCTCCCATTGCCCTCTCCTGAGGACCCACTTTTTTTCCCTTTCCCTTTAGAAAAAAGCAGGCCTAACAGGGCTATTATCAAAACACAGCATAACAAGTGACATTAAATTTAGGCACATTGCCCCATATTAAGGCTGGAAGAGGCAATTCTTTTGGAGGAGAAAGTCCCAAGAGTTAGAGAAAATCCAACTGATAGTAAAATCCCTACCAAAAGGATTAAAAGAACACCAAGCCTTATAGCCATAAAATATATGAAGATAACATACATCAGAACTATATAGGTTCCCTGTTTTACCCATAGTATTAACTCATGATATGACATTTTTCATTTTTTCTTCTACTTTCTTTTTTCAAGCTATCCTATGTACCTTCTTTCTTCCTTTTCATGGACTTTTACATTTTAATTTTCTCTCTCTCTCTCTCTCTCTCTCTCTCTCTCTCTCTCTCTCTTTTTTTTATATATATATATATATATATATATATATATATATATATATATGTATATATATATATAGTGTGCGTTTGTGTGTGTGTGTGACAAAAAATAAAATACTGAAATTTTTATACACAAAATATCCTAATCTCCTGATATATGTTGCCACAAAGAAAAAAGAATCATTAATTTGGTAATAGAGAGTGTAAAGGTACTGACAGATTTGATACTGTGGGTCTTTCATATTTATAGGTTTGAAAAAACAATAAAATTTTATATATTTTATATATACATAACTCTATTATGTATTATATAGCGAAAATAGATATATTCCTTCTTGAATTATATGTCAACTACATGGTATATAGATGATTTCTATTAAGTATTTTCATTAAAAACTACAAGAAAACAAAAAATAATTTAGGTGCAATAATCATCTATGACATAGAACCTCTTGAGTTGCAATATATGAATGGAGCATTGTACTAGAATCACAATTCTAAATCTATCAGAATTTCTACAGAATAATATTTTAAAATATGTATAAAAGTGTACAATGAATATTAAAACCAATTAATAACATGGCAGAATGCCTTAAGAGAAAAACACATGGCAAGATAAAATCTTTAAAAGCAAATTATAGAATATACTGATACATATTGCTTATCTAATACTTGGGTTATATTCTATGCAACATTTTAGAACCCAAATTATTTGTTAACGATTCATATCAAGAATTAATGTGTTTTAGGGTTTCTTTTGTTTTTTGTTTTTGTTTGTTTGTTTTGTTTTATTCAGGGGTAGAGTTAAGATTCCATATTACTATAGGCCAGGATAGCCTTGACCTCATAGCAATCACCATTCTTCAGTTTCCCAATAGCTTTGGTTACTGGTATTACTGGTATATGCCACCTCTTTAAAGAATATGAAGTTAGTAATAATTTGAATATATTCATTTATTCTTTTAGTACATGAGGATTTAGAATTCAGTTTCTTATCAATCAGGTTTTTGTACTAGAAGTGGAAGGAACACATGCTTGTTTTAGGAAATCAGTAATCCAATGCACCCCAAAGTTTATAGCCAAAATAATCAGAAGCCTTTATGATAGATTATTGAACAACATATGCCTAGCTCCTAAATTAATATATATCTACTTGTATGCATTGTTATACAGTACAGAATTTCATGTATCCTAAGCAAAGAGTTAAATAATATATTTGTAAGAGGACAATATTTACAATTTGCTTTCATTACACAGTTGCTTGAAAATCAAACTTCATTTCTTACCTTAAGGGAAGTGTTAACATTTCATCATTCCCAGAGCCATAACTCAGTGCAGAGACTCTATTATAATGTATGTGCTTTCAAGTTTGTTATGTAAACATCACCACCAGTTATACCTCCTTATAAAACTTGATTCCCCAATGGTTGCCCCAAGAAATTTAAGCAAATCCTCTTTTTTTACTAAGTTTGAATATTTTCAAATAGATAATCCTGGAAATTTTAAATAAAAATAAATATTTATTTCACTTGATTACTGGATTGCATACTTAAGATGTAAGTTTTAAATTTTAATGTTTTCTCAATTATAAAAAAATGAGCAAACACTCTACAACAAACAGTCATCTTTGGTATGCACGCTTAATTTTAATATTTTTCTTTTTTTTTTTCATTTATATCAAGAAGCCTAGCTGCTTGTCAAGAGTCTGACATGGACCAAGGACAAGGAAATGGGCTGATTGGCAGGAATATGACATTGGTCAAGGACAAGGAAATGGGCTTAAGGCATCATCTGACAGACACTAGGCTAGAACAAAGTAATTTCAGACAGGAATCTAAATTTTAGGCTAGAACAAGGAAGTAGGCTTCAGACATGGAAATGAATTTGGGCTAGAACAGGGAAGTTGGCTCTGATACTTTGGTCATCCTGATAAGCTCTTAGAAACAGTGATCTCGGGAGTGTTCAAGGATCTTTGCTTATTGCCTTGCTTGTTCTTTGACTATTTGTGTTTATTGTCTTGCTTGTTCCTTGACTATTTGCATCTATTGTATTGCTAGAACCTCAACCTAGAACTGACCTTAGTACTTGCATGTTATTAAAATGGTATGAAAGCAAAAAAGAGGAGGGAGGATGGCATAGGAGGATTCTAGAGAGTGAAAATGTGGAAAGGGCATCTGAAATTTAAATAAATAAAATAGCCAATAAAAAATAAAATAAAAGAAGCCTAGCTTCTTATTCATATAGAGACCTGCTAGTAGATTATTTTTCTTCAGAAAACAGGAAATGAGTAAAAGCTACAGTATCTAGTATAAAATAACATTGTTGTATTTCAGATGTTAGGTTCCAGATTCCACAATTTCTCAAATTTTCTGAAATTTATTCTTACCCAAAGAAGAGCAAATGTAGGTTTCAGTTTGCTGTAAAACTTGGTAATTTAAATTGTTTATATCTGCTTATTCAACTGTATTGAAACCCAAAGGAACTAAACCCGGGGGAATAGGATCCAATTTGCCAAACCCAATGTGGCCATGATGGGGAAAGAGTGACAAGGCTTCTTCCCCTGGGACGGGGCCCCAGTGTGAGCCTCCAAGAGTGTTGAAGACTTCTGTAGGCATAAGTCTTCTTTGTGTAATGTACATATTTTATGGACCCACTAGAAGTGGAGGACTCTTTCCTTCCAAGGAATGTCCCTTTTGTTAACCTTAATGACTCCATGGTAATTAGGAACAGCACAATTCCTGGAGTTGAAGGTGTGTCTATGTCTTGGCAAAATGGTAAACACTGGGACCTTCTGGACATCCTTAAGGCTATGGGTACGAGTTATAAATATCTAAGTTCATAAAATATATAATTTCTCAACTATGCAAAAATTAAGAATTCAATATGAATTACATGAAGGGCTTCTCAAATCTAAAGGAACAAAAGCAGCTATGCTGTGAGCCCACTTGTTAGAAAATTACCAAGGAAGGGTAAAGAGATTTAAGGAGTGGTTATCACAGATGTTCCCACCCACCTAAGATTTTTGTTTGTTTGTTTGTTCTTTAAAAAGGCAGATAGACTCCTGAGTTCAGGATAATTCTATGACAGAACAAGGTTAGGCTCTGGAGTGATAGAAATGGTAATTTCAGGGCAGAGTCCCATCAAACTAGCTTGTCATTTGTGTTTAACAAAGGCAGATGGATCTCTGAATTCTTTTGCAATGGTAAGAATTGATGGAGAAGGGCCCAGACCTTTGTGGGTGCTGCCATCATCCCTGGTCCAGTGGTCTTGAGTTCTACAAGAAGGTGAGCTGAGCAAACCATGATGAGAAAGTCTTAGTAAGAAGCAACCCTCTATGGACTTAAACAGCTCCTGGCTCCAGGTTCCTGTCCTGCTTGAGTTACTGCCCTTACTGCTTTTGATGATAAACTGTTACAGGAAACTGTGAGTGAAATAAACTATTTCCTACTCAGAAAAAAAAATGAATAGAATGTATGCTTGCTGTCTACTAATAATCAAAGGGCTGGTGTCACAGTATCCGGAATTGTAAGATAATTAAAAGAAAATCTGGAGTAAATGACTGGATTGATAGGTAAAATAAAAGACTGGACCTGTGTTCTGCAGAAGATGAGCTATCCAGAGATTTTTTTAGGATAGAAAGAGAGAACTGCTTGGAGAACTGACACAGATACAAGCAAGCAGGACATGGACACAGAGAGAGAGAGAGCTCTTAGAATAGCATGTAGGCAGAGAAATCTCCAAAGAGAAAGCAGAACCTAGAGAGAAACAGACAGGAAAAGCTGTATCAAGCAGGACACGGGTCATTAGCTTGGATTGGGTGATTTGACTTGGAGTAGTTTGTTTTCAGACACCTCTTCTCTAAGAAACTCTCTTCAGGCTGAGCCTTGTCCATGGCACAATAATGCAGCGGATCAGGAATGTGAAAGGAGGTATGTAGCAGTTGGGGAAGGGGAACTGGGGATAGCCACAAAATAAAAATTAAAAGAAAAAGAAAACAACAAGTTAATGGATTACTTTACCTTTAAAAAGTATAATAAAAGAACAAATGCTTCTTTAATAAACCTGCTGAAAGTTTTGTTCTTTCTTCAAAGACTAATTTTTATTGAACAAACTAGAAGACTAGATTCTTATATTTTCAAATATATCATTTACTTTGATGATTTCACCTCAGTTAACCTCCATGATTCCCAATGCTCTTACAAATCACATTCTCCTTTTCTTGGATTCTTCTTTATATTTTATAAACCATTTCTACAATCCTGGATACTAACATACATAATTTTAAAGTAATTCAACTTCATGTTAACTCAGCTAAACAATAAAATTATACATACATGGCCCTGGGCTTATGACTCTCTTAGTCATGGCTTTGAGCTGGCTTACAGTACCAGATACAGAGTCGTTATTCTGAGATGGGACTCAAATCCAATCAAGTATTGTGTTGTGCCCGTAACAGTGCTATCAGTATATAACAAGTAGCCACATTTGAGTGAATAGTGAAAATATATATGATGGAATACTATCCAGTTGTTAAGAAAAATGGAATTTGCAGATAAATGGATGACACTAAAAAAATATATTGGCTTTGGTAACCCAGATTCAAAAAGACAAAGTCTTTATGCTTTCTCTTATCCTTGATTTCTTTCTTCAGATTTGCATATGTGAGTATATAACCTGGAGTAAAAAGGAAAAAAGGAAAGCATAGGAGAACAAATGGGAGGCAGGTGCCAAGGGGGAGGAGCAGGAGAAAATAGAAAAAACAGAGGTGGCTTAAAATTGGTTAGGGGCAAGAGAGATAAAAACAGAAGGAGAGGGATGATAGAAGAATAAATAACACTAAAAATGTCTGAAAAGCCTTCAAAACATATCTTATATTTAGGCAAATTTTCATAGCACATACACATAGGAACATATTTAAAAATATACACACACACATACATAAATTAACATATAACTTAAGTGAAGCAAAGCCTCTTGGGGTCCACCTGATATAGTCCCTTCACCAGGCACAAGAAATATCTACTTGAGTTATTGTTAAGAAAAATTTAAGAGATTCCCAAATAATATAAATTATCTCTGTATTGTCTGTCAATTACAGAGACTGATTATTAAGTCCCTATTTCTGAAGACTCAATGTACTTTGGACACAGGATTCTAAATATTTGACCTGGATTTGACTGGAAGGTTTTTCCTGATATCTAGCTTTCATAATATCAGAGGATGCAAGGCAAGTGGAGAATTAGTCAATATTCCTACCCATCTGGGAGGGCTATAAATTACAAAAGATACCACTCCTGGGCATATACTCTGAAGATGCTCCAACATATAACAAGAACACATGCTCCACTATGTTCATAGCAGCCTTATTTCTAATAACCAGAAGCTGGAAAGAATCCAGATGTCCCGTCCTTCAATTGAGGAATGGGTACAGAAAATATTTTACATATACACAATAGAGTATTACTCAGCTATTAAAAACAATGAATTCATGAAATTCTTAGGCAAATGGATGGAACTAGAAAATATCATCTTGAGTGAGGTAACCCAATCACTAAATAACACACGGTATTCACTCACTGATAAGTGGATATTAGCCCCAAAGCTCACAATACCCAAGATACAACTCACAGTCCATATGAAGCTCATGAACAAGGAAGACCAAAGTATGTGTGCTTCGGTCCTTCTTAAAAGGAGTAACAAAATACTTATGGGAGAGAATATCTAGACAAAATGTGGAGCAGAGACTAAAGGAGGGACCATCTGGAGACTGTCCCACCTGGGTATCCATGCCTTGTGCAGTCACCAAAGGCAGAAGCTGATATGGATGCCAAGAAGTGCATGCTGACAGGATCCTGATACAGTTGTCTCCTTAGAGGTCTGCCAGAGCCTGACATACAGAGGCAGATGCTTGCAGCTAACCATAGAACTGATCATGAGGTTCCCAATGGAGGAGTTAGAGAGAAGACTGAAGGAGCTGAAGGGGTTTGCAGCCTCACGGGGAGAGCAATGATACCAACCAACCAGAGCCCCCAGAGCCTAAACCACCAGCCTGGGAGCACATAGGGAGGGACCCATGGCTCCAGTTGTATATGTAGAGGAGTTTGGCCTTGTTGAGTATAGGTGGGAGAGAAGGTACTTGGTCCTGTGAAGGCTGGATGCCCCAGTGTGGGGGAATTCAAGGGTGGGGAGGAGGGAGTTGGTGGGTGGGTGGAGGCACATCCTCATAGAAGCAGGAGGAAGGGGGATGGGATAGGAATTTCTGAGTGGGGGGTTAATGGGGAAAGGGGATAACATCTGAAATGTAAATAAAATATCCAATAAAAATAATTTTTAAAAAAGAAGAGTAAAGAAAAGAAGAGAAAAGAAAAGCACAGCAAGTATCTCTCAATAGAGCTCTCATAGCTTGGTGGATTTAGGCCCACTCAATGGAAAGAAAATTATACCTGATATTGTAAACCAATCAACTTCCTGGAGCTACTGAGTTCATGGATCTTAGAAGAGTACCATTTTAGTAACCTAATATAATTTCTAACTCCATTTAAATACTTGCCTTATACCTCTAAATAGTTTTAATCTCACCAATCACCAAAGAGGCTTCTTAATTCATAGATTAAAAACTATCACAGAAAACCAAAATTAATCAAAGTACAGAGAGCAGCATATCATGGGATGCTAGCCACAGGCGTACATTTATAACACAACTCCTGAGGCTAAGGCTAAAGGAACATAGTGGAAGAGAGAATGTGGATATTGTAAAAGCCAAAATAATAGGAACTTTGCAGTAAGCTTCCTAGAAATGACAGAGAAGCTACATTTACAGTAGCACAATAATAGCACATCATGGAAGCTCCATTATACTTAGGCATTAATTTCACAGCTGTACACAATGGCGTCTAAGGGCGACCTTGTGGGAAATTCATACATTGTCTGAATTCAGAGGTTTTCTGGAAACTTGGTGTATGTTTCTTCTTTTTATTTCTCAGCATTTATTTTTATTACATCTTTATAGTTTCCTTTGCTCCATGATTTTAAAATTTCCCTTTACATTCAGATCCCATCCCCCACTGCAGCCCTCCCTTTCTCCTATGACAAGGGAAGGCCTCCCTTGGATAACTCTTGACATACCAAGTTGCAGTGGTGCTAGGCACATTCTTTCCTCTTCTATTGTGACAATGCAAGGCAGCCCAGTGAGGGACAAGAGATTCAAAGGCAGGTACCAAAGTCAGGTACAGCCCATGTTTCTCCTGTTAGGAGTCACACATGAAGGCATAGATGCACAACTGTTACATATGTACCAAGAGCCACCAATATGCATTCATTCTCCTCTCCTCTGGCCCCCTCTCCTGTCTCTGTTCATACCTGATTCTGAACTGCCCATTCCCTCACCATCCCCTTTCCCACCATTTCCCTCTGTCCATCTGCCTCCCATGGCTATTTTATGTTTTGTTCTAAGTGAGATTCAAGCATCCTTGCTTGGAGCTTCCCTCTTGTTCACTTCTTTGGGTCTTTGGAGTCTAAGGACATCCAGTATATTATGGTTAATATCCACATGTAAGTGAGTACATACTATCCATGTGCTTTTTGGTCTAGTTAACTCACTCAAGATAATATTCTCAAGTTCCAAACATTTGGTGAAAATTCATGATATCCTTTTATTTTAATGGCTTAATAGTATTCCATTGTGTAGATGTACCACATATTTTTTACCCATTCTTAAATTCAGGGATATCTAATTTGTTTCCAGATTTTGTCTACTATGAATAAAACTTCTATAAACATAACTGAGTCAGTGTCCCCATAGTATAGTTGGGTATCATTTGGTAATATTCCCAGGAATGGCATAGCTAGGTCATGAGGTAGAATTACTTTCTGAGAAGCTACCAAATTGATTTCCCTAGTGGTTGTACAAGTTTAGAATCCCAACAGCAATGGAGGAATATTCCCCTTGCTCCATATATTAGCCAGCATGTGGTATCTTTTCTGTTTTTGATATTCGTCATTCTAACTGGTGTAAGATGGAATTACAGAGTTATTTTGATTTGCAATTCCCTGATGACTAAAGACTCTGAATATTTCTTTAAGTACTTCTTGGCCATTAAAGATTCCTCTGTTGAGAATTTTCTGTTTAGCTCTGTACTTTGTTTTTTAATTGGGTTATTTAAGTCTTTGGTGTCTAATTTCTCAAGTTCTTTATATACTTTGGATATTAGCCATCTATCAAATGTGGGCATGGTGAAGATACTTTTCCAATATGTATGCTGTTATTTTGTCCTATTGACAGTTTCCTTTGCTTTTCAGTTTTATGAGGCCCCATTCTTGATGAATTCTTGATGTCAAAGCCTGAGCACTGGTGTTCTGTTCAGGAAGTTGCCTCCTGTATCAAGGGGTTCAAGGATATTTCCTGGTTTTTGCTCTTTTAGATCTAGTATATCTGGGTTTATGTTGATGTATTTGATCCATTTGGACTTGAGTTTTGTGTAATGTGATAGATAATGATTGTATTCTTCTACATGATGATATCCAGTTAGACTAGCACTACTTGTTATCTATGCTTTCTTTTTTACATCATGTGGTTTTGGATTTTTTTGTCAAAAATCAAGTGTCCACAGATGTGTGCATTTATTTTGGAGACTTTGATTCAATTCCATTGATAAACTGTCAGGAGCCATAATAGGACAAGTTAGTAATTAGCAGTTGATCATCCTGAAGTGCTTGCCTCGGATTATTATCTGCGACAAGTGTGCCACATCAGCAAGGCTATGCCGGACATATTTTAGGAAAAATCCTGCTATTAATATGCTTTTCCTATTATTATTAAACATATATAACAATTACTAAGCAATAGCACTCCGCTTTGGAGCAGATCTCTGCAGACCCACAAAGATGTACTGTCTTGTAGTATTGCTATATAGACAAATAGACGAATTTTAAGTCTTAATGATGATCCTATAAGAGTTCCTAAAATTATATCAGTGATTATTAAGCTCTTTTTATAGTGGGACTGCTATTAAGTCCCTTTCTGATAGTCAGAACTGCTCTGAAAACTCTGCCAGTCTCCCAAGTGTCATCAGTTAACAGCCCTTAGATAGTAACCAGACTCTCTCCTGCTCAGAGCACATTCCAAGGTGGTTGTAAAACAATTAACCAAAGGTCACTAAGAGGGAACTCATGATTTATTATAGGTGCTAGGACAGAAGAGAAAATATTGCCTGGGTTTATCTATCCAAAACTTCACTGATTTCTTAGTTATAGTTTTAAACCTTCAGTGAACCTGTGAAGCTAGACAGGTGATGGATGTTTAGTCATATAATTACTCCTGATGGATATGCATGTAAACATTATCTGTTGTTAACTTCTATTACAATTTATGATTTGAATTTTGGTGTGAACTTGTGATGAACTTTGTAACATGTGATCATGTACTCAGAATGAAGTATAAGTACTGAAGACAAAGACAGACGTTCGTTCATTAGGAGCTGTCTGCTCTCCCCCTTCTTTCTTCCCTGCTTAGAATTTCCCACTTAGAATTTTTCCTTTGTTAGAATTTTTTCCTTTTCCTCACTTAGGACCTTCCCACTTTTCCCCTTAGATAGCTTTCATAGGAAATTTCTTACACTTAGTAATAAACTATAATAACTTTTCTAAGTGTCTTTTCTTCCTGCGACCTCAAACTAACAGTCCTAAGTTAGAGCCTGGCAGTGCCAGCAGAGACAGATCAAAGGCATTGCTTAATCCTCTGCTGTCCCTGGGCGGAGGTGCTAGTGGCCAGAAACTGCAGTTTCTGGCCTCAGAGAAAAAAACAAATAGCAGGTCAGCTACAGTAGACTAGTAAGTAAACTTTAGTAACACAGATAAGTAAACCTTATTATACAGCAACCTTAAATATCTCGTAAGACCATTACCCCAAATCTCGTAAGACCAAGTCTTACCCCTGCTGACACTCTTCCTATTCCTATCTCCCTCGGCTGCCTCAAGAAGGACCGAGTGACCGGAGAAGGAAGAACACCTTCTCCCACCAAGCCGGGTACAGCTCCCGGTAATAAACCTGTCTGTTTCTATATCAATACTTTGTAGTTTTTATTACTACTTTTCTACTGTACAGCTTGAAGTCAGAAATAATGATATCTCCAGAAGTTCTTTTATGGTTGAGGATTGTTTTAGTTATCCTGTTTTTTCCTTTTTGCTTTTTTTTCCACATGAAGTTGAAAATTGGTCTTTCGAGTTATGCAAAGAATTGTGCTGAAATTTTGATGTGAATTACGTTAAATCTGTAGATTGCTTTTGGCTAGGTAGCCATTTTCAGTATGTTAATCCTAAGGATCCTATAAATGTTTCCATCTTCTGATATCTTCCTCAATTTCTTCTGTCATATACTTGAAGTTCTGTCTTGGAGTATGACCTGTCATACAGGTCTTTCACTAGTTTGGTTAGATTTATATGGTGATAATTTATATTATTTGTGGCTATTTTAAAGTGTGCTGTTTCCATAATTTCTTTCTCAGCCCATTTTCATTTGTATAAAGAAAAGTTACTGATTTTTTTGAGTTAGTTTTGTATCCAGCTATTTTACTGAAGGTGTTTATCAGCTGTAGGTGTTCTTTTGTAGAACTTTTGGTGTAAATTATATATATTATCATATCATCTGCAAAAAGTAATATTTTGATGACTTTCTTTACAATATATATCCCCTAGATGTCTTTTAGTTGTATTATTGCTCTAGCTAAAACGTCAAGTAATATATTAAATAGATGTGGAGAGAGTGAATAACCTTGTCTTGTCCTTGATTTTAGTGGAATTGCTTTCAAAGTTTCTCTCCATTTTTATGATGGCTTTAGCTTGACATATATTGCCTTTATTGTGTTTATGTATGAGCCTTGTATCCCTGATCCAAGACTTTTATCATTACCAGGTGTTGAATTTTATGAAGGCTTTTTTTCAACATGTAGTGAAATGACTGTATTTTTGTTTGTGCGTTAGTTAATTTGTTTGTTTGTTTGTTTTTGGTATGATGGATTACATTGATAGATTTTCATATGTTGAACCATCCTAACATCTCAATGTTGAAGCCTATTCAGTAATGATGGATGATGATTAATTATTTTATCATATAATATTTGCCTTTTTTCTTTCACCATTCTCCTGTATATCATCTCTCTCTCTCTCCTCTCTCTCTCTCTCTCTCTCTCTCTCTCTCTCCCTCCCTCTCTTTCTCTTTTTCTGTCTCTGTCATTCTTTTTCTAAATTTCATTGCTTCTTGTCATATATATGATGTATATGTATGTATATACATGTGTAACATATATAGAAAGATAAATAAAAGCATATGTGATATATGAATACAGAGATAAACAGATGATAGTGAGAGAGAGAGAGAGGTAAAGAGTACCACGTTATCTCCTGTGAGATGGAGTCTCCTAGATATCAGGGAAGGTATAAGTATGAAGTTTTAGCAACATTGTTTCCTAAAAGCACACGAAGATGAATGCTAAGATGTAAATTAAAGAAAATGAAAATATGAGCATATTTAGAGACAAAAAATGTAAGAAATAATGTCATGTGTTCTATAAAATAATAAAAAAAAGAATGTAAGTAACTACTACAGTTTGAATTGCTTAAACTCCAGCATCAAATGAGGAATGCTGTCAAATACTGCTTCTAACTTGACATGTAGTTGGCTACTTTTGTATTACTATTGTGATGCCCTCTGTCCAGACTAGAAGCTGAACCTGGGGGCATTTTCCTACATTGTTGTATCCTACCAGGTAATATCACAAAGAAAATCTGCTAAGGAAAACACATTTTTTTCTTAAATAAAATGTTCTAAAATAAAATAATTTTAGAAAAATGCTTTTTTTTTTTTACTCTGTGTTTTAATTATGTTGTCTTTTTAATTAGTGCTAAAAGAATATTACACCAGAAATTCACAAAACATTCTGTGTCTTGTTTTATTTAGGGTAACTGTTGCTGCAACAGAACACCATTATCAAAGCATTTGGGAGGTGAAAGCCTTATTTTTTTAAGGTTTTAAGTATATATTTGTGTGTGTGTGTGTGTGTGTGTGTATAATTTCATTGTATATTTTCTCTACATTTTGCTTGTTTATGAGAAGCTGCACTTATAATGGATAAGGAATTAAAAATTAGTAAAATTATCTTGGATCTAGTGAGGGCACACAGAAGAAAAGTTATTTATTCAAGACCTTAAACAATTGTCATCTCCTTCCCCAGGTCCTACCTTTTTGTGTTTATAACCCCTGTGTGAATAGGTAAAAATTATGATTTGAAACGAAAGAAAGAAAGAAAGAAAGAAAGAAAGAAAGAAAGAAAGAAAGAAAGAAAGAA
>NW_021604769.1:982651-1046275 GCF_004785775.1 Grammomys surdaster
GAAAGAAAGAAAGAAAGAAAGAAAGAAAGAAAGAAAGAAAGAAAGAAGTTAGTACCCAAATATATAACTCCTAAAACTGGTGAAAGGCTTATTTAACTTTCACTCTACATCAAAATCCATCTTTGAAAATGTATCACTGAAGGAAGTCAAAGCAGGAACTCAATCAGGGCAGGAATCTCTATGCACAAGCTGATACAAGGGCCATGGAACTTTGGTGCTTACTGGTTTGCTCCACATGGCTTGCCCACCTAGTTTTTTTATACCTCTCAGGGCCACCAGACATGGGTGGCAGTAGGCACAATAAGTTAGGCTTTTCTCCAACAATCACTAATTAAAAAAATTCCCCCAGGTTTGCCCATGGCCAATTTTTATTTCTCTCCATTAATTAATTAAGTAATAGTAATTAATTAATATTAATTAATTGGGATATTAATTAATATCCCAAATCCTACTACCCCCTCTCTTGGTCCATGCATTACACAGTCCTATCACCATCCTTCCTCCCTACCTTCTCTGAAAGGCTGGAAATCCCTTCTGGGTGTCCACTCCATAGCACATCAAGTCCCTGCAGGAATAGATCAATCTCTCACTGAGTAAGGCCAGCCTGGTTAGGGAATCAGGATCTACAAACAGTAAACAGCATTAGTATTAGTCCCATCCCCAATGCTGGGGGACCAACATGAAGACATCTGCTACACATTTGTGTGAGTGTTAGGTCCAGCTTCTGTATCCTGTTTGGTCCATAGTTCACTCTTTGAGAATCCAATAAGGGTCCAGGTTAGTTGACTCTGTTGGCCTTCCTGTGGAGTTCCTATACCTTCTGGGGCCCTTAATCCCTCCTCCAACTCTTTCTTAAAAC
Source organism: Grammomys surdaster (assembly GCF_004785775.1). Classification (NCBI taxonomy): domain Eukaryota; kingdom Metazoa; phylum Chordata; class Mammalia; order Rodentia; family Muridae; genus Grammomys; species Grammomys surdaster. The sequence goes on from NW_021604769.1 coordinate 983,511, forward strand.
TCTACAAGCACCCTTCAATGTTTGCCTGTAGATCTCTTCATCTGTTTCAGTCAGATGTTCCATGGGCTTCTCAGAAAGCAGCTATACTAGTTTCTGTCTACAAGCATAGAAAAGTGTCATTAATACTGTCACAAATTGGTGCTTGTCCATAGGTCTATGAACCACTCAGTTTAAACCAGATCATGTCTCCTGAGTGTTCAATCCCATTGTTACACAAACCACCATCATTAAACTCTACCTCATTGCTGTGTCTGCTTATGTTATCATTTATTTATCCATAATCAGTTGTCCAATAAACTTTTTCCTGCAGTATCTATCATAAAATTCTTAAAGACATATTGAAATTTTAAAAGTCAGTACAAGATTTTTGGTAATTAAACAGTAATGGTAGAATATTTTGAATTAAGAATAATATGAAGAATGTCCTTTCCTTTTAATGTTTGTCTTCCAACATCTTTATATAGTCTAAATAGTAGCTTTGTCAGGTATATGTGCCTCTTATTGAGTAAATACCCTTGATGACCTTTGTTTAAGATGCTTTAAATTACCATAACCATCATCTCAAACATCTGTTGTCCAGTTCCTACTCTGCAAAAATATTTTCAAGTAATTTTACAAGCTATGCATTTTATTTTTAAAAGTTCTTTATTGTTTTTCCTTTTTATCCTGTAATTGCTATTATATGGTTAGAAATATTGTCTTTTACTTTAACATTTTATTTCTTCATTGATAACTTTCTTTGCAGATTTGTCCTTAATTTCTTTCAGTTGCCTACATAGACATATTTATTTGATTTTGGAGCGATGTCCACAATTTTCTTGTCAACCTAAGGTGCTGAGCTATACTCCATTTGGTTGTTCAGTACACTTGATATTTCAATTTTTAAAATATTACTCATAAAGTCTCATTAGCATGCCTACCTAAAGATGAGCTGAAGTAGAATGACATGAATAGACATGCCCAAGTGGATGAGGAAAAGCCCACAATGCCTCAGCTTTACACAAAGAACTATAAGAAATTAAGGAATACTGAGAGTAGAAGTAATATTCTTCCAGGAACTAGCACGGCAATTGGTTTTTCAATACCAAATATCCAGCCCCCCCAAAAAATATATATATAGAGAATTTTCATTACTCAAACTGAGCAGTTATATATTGTGTGTGTGTTATATATATATATATATATATATATATATATATATATATATATGTGTGTGTGTGTGTGTGTGTGTGTGTGTATACATATATTTGTGAAATTAATTAATCAGAAAAGAATGCATGCATTTTAAAGAGAATGCAAGATTATAGGAGAGGGTTTTGTGGTAAGGAATTTATAGGGAAATGTAATTATAATATCATCTCAAAACTAAAATTAAATAACGTTTTTAAGTTTTATGAACACAGCTGAATATATCCTCTTCCATGTAAATTAAATAATTTCGTTGAAAATATATGAACATATAAGGCATTCTTAATACTGATACACTTCACCCGGTTTTTATATTCCTCCTAATGCTATAAACCTCTACTCCTCTCTGTAGGTCCATGTATTTCTTTTATTTTTGTGATAAACTATTTTATCAAGAGCTCATTTTCTATTGTACTTGATGATCTCAGCCTTGGGTACAGAGCTGTAGAAAATGACTTCTCTTTACCCAGAATCCAATGACTCTATATGTACCATAATCTAACATTGATCAGTAGTTCAGCCACTTGGTGCCTCTTATCATCCATGTCTTGTTGATATGTTCAGTCTTGTGTAAACCTAGTGGAGACAAATAGAGCTATGGAGAGATCATGATGAAATTGACATAGCAAATGTCATTTCTCCACAATGTGTGAGCATTTCCTCAGTTAACTTAATAAATGATAAAAAAGTAAAGATGAAGAATAGAGTAAACTGGTCTGGCTGCTGTTCCATATCACAGAAAAGAAGGAGTTATAGACTGAGTCATAAATGGGAATTTAAACTATCCAGGGTAGGTAACACAGCAACATGTGGCTATTACCACTGAAACAGTCAACACACAGAACCTTTAGAAAATTGTGTCTTTGCAACCTGGAATATAAGACTTCTCCCCTAATTCTTTACTGTATTCCTTAACTTGGAATATATATATATATATATATATATATATATATATATATATATACATATATACAGACACACACACAAACACACACACACATATATATATGTATATATATATATGTATATACTCCAAGAATTCTCCTAAGGACTTGTTCAGTAATTCAGTGATTGCTCTAGATTATTTAATATGATCCAATAATTGTATTTTTCCCTATCTCTCATAAAACCTGGTTCTCAATTTAATCCAAAAATTTTGGGAGTTTGAAATAGAATATTAATCAGCTTGAAACAATATGCCTTGTCATGTGTAAAAACAAAGATATATATGGATAGGACACTGAAGGAAGTATATCAGCTATAGGACAAATACAACCTACTGGCTACAACCTCCATGTGGAAACTAGAGTAATGCATCCTTCAAGAATCAAATATTTGAATCTGGGTTCAAAGGAAGGGAGTATGAGACTTGAACATTCATTCTTACATACACTTGGAATCTCAGTTATACACAATATTATATTGCAACAATCTGATAAAAATAAATTACCCACAATATTCCATTGTGTATTTGAAATATTAAAAGTATCAAGTTGATATTTAGCACAATAAAATAGAAAAAAAATAAGCGGAGTCTCATTACGTTAAAATGTATCTGAGTGTTTCCTGTCAAAAATGGACATCAGTATCTACTGGCATGTCTCTTAAAAAAATAAAAACACTTTTCATTTGTTTACTAGTATCAGTGTAAGAGGAACTAGATTGAAATGTCCAGATGATGTCAGCCAGTCCCAGGCATATGGGAAACAGGGTAAGCTGACATTATTTGCAGAGGTCACGTATTTCTGGAGGGAATGCTGACAATACAAGAGAAAATGGATTTTCTCAGAGTTTTTAGTGTCACCAATAAAATAAGTTACAAACAAAGTCAAAATAATTGAGATTTAATAGAATTTAAATGTAAACCTCAAGGAATGTAAGCTGTAGATCTTGATACCTGCCAATACAAGTAAGATGAAGATGAAGAAGAGAGAAACCCAAGTTGTCGAAGCTAAGACAACATGGAAGTAAACTTCATAGTACCCAAGGAACATCATGAAGCAGAGGGATTCTTTAGAGATTGTGTAAGGAAATCAAATGCACTGTTTACAAAAAGGAAAGCAAAATATATTTTCTTTTTGGACAGCATCTAAAAATGAAAGGATAGAAAAAATAATAGTCCCTTCCTCCCTCTGCTTCTCATGATTATTTTCTTCCACTTTATAAGTGGAATTGAAGCATTCTCACTTGGGTCTTCTTCCTTGTTAAACTTCATAAGGTCTGTGAGTTGTATCATGGGTATTTTGAACTTTTTGGCTAACAACCATTTATCAGTAAGTATATACCATGAATATTCTTTTGGTCTGGATTGCCTTACTTAGGATGATATTTGCTAGTTCCATTCACTTGCCTGTAAAATTCATGATGTCCTAGTTTTTAAAATCTGAATAGTATTCCATTGTGTAAGTGAACCACATTTTCTGTATCAATTTGTCATTTGAGGACATCTGAGTTGTTTACAGCTTTCAGCTATTATTAATACGGCTGCTCTGCACATAGTGGAGCACATGTCCTTGTGGTATGATGGGGATACATACAGTCCAACGGTATTAGACTGAAGTCGAGGACCCCTATTGAAGAGTTGGGAGAAAGATTGAAGGAATTGAAGGGGATGGTAACTCCATAGAAAGAACAACAGTATCAACTAACCTGGACCTCTCAGAGCTCCCAGTAACAAAGTCACCAATCAAAGAGCATACATTGAGTGGTCCATGGCTGCAGGCACATGTGTAGCAGTGGACAACCTCGTCTGGTCTCAGTGAGAGAGGATTCATTTAATTCTGTAGAGTCTTGATGTCCCAGGAAAGGGGGATGCTAAGGAGTGAAGTTAGCGTGGGATTGAGTGGTGAGGGGGATGGTCGGGTAAGAAATAGCTTCTCAGAGTAAAAGGGAAACGGTGAAAAACTTTGAGATTTGGGACCAGGAAGGAGGGGAAACATTTGAAATGAAAATAAAATAACTTAATAAAAAAATTATAGTTACAGGGACCTGATTTAACTTCCTGGTCTTTTCTAGTGACAGTAGTTAGGGACAAAAAATTGAGTCTCTTTAAAGACACGTTTATTTATGTCATCTGATTACCCTAGCTTAAGGTGAACTCAACTTCCTAGGCTTGATTCCTTATCTAATTGACTTGACCAACTGTAATATTAAGTCTCTATCAAGACTCTAGATTATATTCTGTTGACCAGAAGATAATTATTATCCCATTAATTAGACTTTGTATCTGTAGTGACACTGATAAACCAAGGACAAGATCAAATTATCTACTTGCAACTCTACTTATTGCAAGTGAGCCAAAGAACTCCTCCTCATTGATAAGCAGGATAGCAATAATGGGAAGTATGTAGTAGCCAGTTATCCATTGACTACACTACACCTTAAATCTCTGATGGGTCTTATATGCTTACAGGCACCAGAATAAAAAGGCATCATTTTAATGAGGGTAAGCAGTACTTGAAGTTTTGTTAAGAAGGACTACAGATAAACAGGTGTTACTAGGAAATGAAACTGTCTCAGTACGTTGGGGAACTTTTTGAGCCATGCCCTTGGCACTTGGTCTTACATAGCAACAAATCAGAGCCCCCTCATGAGCTCCCAGGGACTAAACCACCAACCAAATTGTACACATGGAGGACTCAAGGCTGCAGCTGCATATAAAGCAAAGAATGGCCTTATCTGGCATCAATGGGAGGGGAAGCCCTTGGTCCTGCAAAGGCTCCATGCCCCATTGTAGGGGAATGCTGGGGTGGTGAGGTAGGAGTGGGTAGGTGGATGGGGGAGCACTCTCATAGAAGAGGGGGAGTAAGGATGTGATAGAGAATTTGCAGAGGGGAAACTGGGAAAGGGGATAACATTTGAAAGGTAAAACAATAAAATTACCAAAAAAAAAAAAAGTCACTTCCTCTGTTGACTTTCCTTGTTAGGAAGTTTCAGAAAAGCTTTGTCCTTTACTCACTGCCTTAGGGTGTTCTCCTTTGTTAGACAATAACCCAAATAATTATCCCAAGAAAGCTATACTGTTAGAGTCCTGAACCCAGAAAAAAGTTAAATAAATCCAGGACACCAAATTCATCTTCACTGAGAATCAATTACATAATACACGCTTATTATAAGAAACTATATGGATGGAAATTGTAGTGGCAGAGTTGAAGTATGTGGTGAATGAGCAAACATGGCTTAATAGGCATTGGGGTAGATGTTTTGCAATAGGTTTACATGATGCTAAATGTTAAAATATTTACATAAAATTTATAGAATAATTGTAAGTAATTGTATTGCACATTATGTTTTCTGTTCCAAAAATATAAAGCTATAAAAAAGTGGCATAAAAACTGCTAAAATTAATATATTACTGAAATTCATCTATATGTTAGGTTATCATCTGAGTAAACATCAAAATTGTAATCAACATTTATTTTAGAGGTTGCACATTTAAGTGTACATATTAACAATGTATCTTTCAAATACATATATTCAAATAGTTTTCATAATTATAAAATTTATTTTTAAGGTTGATTTATAGAATCATTGAAAATGGTATTAACTTAAACATATCCAGGCTGTGTGTGGATGCATCCTATCATTGACTAAGGCTAGAAGATCGCAAATCAAAGTTATCTTTTACCTTATATAAAAAGAAAGAAAGAAAGAATAAAGAAAGAAAGAAAGAAAGAAAGAAAGAAAGAAAGAAAGAAAGAAAAAGGAAGGAAGGAAGGAAGGAAGGAGGGAAGAACGTTTAGAAAGAAGAAAGAAAAAAATAATATATTATATCCACTAAGAGTAAAGTTGTTGCTTTTACATTTGCCAATCATATTTCTTTTGGGTCTTTGGATATGTCTCAGTGGGTACTCAGTTGCTCTCTCAGCATGAAAACGTACTTTACATGCTCCTGATTCACATCAGAATCCAGGCATAGTAAAGCATGTTTCTATCTCTGAATTGCTAGATGCAGATTAGTGGAGCCCAATAGAACACTGGCCAGGCAGATGAGATGAAGTGGAAAGTTTTCTTTTACTGAGAGGACCTATCTCAGGGCAGTAAGTGTAAATTGAGAGAAGAAGAAAATCAGAGTTCTCCTCTGGTCTCTGCATGTGTGAGTCTCTGGGCATGCTCACACTCCTATATGCCTATGCCATATATATCATACATTCAAATGCACCTGTGTTCACGTATACAAAAACCACATTTTTATGAATAAAATATTTTCTTTTTAGATGAAAATGCATTATATAATTCTAAATAAAAATCAATTCTTAATAAGGATAGAATAAAATATTTATATAATGATCTGTAAAGTAAAGCCTTTATGTCTGGTTTTAAATTAAATTTAAAGGCTTTGTGTCTGGCTTTAAGTGAAATGTTTCAACAAAGCTTTTGCTGGGGTTGGCTTAATGAGTATAGGATGAGAAATTGTTTGAGACTGTTTTAATCTTGCAGAAATGTTGTCTCCCTCTAAATTATGTACTTGGTACTACATGAGAGCTTATAGCAGCACAAACCTTGGTCTTTTGACACTCCTGGCAAACTTAAAATTCTTATTTTTGATTATGGCTTGCCATAGCCAAAGAGATTAAGATTTGTGTGGATTATCTTCTCTCTCAGGTAGCAAAGGCAAATAACTTTGGTTGTTGGAACCTTTCCCAGCCCCAATTAATTTTAAGTAATGATTGAATAAAAGTAATTGGAATGAGAAAGTCAGAGTCAGTCTTTTTTTTCAGGAAACTAGGACATTTTAGAAAACGAAGGCTTAGAATTTTGGTGACATTATTGCTGTATGGTGGCACCAATCACCAACATCAATCGATATATTTGCATAAAAATTTTGTAATATTTTTCACAGGACAACATATGTATTATTTTAGTAATACAAAAATTATATGTATTAGTATTTTATATGCTATTCTGATAATTTTGTTAAATGATAATAATAAACACTATTCTCTTTATAGTGTAAATTAAATAGTAATATGTTAAATAATGAAAAACAATGGAAGACAGAAGAAAGACTTGATGGTGGACATCAAATGTTCCAAAGAAATAGCAAGCATGGCCATCAATGCATATTGATAGTGCATACTCACTAGAAGTGAAGCATGGTGCAACTGATAGGATCGTCTTTATTTTCTCATGTAATGCCACTGAATGACATATGCAGAGAAGCACTTCTGTAAAGAAAGGAAAGCAGCCAAAAGATATCCCTACACTACAATTCAACACAGAGCAGGTATTTTCTGCTAGTGAATGTAAAATGTAGGCCATCATAAAACATGAAATGTTCTTTACCTTTAACAGTAAAGGCAATGATCACTCTGTAGACAAAAGTAGGCATTAAATATATAAAAACAAGTATGTAAGGAAAAGCATAATTCTGGAAGAGTCTATGGTAGAACCCAGAAAGTGTGTTACACATGAGTGTATTTATTTATAGGAACAAGAAGAACACTGCATTAGACCAAACTAACTACTAAGCTGAAACTATATGTTACCAAAAGCCAGTAGTATTATGTCAATAAAGTCCCTTGAGGTATATACAAAAGCAATGTACTTACAAATGCAAACAAACATAAACAACAGCAGAAAAAATGAAAGCAAAAGTAAACAATTTCAGATCCTCACACACCATAAGGACATTGAAGTCCACATTTATATACTACAGGGATGTAATAATTCTAAATGGAACTATTATAGTGACTGAAAAGAATACATATATGAACAAATGCACATAGATGCTAGGTTACACCTTGTAAGGGGAATGCCACAAAGAGCAAATCAATTCCTCATATGAGTTTAGTTATTTTTTTACTTGCAAATAGTATACACACTGTTCTTCATGCTTATGATGTATAGATACAAACACAGTGTTACACTAGATAAATTCCTTTACTATTTTTCTACAATTCATCATTATAATTAAGAGGAATGAAGGAGATGTTCCAACAGGTGGATGGCCTTGTTGATGAGTCCTATTCTTAGGGCCCACCCACATTATAGAAAGAGAGAAATAACTGTTGTAAATTGTACTCTGGTCTTCGCCCATGGCAAGACATGCACAAACATATACAAATAAAATTTCAAATTACAAAATAATTTTTTAGTGTTGTATTCAGAGAATTATGAAATGTGTTGGTACAAAGGAGGGCAATTTTAAAATATACAATGGAGTCGTTTTTCCAGGATAAACATTCCGACAAAGATGTAGAAAATATTTATTCAGTTGTGGTTAGTAGCAATCATCTTCTATGTAATATTTATAAGAGTATGCTGTATATCTTCCTCAACGTCCTCTGAAGTGCATATTTTACATCTTTGTTCCTCAAACTGTATATCATGGGGTTTAGCATTGGTATAATTAGGGTATAAAAGATGGAAGCCACTTTATCAGTGTCAAAAGAGTGACTGGACTGGGGCTGCACATACATAAATATTAAAGTCCCATAGAAGACGGTGACCACTGTCAGATGGGACCCACAGGTGGAGAAAGCCTTGCGTCTGCCTGCAGCAGAGTTCATTCTGAGAATGGCTATGAGGATAAACAGATAAGAAACAAGAACCACCAGAAGGGAGGATATCAAATTAAAAGCTGCCAAGACCAGAATAATCATTTCAATTTCATTTGTGTTTGAACAGATCAAAGATAACAAAGGGAGACTATCACAGTAGAAATGACTGATGACATTATAGCCACAGAAAGACAAAGTGAAAATTTTTATGGTGACTAGAAGAGAAACAAATGTGCAGTACAAGTAGGGGACTGCCACCAGCACCTGACACACCCTTTGAGACATGATGACAGTGTAGAGCAGAGGCTTACAGATGGCCACATAGCGGTCATAGGACATTGCAGACAGAATAAAAAGCTCACTAATTATAAACACAAGAAAAAAAGCTAGCTGTGTAGCACAAAGATTATAGGAGATTATGTTCAGATCTACAACAAAATTTACCAACATCTTAGGTCCAACAGCTGTAGAATAACCAAGGTCTGTGATAGCCAGGTGTCTAATGAAAAAGTACATAGGTGTTTGTAGCCTGGAGTCCACTGTGGTTAGGATGATCATGCCCAAGTTCCCCAACATTGAGCTCAGGTAGATGATCAGGAACAATCCAAACAATGGAGCCTGTAGTTCAGGACGCTCAGTAATGCCCATGAGGATGAATTGAGTCACTGCTGAGAGGTTGTGTTTTTCCATCAGTGTTTATTAGAAATTCTGTTCCAGACAGAGACACAAAAATAGAATAAGTACATTGCATTCATATCAAAGAGCAAATAGTAAACATGTGATTGAATTTTTGCACATGTGAGCTAGAAAACTTAACAACAAAGTTAAATGGTGTGACTCATAAAACAATGTTGTCACAAACCTTTAACATTTTTTGTAAAAATATGTATCTGTATTTTCATCATTCCTAATATATTCATTCTATAACAGTAGCAAGGCAGTCTCATCTATTATAAATAATGTTTGTATAGGCCTTGAAAGATTTGTTTATGTGAATAAAATCATATTAGTTCAATAAATTGATGTATTTTATTTCTAGATATTTTCATTTATATAGGTTTGTTTACTTTCAAATATTTTAAAATTGAAGTTGGTATCTGTCTTGAAAGCCGTATCTGCTTAAAAGGCTGAAAGCCACCTTAAAACAAAGAGCACCCAATAAAACATTTAAATAAAGTTAATAGGCTTAAATCTTCACCATCTTAAAATGTTCTATAGAAACCAGTCTTCCACGACTAAAGCATCTCTAATCTGGATGATGGAATCATTTGCTAAACCTGTTCATATGCAAAGAAAGATAAGTACTTTTTTCCTAATTTAGTATCAGAAACATTTTACTACATCAACTCAAAATAAATTACAACACACTGAAGTTTCCTATGTGTACACGTGTGTGTGTGTGTGTTTATGTGTGTGTATGCATGTCTTTGAACATGTGTTTGTGGATATGCTATATGTGTGTGAGTGGATGAATGCTAGGAAAGGAAGGGTCAGTGTCGGTCTTTTGTAGTCACTTCCTCTTTATTTAGATAATATCTCTCCCTTGTCCTGGGCTCACTTATTGGATAGATTGGATGACCTTGAGCCCAATGGATCAACCTAGCTCTGTCTCCTCTGTGATGGGATTACAGATGTGTGACACTGAACTTGGCTTTTGCATGGATCCTGGAGACTGATCTCTGGATCCTAATGCTTGCACAGCAAACACTTCTACAGCTGAACTGTATTCTCAGCCCCCTTTTAAGATCCATATTAAAAGAATACACCCTAACTCTGAACTCTAAGGTTCAATGTTCCATTCTTTTGTAAACCCTTGTCTACTTTCATCCCATCATTTCTATCAAGCCAACCATTGGCCTTGTTTAACTCTGTTCTCTGACTAATTTTACATATTAAATAGCTATGCAAGAACATTCACAAGGCCAATAAAGTTCTTGAATTAATTTCTGTTGGGTACACAACCTACATGAATTTTTTATTTCCTTATTATTAAAAACAGTCTACAGTTACAAAGATAGGTACACTAATATAACAAATGCTTATGTATCTAGGATACAGGCTATGAATCAGAGTATTGCAAAGTAACTCTGAAATCCCCAAGGTCTCAAGAATGTCCCCATTCTTTTCTTTTATGAAGAGTAACTAACACAATTCATAGCTTGTCACTCTGACACAGATACCAAACTTCCTACATGATATAACACACATTCTTAATACCTGTATTAGTGTTTCATATGATTTTCTTAATTGTGAGATAAATGTTACCAATCTCTAACTTTTTATTTCTTGCTCTGTTCTGTGTTTATAACCACAATACCCAATGATGCCTAGAGTTCTGCTTGCTTTATGTTCCATACTCGAAACATTCCATTATATGAATATTATGACTACACAGGAATGCTAAATTCTTCAAATGGCTCCTGGGTAGGTCTTACTATATGTCTTCACTTTTCTTTAACATTTTCTACACCCCTCATAGTCATTTAATGCAGAAAAACCACGTCCATTAGACCAGTGATTCTCAACCTTCCTAATGTTGAGGCTCTATAACATAGTTCCTTATATTGTGGTAACCCCCAACCAAAAAATTATTTTCTTGCATGCAATAACTATAATTTTGCTATTGTTATGTATGGAAATATCTATGTGGACCTGTGTGAAAAATTGTTTGACCACCATAAAGGGATTTTATTTCACAGGTTGTGAATCTTTGTACTAAAGCAAAGTAGGAAGTGGGCAGAGTGATGGTGACGTGTCCTGCACATACGAATGCATGACTCAGCCTGAACATTTAAGTCTATTTAAGTCTTCTCCCAACATTAAGCTTTATAATTCTACTATGTACTTTTTACGTTAGATATTTTCAGAAGACAAGAGGAGGTTGAGAGGAGCATTGAAAGTTATTTGAGAAGATATGCAACAGAAATCCGCTTTATTACTTTCTGAGAAAAAAAAAATCTGCTGGAAGTGACCAGGTGTATACTGAAGTCAAATGTCTGGATGAGATAAAAGTTCCTATGAACAGACTCCCTAGGGTCATTTTATGCTTTGTGCAGATGCCAAGTTATCACAAGATAAAATGCAGGCCTGCTAGATTTCCTTTGGAGAAATACTTTATGCACAAAATCAAAAGCAGATATAGAGTCCACCGGAGACTGCCCCACCTAGTGATCCATCACATCTGCAGACATCAAACACCAACACTATTGCTGATGCCAAGAAGTGTTTGCTGACAGGAGTATAGCTGTCCCTTGAGAGGCTCTGCCAGCACCTGACTAATACAGATGCAAATACACACAGCCAGCCATCAGACTGACCCCAGGGAACCCCAATGGAAGAATTAGGGAAAGGAATGAAAGAGCTGAAGGGGTTTGCAACTCCTTAGGAAGAACAAAAGTATCAAATAACCAGACCCCAAGAGCTATCAGGGAATAAACCACCAAACAAAAAGTATACATGGAGGGATCTATGGCTCCAACTATATGTAGCAGAAGATTGCCTAATTTGGCATCAATGGGAAGGAAAGCCTGTGGTCCTGTGGAGGCTTCATGCAGCAGTGTAGGGGGATGGTAGAGGAGAGAAGCAGGAGTGGGTGGGTGGAGGAACACCCTCATAGAGCCAAAGGGGATGGGAGATGAGACTGCGGGGACAGTTGTGGAGGGGAATCCAGGGAGGATAACATTTAAACAAGTAAAATAACCCCCCCAAAAAATTAATAATCAAATGCTGGTAAAAGCTGAGTCAACAAAGATTAAAAAAAAATATTACTTCAGGAAAGAGCTCCAGCTGTTGTTGGTTCTGGGAGTCTTGGCTACAGTTTCATTTTCATGAGGCCAGAAGCTAAGGCGAGTCTACTTTCCATTTGGCCAGCTATAAGAAAATTGCAGGTTTAAGCCAAGACCTGTTGTTCTGGATGCAATATGAAACAACATCCAGAAAGATGAGAGAAGGTGGTAACTCAGAGACTAAAAGAGGTCCAGATAAACAGTCCAGCTCTAGGTTCCTGTCCAGGCCACAGGTGCTCTTGGTAGGACAATCTAGTAGATGCCTGAGTCCAACCATTTAGAAGTCCCAGCAAAAAGCCTTCAAATCACAGGATGAATGAGGACTATCACATTTATTATATTTAGCCTCTCTGTTCACTAAAAATATATCTAATAAGTGAGGCATATAAGGCTAAAAACCAGCCACCACTTCTTTCATTCAAAACAAAGAGCAAGAAATAATATCTGCTGCTTACTGGCTGTGTAGACAAGGCTAGATTCCTGTCGATTCTGAAGGCACTGTGATGGCTTATCTGTTACAACATTGGTTACCAAACTAAACATCACCTCTATTTGTAGTAGTTTATAATACATATAACTTTACCACAGCATTTCAGTAAAGTACCTATGACTGTCATTCTCAATTTGTAGAGTACAACGCTAAAGTCTAAAAAGATAATATTAAAGAGATGAGCCCTATCTCATGCATAAGGCTTAGAGGGGGTGGGGAAGAAAGGAGAGAGAGAGAGAGAGAGCAAGAGAGAGAGGGGGGGGGGGAGGGAGGGAGGGAGGGAGGGAGGGAGGGAGAGAGAGAGAGAGATTGAGAGAGAAAGAGAGAGAGAGAGAGAGATTGAGACTGAACGATGACTCAGAAGAAAATGACAGAACAAAGTATCTGAAGAGGAGAGATTGACCAGATGCCCCCTTTTCTTACTAGCCTAGGCGCTGCTATATGGTAAGAGATCAGAATGAGGAATAGGAAGAAAAATATTTCTCCAGAGGGAGAAATAGGAAGGAAAGAGTAGAGAGGAACAAGAAGAGGCATTTGGAGAAGGAAGAAAAGTAGAAGAGGACATTCTGAGCATGAGGGTCTCCATGGGCACTGGGTGGCTACAGGATGAATCATCCACCATGAACACCATGAGTGCCTACCTGTGCATATGAAAGTGTACTGGTATCATTTGGATCTGCAGCTGCTTTTGTGCTCTAGGAGCTGATGTACAGATTAGCAAGCTCCAGGTGGCCCAGACGCAATGCATCTTATGTTTTGTTTTTGTGAAGGCTATAAGAAGTTTGTATTGAAAATGAAGCAGTACTACCTTAGACATAGGGTGGGTCCTTGTTGGAGAACTTGTGAATGTAATTATACAGCCACGTTAGCCCAGGCATCCTATTTCCAAATAATCCTTAAAATTCCTTACACTGATAGGCATAAGCCTAAATATTTTACTACTCATTAAAAAAAATTCAAATATCCAATCTCCATCCTTAGTTTTCTTCCAGGCTCTTATGGGCTCCCCTTCCCTCTGCCCAGTCTGACCTCCACTAGATCATGCAGATCTACTCTAACAGCCTTCTCACCAGACCATCCTTTTATCTCAGCGACCAACTCCTGCAGGCATTCCTTCTCTCCTGCAAATGCAATCTCTAGTCTCATCCTCATTTCAACACTACCTGTTGTGGCTTCTCCTCTCTCTCTGCCTCCATTTCCAGGGGAGTAAGAATATCTTGGTTGCTCACCCTGCTTTTCTCTCTCATGCAGACTATCTCCAAACTCCTACCTTCTAGCCTATCTCCATCATTAAGTATCAGCTCCCAGTACCAAGAAACACATTCTAGTACATCACCCCACCCCCGGAGACCCTACCTGGAAGGATGACAGAAGAATTCCTTACCAAACAACTTATAGCCACCACACTCAACTAAGAACCAGAAAGAAAAGCAGAAACCAAAGAATGGAACACTTATCCAAAAAGGACAAGTTATCACCATCTAAACCTGAGAGGAATAGTGGGATGGGAAACTGTAATGAGAATAAATTTTATGAAAATAATACTTTCACTAAAGAAAAAGAACTATGTCAATAAAGAAAACTATAAAAGGTTATGATGAAAACGATCCTTATATGAATGTATTTAAAATGTCAGATGATGCTGTATGCTTATAGAGTCAATGTTATACCTTAACTAGGTGTAAACACTGACCTTTATTTGGCCAAAGGATTAACAGAAACTCTTAATTCAATTATAAAAGGGCCACATTTCCCAGCAGGGTTGTAGAGAAGCAGGAAAGATGATTATGTGATTTGGACACCTGAGTCTTAGACATAGTTCTCTACAATGAAGTGCATAGTGTTTCTTTAAAGTTGATAGGTTCCTCCCTAAAGAAACCTTCTTAAAAAAAATGTATACATAAATGATTCTACAGGGAGATGCTACATTCTTGTCAGGGTTGCAACTAAGCATATATGGGAGACAGGTAAAGACTGATCAATACATGTGGCATGTGTCCACAGCTAACACCATACCAAACTACCATACTGGATGACCAGAATAGAGCAGTGTCTTCAGAAATAAAATCGTACTTTTCCTCAAACATTTGGATAAAATTAATGCAAGTTACATTAATATAAAAGTTACTTAAAATATTAATTTTCTTTTGGAGGCACTGATGCTACACATGAACTATCCTTTTCTATAGATATCAGAATCATTTTCACTCCACACCTTCGGGAATGAAAAATTAGAGCAAATTATGAGAAATGAGGGTCATTACAATCAAAGCTCCTGAAATTCCCTTTGGATAAGTTGGTGCTAGATTTCAAAGAGAAAAACAAAGAACCTGAAAATTATTTCAAATTTTATTCTTTTTTATTAAAAATAGATTTTTTTCACATAATACATTCTGATTACCATTTTCCTTTCTTCTACTTTTCCTACTACCTCCTCTTTCATCTGGATCAACTCATTTTCTGTCTCTCATAAGAAAAGAAACATGTTCCTAAGGGATAATAACACAATGTAATAAGATTAAAAAATGCTAACATAACGGAATTGGAAATAACAAACAAATGGAAGAATAAAGCACAAGAGAAATCACAAGAAACAGAGCCTCATTCATTCACATACTCAGGAATCTTATGAAGATACTAAATTTTTAAAATTATTTTGAAATGATTATTAAAGAATGTAAGTCAGTAGTTCCAATATTTGTAAAATATGAAAATAAATGGCTGAAATTTTACAGCTTCAAATTTGGACACATATACATGTATATGTTTATATATAAACATGTACTATATATGCAATAGTTTTACATGCACAAATATGTATTTGTTTATATATATATATATTTTTTTCACAGACACATATGCCTACACACACATGTAAAGACCCATGACGTTTCTGGATCATCTCTTCCTCTCATTTTTGTCTTTCACGAGAAATCACAAAATTTACAATCACACACATACACATATACATGCATGTACAAAATTATATTTTTCTAAGACAATGTATACTATGTTGCTCACTGTCTTTATTTCTATATGTTCCAATATAATCTGAAAGAGTAGTCACTAAAAAAAAAAAAGAAGTCCAATTGTTGTTCAGACATCTTGTGGAAGTAGAAATCCCAGAAAGTTAATCAGAAATGATCACTTACATATGATGACAAAGCCAGAGCAAACTCACCATTTCTTTAGATTCTTAATGTATCCTGTCTATCACATGACTAGTAATGGGACCTCTTTATTCTTCCATCTGTTTTTTAATAAAGCACTGTTAAACAAAATTTAAAGATTTTCTTTTTACCATTTGAGACTACCCCTCAGGAGATGCCACACAATTTGCAGATTATCCCTAAAGCATTTGAAATCTTAATGAAATGCCAGGAAGATAGCCACTAATTGTCAGAAACAAAGTATATGTACCTCTGACCTTGTGCATTTAGTAATTGTGTATGCCAGCATTCCAACCTTTGAATTTTGTCCAAAAAATGATATTGGTATAACAAGATGTTAGTGTGTAACTATTCATGGTAGAGGATATTTAAAAATTAGAGATATGGAATGTATATTACCTGTAGAAATATGACTGGAAGCATTAGCTGTAAATACAAATAATAAAATATTATATTAGTCATTTTTAAAAGAGATCAATATGCAATAGCAAGGAAAAAAACTATAGAATATGAAGCTAAGTGAAACACATCAGTGCAAAACAAAATCCTAAACTTGCATAAACTGAAATTGGATTTTATAACATGACAATGAAACCTTAATTCAAAATAAATTATATAAAGACACAAGTCTTCCCTCTTTTAAGAATAAAAAAACACAAAGAGAATTAATGATATTTTAGTAGGTTATGGCATAATTTTATATTTATATAAATTTTATATGTAACAGGAATTTACATTTTGAAATATCTCAAGTTTTTTCAAATTTACTAAACTGAAGAAATTCTACTAATATTAAAAATACTAGTAAACTTTTGAAATCTCTCTCTCTCTCTCTCTCTCTCTCTCTCTCTCTCTCTCTCTCTCTGTGTGTGTGTGTGTGTGTGTGTGTGTGTGTGTGTGCGTGCTCCCGCGCATGCAAGTATGTGTTTATTTATGTGCACGAGAGAGTACATGTATGCATGTGTCGTTGCACACATGATGGACTCTTCAAATTCAACTTGATTACAACAGTTTTTTTAATATATGTGAACAGATTGATTGAAGGAGATTTTAACAGCTATTTGAAGCATGGGGACTAAAAGAAAGAGGTATTCAGGAAGAAAGTGAATTATACCTAAGAACTTGCATATAGATTCCTCAAGAGAGTTTGGAATCTATATTAATTCATGGTTAAGTAAGAATGCTTGTATGACTTTATTTATGTGATTAGTCAGTCATTCATTCTGAAAGTCTACATATGGTCCAGCTGTGAGTTGATGTTTGTATTTGTGGCCTGATATTCTATAATTTAGCCACTTGTCATTTATTGATTCAATGTGGAATCACCAATAGGTAGTCTCTCAAATCATTGAGTATCATTCATGATAGTTCTAATTCATTTTCATGTTGCAGCTTTTTATATTATATAAATATGAACTTCATTATTTGTTATAATTTTTATTTTATTGGCCTCTTATTATTTTTAAGTTTTTCATGACTTTTGAGAGTTCAGATATGCATATAATGAAATATAATTGTACCCATGCCATTTCCCTTCTCTAACAATCATGCTATCCTCAGCATATCCTCTGCAAAAATCTTGATGTTTTCACGTTTTTGTTAAGACACTAAATCCAGTTTCTTATGTCCATATGTGTATGGGTCGGGATCCACCAACTAGAGCAAAGGAAACCTAATACTAGTCACCCCACAAATGAAGAATAATTCTTTTGCCTCTATTAGCTACTATGAAATCATGTCCTCAACATTATCTGTTCTATATTGGCAGGACATTGGCTGGCTTGATCCTGAGCAGGTAATTATAGCTACTGTGAGTTCATCAGTGTCATTTCAGTAGACACAATTCAACAGCATTCTCTTTTATCTTCTGGCTCTTATGTTAATTCTGCCTCCTTTTCCCTAATGTTCATGAGGCTAGGTGGGAGGGGCTTAGTATAGATATATTTGGTCATTGTTTAGCAATCAATCTTATATTTCCAGCATTTGAAGAAGGTAAACATGCCTGTACTGAAACCTGTTTAATACAGAAAATATCTAATGAAAGTTGAGAGTAGCCAAGATATATTGTTAAAATCAGAAATTTTTATAAGATTAATTGATAATCTTACCATTTAGTGAAACTATAATAGCAGGTTCTACCCGAAGGCCTATGATTTCCTCAATCATGAGTCTTTAGACATGATTAGTTATAGGACCAAGTATAAAACATTTTCCTATGTATTAGGTCTCATATCCAACCAGAAAGTAGATATCTGTCCTACAACACTCATATTTCTCTTTTACCAGTGGACACATTTTGCCTGGCAGGGACTATATGCAGTGACTACCTCTGTGTTACTAGTGATTTATTTTCCATCCCATCATTCTACCTAATAACTTCTGAATAAAACTAGCCAAACACACTGCCAAAGTACATGGCTTGAAACTGAAAATGAACTCCCAGACAGAGTTATTAATTTGCAGACTGGCAAGCCAAGGACAGGTAAGATCCCTCACAGAGCTTTACTAACCTAAGACATAAGTGCGTTACTTTTGATAATGCATATCCCATGATGAGTAATGAAGGCATTCTTTCCAGAACAAACTAAGACAGGCTCAGTCTTGTTTATGAAATAAAAAGGGGGAAAAGGTGGAGAGCTTTTGAGGTTGCTTGGCAAGAATCTGACATTGGCCAAAGACAAGGAAGTAGGCTTCAGGCAGGTAACTAACATTAGGCCAGAGCAAAGAAATAATTTCAGTCGTGAACCTAAAGCTTAGGCTAGAACAAAGAAGTAATTTCAGACAGGAATCTAAATATTAGGCCAGAACAAAGAAGTACTTTCAGGAAGAAATCTAAATCTTAGGCTAAAACAAAGAAGTAGGCTTCAGACATGAAAATGATTTTGGGCTAGGACAGGGAAGTAGGCTCAGATATTTTGGTCACCCTTATAAGTCATTAGAAATAGTGATCATGGGACTGATCATGGAACTTTGTTCTTTGCTTGTTCTTTGACTATTTGTGTTTATTGTCTTGTTTGTTCCTTGACTGTTTGCATCTGTTGTATTGCTAGTTCCTCAACCTAGAACTGACCTTAATACTTGCATGTAATTAAAATAGTATAAAATTAAAAAGGAGGAGGGCTGATGGGAGAGGGGGTTTCTGAGGGGGCAGATGGAGAAAGAGGATGACATCTGAAATGTAAATAAGTAAAATATTTTTTTAAAACCACTTAGCCATCACAAAGGGAGATCTCAGTGACTTTGAGATTAATTTCTCTATGTTATACAGGTCAAACATGACATTGTCAGCCATAGGAACTTATCATGTAATCACAGTGGGCTACTAAGACCCCATAACTCTGTGTTTGGATTAATCGTGGATTTCTGTTATTGTCTCCTTCTTTTGCAAAGAGAAGTTTCCTTTATGAGAGGTGAACATTACAGTTTTCTTGGTATGATAGCAAATGTATATAGATTGTTGTTCATGATTATGCTGGATTAGTAAATTAGTCATTCTAGATTCTCCAATTTTAGCAACATGACTGCTCTAATGTGTGGTGGACAAGGATGAAGACAATAAATATGCCAAACTGGACAAAAAAAAAGTCCATGAGGTCTCAACCAAAGAACTATAGAAATAGTGGAAATTTGGGAGCAGGAGAAATAAACTTCCAAAAGAGGAGCATACCAATCGGTTGTCCAGTGCCAAATGGTTATACTTGAAAACATCCATCGAAGTGACATTACATGGACTGAGCATCTTATATTTATGAATATATATATATATATATATATATATATATATATATATATGTGTGTGTGTGTGTGTGTGTGTGTGTGTGTGTGTGTGTGTGAATATGCATACTTGTATATATATTTAGTGAGAAAAGAGACTATGGCTATTCAAGAGATTATGAGATATGTGGTAGACTTTTGAGGGAGAAAATGATAGGAAGAAATATTTTAATCAAATTGGAATATCAATTATACAAAATATTCTCTCTTTTTCAATAATATAAGCATATATACACATGTATAAACCCACATACAAGGTTAATAACAACTTGAATATTTTAGATATACACAAATAATAGGTATAAACGAACATGTTTTACTTTTGCCAGTATAGGAGATGATGTGTTATCACAATGAAAAATACATAGAGCAGAACAAATTCTAAAGGTGCTAACTATGAATCTTCTATAGAGGATACTCTGTATCTACAGTATTACAATGTTATCTATATTATTATGACATACTTGCTTGCATACTGCACTGTAAGGGCAAGGTTATCACCCAGCTATAATTATTTAATAAAAGGCACCTCTCAGGGGATGAATTAAGTTTATATAATAATAAATTGAAAGTGAAATCCTACTGTCATCTTGCAATAAAATATTATTAAATAAATAAATAAAATATTATTCAAAAGTTGTTTATAATTAAAAAAACAAGTTCAAGAAAAGACAAAATAACAATATAAGTTGTTTTCAAGATTGAAAGAGACATTGTTCCATTGAACTGAGCAGGTCACTTGATCTTGACAAAGGATCTAAAACCATTCAGAGGAAAAATGACAGCATTTTCAACAAAAGGGGCTGGCTCAACTGGCAGTCAGCATGTAGAAGGCAGGAAATTGATCTATTCTTATCTCCTTGTAGAAAGCTCAAGTTCAAGTGAATCTCAGACCTCCACATAAAACCAGATACACTTCAACTTGTAAAGGAGAAAGTGGGGAAGACCCTTGAATACATGGGCACAAGGGAAATTCTCCTGAACAGAACACCAATACACAAATGGCTTATGCTCTAAGATCAAGAATTGACAAATGGGACTTCATAAAATTGCAAAGTTTCTGTAAGGCAAAGGACACTTTCAATAGGACAAAATGGCAACCTACAGATTGGGAAAAAATCTTTATCAATCCTAAATCCAATAGAGGCCTAATATCCAATATATACAAAGAATTCAAGAAGTTAAACTCCAGAGAATCAAATAACTATATTTAAAAATGAGGAACAGACCTAAACAAAGAATTTTCTACTGAGGAATATCTAATGACTGAGAAGCACCTAAAGAAATGTTCAATATCCTTAGCCATCAGGAAAATGAAAATCAAAACAACCCCGAGATTCCACCTCATACCAGTCAGAATGGCTAAGATCAAAAACTCAGGTGACAGCAGACACTGCTGAGGATGTGGAGAAAGAGGAACACTCCTCCATTGTTGGTGGGACTGCAAGCTGGTAACAACCACTCTGGAAGTCATCCTGGTGGTTCCTCAGAAAATTGGACATAGTATTACCTGAGGACACAGCTATACCACTCCTAGTCATATACCCAAACATTCTCCAACATATAACAAGGACACATGCTCCACTATATTCATAGCAGCCTTATTTATAATAGCTAGAAGCTAGAAAGAACCCAGATGTCTTTCAATAGAGGAATGGATACTGAAAATGTGGTACACTTGCACAATGGAGTACTACTCAGCTATTAAAAACAGTGAATTCTTGAAAATATCCTCCTGAGTGAGGTAACCCAATCACGAAAGAACACAGATGGTATTCACTCACTGATTATTGGATATTAGCCCAGAAGCTTGAAATACCCAAAATTCAACTCACAGACCACATGAAGCTCATAAAGAAGGAAAACAAAGTGGGGGATGCTTCGGTCCTTCTTAGAAGGAGTAACAAAATACTCAAGGGAGCAAATATGGAGACAAAGTGTAGGACAGAAACTGAAGGAGGGGCTTTCTGGAGACCATTCCACCTGGGTATCCATCCCATGTGCAGTCACCAAAGGTAGACACTGATGTGAATGTCAGGAAGTGCATACTGACAGGAGCCTAATATAGCTGTGTCCTTAGAGGTCTGCTAGAACTTGACATATTCAGAGGCAGATGCTCACAGCTAACCATTGAACTGATCATGGGGTTCCCAATGGAGGAGCTAGAGTGAAGACTGAAGAAGCTGAAAGGGTTTGTGGCCCCATGAGGAGAACAACAATACCAACCAACCAGAGCTCCAAGGGTCTAAAACACCAAAATGGGAGCACTTAAGGAGGGATCCATGGCTCCAACTGTATAAGTAAGGGAGGATGGCCCTGTCAGGCAAAGGTAGGAGAGGAGATCCTTGGTCCCATGAAGGCTGGACACTGTGTGGGGGAATTGGCGGGTAGGAAGGTGGGAGTGGGGTGTAGGTGAGGGCACATCCTCATAGAAGCAGGAAGAAAGGGTATGGAATAGGGGGTTCCTGGGTGTGGGGGGGAATAGGTTAAAGGGATAACATCTGAAATATAAATAAAATATCCAATTAAAAAAGAAGAAGGGGAAAAAACAATGAATTCATATAATTCCTAAGCAAATGGATGGAACTAGGAAATATCATCCTGAGTGAGGTAACCCAGTCACAGAAAAAACACACATGGTATGTACTCACTGATAAGTGGCTATTAACACCAAAGTTAAGAATATCCAATATCCAATTCACAGACCACATGAAACTCAAGAAGAAGGAGTACCAAAGTGTGGATGCTTCTGTCCTTCTTAGAAAGGGGGACAGGATGCTCATGAGAGCAAATGTGTGAACAAAGTAAGACAAAGTATGGATCAGAAACTGAAGGAAAGGCCATCCAAAGACTGCCCTACCTGATGATCCTTCCCATATACAGTCACCAAACCCAGACATTATTGTGGTTGCCAAGAAGTGCATGCTGACAGGAGCCTGATATAGCTGTGTCCTGAGAGGCTCTGCCACATCCTGTCAAATACAGCTGATGCTTGCAGCCAACCATTGGATTGTGCACAGGGTTTCAAATCGGGGAGTTAGAGAAAGGACAGAAGGAGCTGAAAGGGTTTGCAACCTCATAGGTAGAACAATAACATCAACCAACCAGACTCCCCAGAGCTCCCAGGGACTAAACCACCAACCAAATCCTACACATGGCTCCAGCAGCATATGTAGCAGAGGATGTACTTGTGGAACATCAATGGGAGGAGAGGCCCTTGGTCTTGTGAAGGCTCAATGCCCCAGTGTAGGGGAATTCAAGGGAGGGCAGGGAAGCAGGAGTGGGTGGATGGAGAAACACCCTCATAGAAGCAGGGGGAGGGGGAATGAGATGAGGGGTTTCAGGTGAGGTGGGGGACTTAGAAAGTGGATAACATTTGAAATGTAAATAAAGAAAATATCCAAAAAAAGCAAAAAAGCAAAAAAGAAAAATTCTACGGATAAGAGGAAACAGAAAAAAAAAAGAAAAAGAAGAAGAAAAAGTAAAAAGAAAAATGCTGTGCTGGAAGCAGAGCTCCACATACCCAAGAGCCTTTACTCTCAATCAGAGATGTCAGGCATCCAAAGGAAATTTACCCAGAAGCTGAGTGGGAAAAGATTTTCCAGAATTGGATAATGATAGTAAGAGTTCTACTTTAAGGAGAGTCAAATCTTCTATTTGATCAAATTTACTCTCTGAGTTGAATTTTTCTTCATTTTCTTTAATTTGGACTTAATGATTTATTTTATCAGTATTAGAATTTTGCCTGAATACAAGTATGAATACCATATGTCTGTCTCATGTCTGTTGAGATTTAGACCCAGGACAAGTCAGTGAGGTGCTTATTTAACATAAGAATGCAGACCTGGCCTTCAGGGTTCTATAGCATCTCTCAGTCCCTACCTGAACTTTCCAGCCCAGAGACTGTGCTTCCTCTCCACCAGAGACTCTTTACTCTTTACTATAATCCAGATATTATGTGTGTGTGTGTGTGTGTGTGTGTGTGTGTCTGTCTGTCTGTCTGTCTGTCTGTCTACAACGGGCTTTCTCTTTGCCCTCCCCACTGCCCTGCTGTTTTCTGTCTTCAGGTCTCCTATCTGCATTGCAACTTTCATAACCTCCTCCTATGAGATTTTTGAACCAGCCAGAGAGCTGTACATAATAAAACTGCCTTTATATACTTTATTTTGACTAGAATTTGCTCATTTTGTCAGTGGAGACAGTCTACCAATGCTGTTGGAGGTTGTATGAGGGAATTGGAGCCCCTGGTAATAAAGTTAATAACGGTCATAAAATGCTATATGGTTGCTGGGAGCTGTATCTTTATCCTCAAAGTACAGCTGTGCTGATAACTGCTGAACCAGCTCTTCCACCATCTTTTGTTATTCGTAATTTTAGTCTAAATGCGTACTTCCCCATGTACTATAAGGAACCAAAGAAAAACACTCAATTGTTTTCATATGGAAAATAAAAGAGGAAGAAATCATGCTCCTTAAGTAACCCTGTGAAAACATACATGAATTTTTTCATGTTACTTCTTGTCATAAACAGTGAGATATGAGAAGGATGCTACATAGCACTGTACAGTTTAACCCCATGAGAAATGCCCTGGGATACTGGAGCATTAGTTTACATAGGATTGCATATTTGATCAGATTCAGGTAGAATATTAAACTTATTCACAATTTCAATCACAGAAACCAATAATAATATGGATCACAGAATTTTAAGAACACATAAAAATCTTGCATACAATTTTTGTTTATTGTTTATAATCACTATATATGTATATAAATATATTAAGATGGGTATCATACAAATGTAATGGCCCAAATGAACTCTAAATTAGTGAAAATAGCAAAGATGACTATTACCTATTATCTTTACTTGAAAAGGTTCCACAATATTGTAGCGTTATGAGTTTAAGCAAATATTTCCACTATGACCCCCATACTGAAAAAAAAAGACTAAAATTTTGCACTGTAATATTTAAAGTGAAAATATACATTATCAATAAGAACATTTTTAAACATTTTCTCATTGCTTCTCATACATTTTTGTTACTCAGACTATAAAAGAGATTATCCAGCATGTGAATCACAATGGTGTAAAATATTAATACTACAATGTTCTACTCAAATGTATAGTTGGAAATTGGTCTTATATACATGAATACAATAGTGCTGTGTAAAATGGAAACTGTACTTATATGAAAGCCACAAGTGGAGAAGACTTTTCTTTTACCTTCAGTAGTGTGTGTCCTCAGGATAGCAGATAAAATGAAGCCGTATGACAATCAGGATGGTGATTGCTCAATAAACACAGAACAATAGAAGAGAAGAAGCTGATTGAAGTGTCTACAAGAAAAATAAATAAATAAATGAATAAATAAATAAATAAATAAATAGTCAAGTGAGCACAAATGTCATGTAAAACAAGAATGATTTCCTTGAATCCACAGAAGGAAATGCTGAAAGTAGCCACCATGTGAAAAAGAGGATGCAAATCTTCTGCTGCATGGCAAGCAATGATTAGTGGCAAATAGACTCTTGGTGGCTAAGTACATATAACAGTCAGTTGTACATGGCCCCCAAGTGGTCATAAGCCATGGAGGTCAACAGGAAACATTTCTGTGTTTCCAAAAATAACAGCAGGAAATATTTGCAGCACAGCTAAGAAGTGAAATGCCTTTCCTCTCTGACATAGAACCTCTAACAATTGTGGAGTGATAGCAAAGGAAAATACAATGATCAGATCAGTAGGTCTAATCTAAGTTCCCCATGAGAGTAAAAATATAAATTGATAGATAAAGGAAGAAAATAACTTGTAAGTGATCATTACATATGAGACCTTTCAACACAAATCTAGTAACTTTGATGTTAACTGCATATTTGACTCTTAAAGATCTTGAATATATCCATAAACTACAGCTCTGTGATACTGTAGAAGAAGAAGAATCCATTGAGTCTAAAGAGCATAATCTACATCTATACTTGCGTGTATATTCTTTGACTGTGGCTAATTTTCTCTGGGCTGGTTAAAAATGAATAAAATTATCACACCTTGTATGTTCATGACACTCAATACAGAAACAAGAACAATATGTAGATGTTTTCACAGTGTGGGTTCATGACATTTCTCAAAACACTAGATCAGCTTTAAATACACCTCATAAATATATTAGTTCTTCCACATTAAGTACATAGACACACAGACATGTGAAGCTTCTGAAACTTTGAAAAATATTGGTGTCAAAACACTAGAAAATAATTTAAATGTCATAAAACAGTTCTCTAAAATCTATTCACCTATGGAACAAGAACACTAATATTTTCTTTATGAGATTGAAATAAATATTAAAGACAAATGATGTTAAAATGAATCTCTAATAAAACTCTAACTATAGAATTGATGAATCAGATGACTCCACTAATTCTATATGTACAAAATTCAATAAAATATATTTACATTATGATGTTTTTCTGATATCTTAGATCCTTGAAATATTTATGTTTCTTAAAAGTTATATTTATCTTATATAAATATATGCTTTGTATGTGTATGTGTGTGAGAGGATACCACATGTATTTTTGGTTCATGAATAAGCCATATTCATACATATGGTACATCAGATTACATAAAACTTGTATTACAGATGCTTTGAATCCTTAGGTATATGCTATTAATGTACAATCCCATATACATACCCACACCTAAACCCACATATAACCCTCACATGCATATACATAAACACACACACAGAGAGAGAGAGAGAGAGAGAGAGAGAGAGAGAGGGAGAGAAAAATAAAGAGAGAGACAGACGGACAGAGACAGACAGAGACAGAGAGGCAGACACACATCTAGCACTCTATTAATTACTACGAGTATCTTCTAAATACTACAATTGCTTATTTGAAGAAAGGGTGATAAATTGTATTACTTTATAATTTTATGAGAAACGAATTTCTTCCAGATGCTAAATTGACTGTTATATTGAGCATAGCTGGAAAAATAATGTTAAATATTTTTAATCTAAATTATATATACATGTATATATATATATGTGTGTGTGTGTGTGTGTGTGTGTGTATATATTTCTTGAAAGTTGAATAATGAAGTTATTAACATCACTGAAAGTAGACTTTAATAAAATGACTTTGAATAGAAGTAAGAAAACTCTAAATTCATTGGCATTCATCATCATAAAATAAGTTTACAAGTACAAGAAGAATCCTAGAACGCATTATAGAACAAATACTTTTGAGATTAAATTGTGTGAAGGTTTTATTAATTTATTGTATAGAAACTTTCATACTTGATTATTATTGAAGATATTATGTTGACAGTTGTCTATTTGTCTTGGTGTTCATGGCATTTTTATTTGCCCCATCACAGTAAATAAACAAAAGCAAAACAAGCAAGCAAATAAACAAAAAATCCAGGAGTCTCTGATGTATTTGAATGCTTCTAGACTATTAATATACATTAAAATAATGAAATACTAATTAAAACAAAATCATTTCTGCTTTACCTGAGGAATATTTTGTTTTCCTGTTGTTATTATATCAAACTTTAAAAAACAGAGATTAGTGAGTTTGACTATGACAGATACTTTCATATATTCTACTGTTAGATATATAATCGTACATTGAAATAAGTACGTGTATAAGTAAAACAAAACATATAAACACATGAACACATACATGTTGGAACCTATTTATTCATTTATAAGAAGAAATAATTATTTGAGGGCTGAGAATATAGCTTGATAGCATCATTTCCTGCAATACTCAGTCCCTGAGTTCAAGATCTAGTACTTCAGATCTAAACAAATTAATGCATATTTTCTATTTTTATTACATCCAAAGATAATAGCTTGGTATAATGCATATGCAGAATTATAAATATACTTGATATATATATATATATATATATATATATATATATATATATATATATAGAGAGAGAGAGAGAGAGAGAGAGAGAGAGTCTCATCTGTACAACTACCAAGAATTCAAAGTCAAATAGGCAGTAACCAAAATATCAAATAGAATAAAGTGTTGAAATTTCAAAAACTTTTAAAAAAATCAATTGAAATGTCTAAAACATTTCTCTTACCAAACAAATAGATGGTAATTCTAAGTACATTAAATTTGGTCATCTTGTGTTGGGTTTAATACTTATATAGCTGTTGACAATGTCTTTAGGGAATGTTCCTTAGAGAATAGGCTTAATTATTTTCTGGTTCATAATTTGAACCTAATCATTTACCTCATAGTAAAAACAAAAAGAAAGAAAGAAAAAAAGAAAGAAAGAAAGAAAGAAAGAAAGAAAGAAAGAATTACCTAATTTTTTTAAAAAAAATTCTTTTGACTTCTAATTTACATTGACATTTATTTGACAATTAGTGACTCTGAGCATCTTTCCATAATGGCATGTATGCTTTCTGTGAAAAAAAAATGCAACTAGTTCTTTGGCTATTTATTTATTCATATTTATTTATTGTTTTAAACATTTTAAGTAATTTCTATTTTTATTGTTTCCCATTTATCAAAGGGTATATATAATTTAGAATTATTAGATATTTTAAGTGCTGTTAGCTTATTGATATATTTTTGCTTTCTTACTTGGTTTGGAATATCCACGATCTCATGAGAATACAAAGTTAAGACTAGGCCAACATTTAGTGAATGCTTTTTAGCATTTTATTTTAAAAACCTAGTTTTAACATTTTAAATGTGTGTGTGTGTTTGTGTGTGTGTGTGTGTGTGTGTGTGTGTGTGTGTGGTTGCTAGTATTTGCAACAGTTTGAGACTTCAGCTATTCTTAAGGATAGGTTCCCTTAAACCTCTTTAAATGTATAGACTCTATTCATTACTCTTGGTTAGTCTTCAGAACATTGCTGTAAGAATAAATACCTTCCATGGCAATAGAAGGCCCTCTGCATATTATTGGGGAAGAAGCATCATCAATAGACTTAACTAGCTGTGAATAACGGGAGATAAAATAATGACTGGTCTAGAAGACATGCTCACTGATTCAATAGTGGCATTGATGGTATAGGAGTAACACACAAGTTTTTATTTGATTTATCTCTCTCCTCAGAACTCGTGCTTGTATTGTTAACTGGAAAATATCTCATGTCTTCCTAGGTTAGTTGCAATAAGGCAGTATTTCTGATTATGATTCTCCTCAAAGAATACAATAATGATTTATTCCTCTAATTTCCCCCTACTTTTTATTCCTCTAATTGTTCCCATTAGTATTTCCTTAATGACTTATCTTAGTACCTGTAGTACATTTCTCAGTTCCCATAAGAGAAGCTTCTTTATGCAGTATGAAATAGTTACAAAAGAGACCCACAATTAGTCAACATCTAATGAGCACAAGAATACTCAGCTCTTAATAGAACACCTTTATAAAACCCATTTTCCAAATGCTCAGGGTTCATCACAGATAAAAGGTAGAAATTTTGAAGAGACAGAGGTAGTGGATGTCTATAGAAACCATATATCTGCTTGATATGAGAGACTCTTGTTTCACACATTGTATCAGTACACTTGGGACTGCTGTGCTAATATATGCCATCTCAAATCAGACAAAAATCCAGAGTGGAGACAGGAGGTATACATAAAGTCCACCCCCCATAACACACACACAAACTGAGTAACTATTTCCAATTAATGACTTTCAAGGGAGTGACTGTCCTTTACCTTCCAAGATTAAACTCTTAAATTAAACTGACTCATTCTACCCTTCAGTGATCAACTGTTAGTTGTTATAATGAAAGAAACTAATCTGAGGAATATTGAGAAGTCATACTTTATTTAATCTATGAAAAATCTGCAAGTAATGTCAAATATCTACATTCAGCAAATCAATCAAAATTAAACCAAGGAATCTTCACTCCAAAGAAACCCATTTCCAGGGACTAAACCAACAACTGAGAAGTATACATAGGCCAGTCCATGGCTCCTGCTACATATGTAGCAGAGGACTGCCTCATCTGACATCAGTAGAAGGACAGGTACTCGGTCCTGTGGAAGCTTGATATCCTAGAGGGGCATCTTTGAGTGGTAGGCAGGAATAAGTTGGTGGGTAGGGGGGACTCTCTTAGAGACAAAGAGAAGTATGGAGTGGGGAGTTCTTGAAGGGAAGACCAGGAAGGGGGATAACATTTGAAATGTAAACAAATAAAATAATTTAATTTTTTTCTTTTAAACTTTATTAATCATTCCATTTGGTTATATTGATTACATTCCCACTTCACAGTTACCTCCTCCACCAATCCCCCATCCCATGATATCTAACTTCACAGTTACCCCTCCACCAACTCTCCATCCCACTTCTGCCCTCCCCCTCCCTTTTACCTGTGTGAGACTGTTCCCCAAACTTCCCACATTCTCCTGCCCCACTGTTCCAGCATCCCCCTACTCTGAAGCATCAAACCTCCACAAGACGAAAGGGTTCCAATGTCATTGCTGTTGGGCAAGGCCATCTTCTGCTACATATGTATCTGGAGCAAAAGATCCATTTATGTACACTCCTTGGTTGGTGGCCTAGTCTCTAGGAGAACTGGGTTGTCAGACCAGCCTATGTTGTTCTTCCAATAGGATTGCAATCCTCCTTCACTCCTTCAGTCCTTCTGCCAGCTTCCCCACCAGGTTCCCACATTCAGTCTGATGGTTGCCTCCAAACATTCGCCTCTGCATTGGACAGTTGCTGGCCAGACCTCCCCAAGAACTGCAGTACTTGGTTCCTGTCCTCAAGCACCTCTAGACCAAAGCAAACATGTTAGATTTGGTGTCTGTAGACATGATGTATCTTCTGGTGGGTCCATTCCCCAGTTGACCCTTCCTTCAGTCACTGTTCCATTTTTTGTCCCTGTTCTTCTTTTAGAAAGAAACATTTCTGGGTTAAAATTACTTTGAGATGGGTGGGTGGCTCCATCCCTGGACCAATGATGGGTCTTGTCTATGTACTGAAGTTGGTCTCCACAGGTTCCATCACTGTGCATTACAGCGGAAGTCAATCCCCTTGTGTCCTGTGAGCCTCACATATCTCTGGTGTCTGGTACACACCAGTGGCTATCCCCACTTCCTCATCCTCCCTGCTACCTATTTTTATAGGATTTCCGGACCCTCTGTATCTCTCTCATGTCTCCCCCGAATCTGACACTGACATTCTTATTTGCTCTTCTTCCTTTATCCCTCCCTTCTCCCTCTCTCCCACAATCGTCCTATTCCCC
Organism: Grammomys surdaster; assembly: GCF_004785775.1. NCBI lineage: Eukaryota > Metazoa > Chordata > Mammalia > Rodentia > Muridae > Grammomys > Grammomys surdaster. The sequence continues at coordinate 1,014,647 of NW_021604769.1, forward strand.
TGTCAGTACAGAACTGAAGCATTCACCGTCTGATCTTCCTTCCTTCTACTCTCCATATGGTCTGTAGATTGTATCATTTGCATTGTGAGCTTTTAGGTTAGTAACCATTCATTAGTGAGTACATACCATGTGAGTTCTTTTATGTCTGGGTTACCACACTCAGGATGATATTTTCTAGTTTCATCCATTTGCCTAAGAATTTCATGAAATCACTGTTTTTTTTTTATTGTTGCATAGTACTCCATTGTAAATAAATACCAGATTTTCTGCATCCATTCTTCTGTTGAGGGACATCTGGTTTGTTTCCAGCTTCTCACTACTATAAATAAGCCTGCTATGAACATAGTGGAACAAATGTTCTTGTTATATGTTGGAGCATCTTTTGAGTATATGCCCAGGAGTGGTATAGTGGGTCCTCTGGTAATAATATGTCTAATTTTCTGAGGAACCCCAGACTGATTTCCAGAGTGGCTGTCTAGTTTGCAATCCCACCAACAATGGAAGAGTGTTCCTCTTTCTCCACATCCTCACTAATATGTGCTGTCACTGACATTTTTGATCTTAGTCATTTTGACTGGCATGAGGTGGAATCTCATTGACTGCCCGCCCTATACAGCACTTTTTAATTGGGGTATTTTTCTCTGGAGTCTGCCTTCTTGAATTCTTTATTTGATTTTCATTTTCCTGATGTCTACGGATGTTGAGTATTTCTTTAAGTATTTCTCAGCCATTTGAGATTCTTTGGTTGAGAATTCTCTATTTATCTCTATACTCCACTTTTTAATCTTTTTGTTTTTGGTTTTTTGAGACAGGGTTTCTCTGTGTAGCTCTGGCTGTCCTGGAACTCACTTTGTAGACCAGGCTGGCCTCGAACTCAGAAATTTGCCTGCCTCTGCCTCCCAAGGGCAGGGACTAAAGGTGTGTGCCACCACTGCCCGCCCTATACTCCACTTTTTAATTGGGGTATTTTTCTCTGGAATCTGCCTTCTTGAATTCTTTATATATTTTGGATATTAGTCCTCTTTTGGATGTAGGGTTGGTAAATATCTTTTCCAAAGCTGCGTGTTGTTGTTTTGTCCCATTGACAGTGTCCCTTGCTTTACAAAAGCTTCTTAATCTTATGAGGTCCCATTTGTTAATTGTTGCTCTTAAAGCATAAGGCATTGGCATGCTGTTCAAAAAGTTTTCCCCTGTGCCCAATATTTGAGGCTCTTCCCCACTTTCTCCTCTATTAGATTCAGTGTATCTGGTTTTATGTGAAGATCCTTGATACACTTGGACTTGAGCTTTGTGCAAGGTGATAGGTATGGATCAATTTGCATTCTTCTACAAGCAGACCTCCAGTTGGACCAGCACCATTTGTTGAAAACACTGTCTTTTTTTCCAATGGATGATTTTAGCTTCTTTGTCAAAGATCAAGTGACCATAGGTGTGAGGGTTCATTTCTGGGTTCAATTCTATTCCATTGATCTACTTGCCTGTTTCTGTACCAATACCTTGGAGTTTTTATTACTATTGCTCTATAGTATTGCTTGAAGTCAGGGTGATTCTCCAAGAGGTTTTTTTTCTTGTTTTTGAGAATAGTTTTTACTATCCTACATTTCTTGTTATTCCAGATGAATTTGAGAATTGTTCTTTATAACTGTAAAAAGAATTGAGTTGGTATTTTGATGGGGATTGCACAAAATCTATATTGCTTTTGGTAAGATAGCCATTTTCACTATATTAATGCTGTCAATCCAATCCATGAACATGGGAGGTCTTTACATCTTCTGAGATCTTTGATTTCTCTTTTCAGATACTTGAAGTTCTTATCATACAGAACATTCATTCGCTTTGTTAGAGTCATACCAAGGTATTTTATATTATTTGTGGCTATTATGAAGGGTGTCATTTACCTAATTTCTTTCTCATCCATTTTTCCCATTGAATAGAAGAAGGTTACTGATTTGTTTTAGTTAATTTTCTTTTTTTCTTTTTTTTCCATTGGATATTTTATTTACGTTTCAGATGTTCTCCCCTTACCCCATTTCCCCCTCCCAGGAACCCCTATCCCATCCCCCCTCCTCCTGCTTCTATGAGGATGTGACCCCACCTACCCCCCTCTTCCTACCTCCCCACCCTCCAATTTCAACACACATAGTGTCCAGCCTTCATGGGAAGAAGGATTTCCTCTCCCACTTATACTTGACAGAACCATGCTCCCTTGCATATATAGCTGGAGCTATGGGTCCCTCCATAAGTGCTCCCAGGCTGGTGGTTTAGACCCTGGGGCTCTGGTTGATTGGTATTGTTGCTCTCCTAATGGAGTCACAAACCCTTTCAACTCCTTCAGTCTTCACTCTGACTCCACCATTGGGAACCCCATCATCAGTTCAATGGTTAGCTGTGAGCATGTGCCTCTGAATATTTCAGACTCTTGCAGACTTCTAAGGAGACAGCTATGTCAGGCTCTTGTCAGCATGCACTTCCTGATATCCAAATCAGTGTCTACCTTTGGTGATTGCACATTGAATGGACACCCAGGTGGAATAGTCTACAGACAGCCCCTCCTTCAGTTTCTGTCCTACACTTTGTCTCCATATTTGCTCCCATGAGTATTTTGTTACTCCTTCTAAGAAGGACTGAAGCACCCCAACTTGGTCTTCCTTCTTCATGAGCTTCATTTGGTCTGTGAGTTGAATATTGTATATTTCAAGCTTCTGGGCTAAAATCCAATAATCAGTGAGTGAATACAATGTGTGTTCTTTTGTGATTGGTTTACCTCATTAAGGATGATATTTTCTAATTCCATCCATTTACCTAAGAATTTCTTGAATTCATTGTTTTTAATACCTGAGTAATATTCCATTGTCTAAATGTACCACATTTTTTGTATCCATTCCTCTGTTGAAGGACATCTGGGTTCTTTCCAGCTTCTGGCTATTATAAATAAAGCTGCTATGAACATAGTGGAGCATATGTCCTTTTTATATATTAGAGCATCTTCTGGGAATATGCCCAGGAGTAGTATAGCTGGGTCCTCAGGTAATGATATGTCCAATTTTCTGAGGAACCGCCAGACTGTTTTCCAGAGTGGTTGTACCTACATCTTGCAATCCCACCAACAATGGAGGAGTGTTCCTCTTCCTCCACATCCTTACCAGCATCTACTATCACCTGAGTTTTTGATCTTAGCCATTCTGACTGGTGTGGGGTGGAATCTCAGGGTTGTTTTGATTTGCATTTCCCTGTTGACTAAGCATGCTGAACATTTCTTTAGGTGCTTCTCGGCCATTCACATTTCCTCAGTTGGGAGTTCTTTGTTAACCCTATACCCCATTTTTGTTTGTATGGTTTTATTAAAATTTATTTTTATTTATTTTTTAAATCAAATCATAATTTTTACTCATTCACAGAGGGGTTATAAATGCAAAAAGGCAGGATGTGGGGAAGGGGATGACACTGGAGCAAGGGTGTTCAGGGGGAGTACAGATATCTTTCAGAACAGGGCATTGGCTGGGTGAAGGTTCAGGGGACAGGTCACTATGACTCTGCCTATGATTCACTTGTCCTTATCTATGTTGGTATTGTTGGCCAAGGCTACCTATTTACAAGGTCTATGACTACTCAGGCTGGTAAATTTCCACAAAAGCTGCCTGTTTACAATAACTTATAGCCATCTGTTTCAATGTTTTTCCACAGAGACCCAAGACTTAGTGTTAGTATATATGTATGACAGGCCTATTGCTGATTTTAGGCCTATGACTGATTTTAGGCCTCCAGTGTGTAAGCAGGGATGCCCCTGACATCTCCTCCCTTCTGTAAGTATAGGAGGGCTGTGGCGATTCTAATCTTGCTAAGGCAAGGATAGAGGCCTGACCTCCAGTAATTGAAGGGGACCTTGTAATGGCTCTGGTCCCCCTGTTGTTGTCCAGTGAGGCATGAGTGCCATACCCATCCCAATGTCTTTTTCCTGGAGAGGGGATACTTTTGATATCAACCCCTATGCAGTCAGGCTTGTCCCTCAGGGAACCCAGAGAGATATTTTTAACTTTTATTTATATTCCCTTGCAGTGCTTAGCCTTGCAGCCTAAGCAAGAATTCAGACCACTTCCTCTCATCTTGGGACCATTAGTTTGGTTATCTTTGGTCCCTGCATCTTAAATAGGCTGACTACCATTGTGAAACAACAGATAAATAATTTGGTGGCAAAACCTATTCAGATACATTATAATAAGTTAGCTTTGGAGGACCACAAGACCTAAGATGAGGTTATTACTCTATCCAGGGTGTTCCCAAAACCCATGTCCACCCAACCTAAAATAAGGGACTTCTGCGCCTAGACCAAGCAGAGAGGGGCCACCCAGAACCCCCTCTGACTGGTGATCTTAATTCTTATACCCCATTTTTTAATAGGGTTATTTGGTTGTCTAGAGTCTAATTTCTTGAGTTCTTTGGGTATATTGGATATTATTCCTCTATCAGATGTAAGATTGGTAAAGATCTTTTCCCAATATGTTGGTTGCTGTTTTGTCCTATTGAGTGTCCCTTGCCTTACAGAAACTTTGCAATTTTATCAAGTCCCAATTGTCAATTCTTGATCTTAGAGCATAAGCCATTGGTGCTCTGTTCAGGAATTTTTCCCCTGTGCCCAAATATTCGAGGTTCTTCTCCACCTTCTATTCTATTACTTATAGTGTATCTGGTTTCATGTGGAAGTCTTTTATCCACTTGGACTTCAGCTTTGTACAAGGACATAAGAATGGATCCATTTGCATTCTTCTACATGCTGTTCTCTAGTTGAACCAGCACCACTTTTTGAAAATGCTGTCCTTTTTCCACTGGACAGTTTTAGCTCCTTTGTCAAAGATCAAGTGACCATAGGTGTCTGGCTTCATTTCTGGGTCTTCAATTCTATTCCATTGATCTTCCTGGTGTCTGTGTACCAATACCATGCAATTTTTATCACTACTGCTCTGTAGTAAAGCTTGAGGTCAGGGATGGTGGTTCCTCCAGAAGTTCTTTTATTGTTGAGAATAGTTTCTGCTATCCTGGGTTTTTTGTTATTCCAAATGAATTTGAGAATTTCCTTTTCTAACTCTTTGAAGAATTGAATTGGGATTTTAATGGGGATTGCATTGAATCTGTAGATTGCTTTTGGCAAGATGGCCATTTTTATTATATTAATCCTGCCAATACATGAGCATGGGAGGTCTTTCCATCTTCTGAGATCTTCTTTAATTTCTTTCTTCAGAGACTTGAAGTTCTTGTCATACAGGTCTTTCACTTTCTTGGTTAGATTCACAGCAAGGTATTTTATATTATTTGTGACTATTGTGAAGGATGTCATTTCCCTAATTTTTTTCAGTCTGTTTACCTTTCATGTAGAAGAAGGCTACTGATTTGTTTGAGTTGATTTTATAATCAGCCACTTTTCTGAAGTTGTTTATCAGGTTTAGGAGTTCTCTGGTGGAAGTTTTGGGGTCACTTAAATATACTATCATATCATCTGCAAATAGTGATATTTTTACTTCTTCCTTTCCTATTTCAACACCGTTTATGATAAAAGTCTTGGAAAGATCAGGAATTTAAGGCACATACCTAAACATAGTAAAAACAATATACAGCGAACCAGTAGCCAACATCAAACTAAATGGAGAGAAACTTGAAGCAATTCCTCTAAGATCAGGGACTAGACAAGGTTGCCCACTCTCTCCCTACTGGATGTCCTAGCCAGAACAATTAGACAACAAAAAGAAGTCAAAGGATACAAATAGGAAAGGAAGAAGTGAAAATATGGATTATATCTTTTCAGGAAGAAGTAGTCCACTGCTCTAAAAGCAGACTTGACAAGGTTAGAGTTAGAACCACTGTGTTCCAAAGTAGGATGTGATAAATGTGAAATTCTGCTTGTCATCAGGGAAGTTGTTTTTTTCTTTTTTTTCTTATAGATTAGAGTTTATTCAGGGCATGGGAAGGAGAGTTAGGAGGGTAGGTGAGGCAGAGAAAGGCTGAGAGAGAAAAACGGAGAGAGAAACAGAGAGAAAGACAGAGAAAGAGGTGAAGAGAATAAAAGAGAAGAGAAGAAAAGAAAAGAGGAGAGGAGAGGAGAGGAGAGGAGAGGAGAGGAGAGGAGAGGAGAGGAGAGGAGAAGAGAAGAGAAGAGAAGAGAAGAGAAGAGAAGAGAAGAGAAGAGAAGAGAAGAGAAGAGAATGGATTTCATTCCAAGTTAAAAAAATTTTGATATTACATCAGTTACTACTTTCTTGAGTTCTTTGTATATATTGGATATTAGCCCTCTATCAGATGTAGGACTAGAAAGGATTTTTAAAACTTTACCTGTGCTTCATTTAAGGACATTTCCATTGTAAGCTGGCTGTAATTATGGAGAATCAGTTTATCAAAAGATATAGCTTTATTTTGTTTTCCAAATACTAAAAAATACTGCACCATAGAAAATTTTCTGTCATGATTGAACCATACAATATATACTGGTTTTCTTTTTGAAAAATCATTATTTTCATACTATATATACTCGTTTCCCAAAATACACTCTGCAGAATTCAAACTGCATCTTTTTACACAGTTTTAGGATTTGTTTTTGATGAGATTTATTTTTTGGACACACATGCATGGACATGAAGATTCCAAAAGGCTGTTTAAGTCACAACAGCTGAAAGCCTTATGCCTACTACATAAAGGAATGTAAAGGTGTGGATTTCCTTGTCTCTCTAAATGGAAAGTTAAATATTCCATTGCTTTTTATATGTTTCTGATTCTTGACAAAGTATCCTGAGAAATGCAAATTAGGAAAAATTAAATTATTTCAGATTGCAGTTTCAGTAGCCATAGTGTGAAGGAATCTTGCCAGTAGGAGCAGAGAGTGAGAGTGGTGGTCACAGAATATCCAAAGTCACGTGGCAACAGTGGTTACTGTTAGTGCTCGTGTCCTTTTTTCATTTTTATTGAGTCCAGGACACTTTCCATGAAATAGTGCCTCAAATTTTGCACATCTTCTTCCATATCCTCTGTCCAGCAGTTTTCACATCCTTGTTCCTCAAGCTATAGATCAAGGGATTCAACATGGGGATAATCATGGTATAAAAGATGGATGCCAACTTGTCAGTATCAAAAGAGTGACTATAATTTGGCTGCAAATACATAGATATCAAAGTCCCATAGAAGACAGTGACCACTATCAGGTGTGATCCACAAGTTGCAAAAGCCTTGCGCCTGCCTGCAGTAGAATTCATCCTCAGAATGGCTATGAGGATGAGAAGGTAGGACAAAAGAACAACCAGAAGAGAAGAAACCAAATCAAAAATGGCAAATATTAAAATTGTCAACTGAATTTCATCAGTGTTTGAACAGAGCAAAGGAATCAAAGTGATGCAGTCACAGAAAAAATGATTGATTACATTGTAGCTGCAGAATGACAGCCTGAACATCTTTAAAGTAATTATAAGAGACAGAAACAAACCATACAGATATGCAATTACCACTAGTAGTCGACATTTCTTCTGTGACATGATGGCAGTGTAGAGCAGTGGGTTACAGATGGCCACATAGCGATCATAGGACATGGCAGACAGAATAAAAAGTTCACAAGTAATGAACAGAAGAAAGCAAGCTAGCTGTATAGCACAAAGATAATAGGATATTGTATTTTGGTTCACAACAAAATTTTCTAACATTTTAGGTCCTACAGCTGTAGAATAACCAAGATCAGTGACAGCCAAGTGTTTGAGAAAGAAGTACATGGGTGTTTGCAGTCGAGAATCCACTGTTGTGAGTATAATCATGCCCATATTTCCCATTAATGAGATCAAATAGATGATGAGGAACAGTCCAAACAATGGAGCCTGCAGCTCAGGGCGATCAGTGATGCCCACCAGGATGAAATCATTCATGATTGTGAGGTTCTGTTTCTCCATGCAGTCACATTACTCAATTTATTCTGGGTAGGAACATTTAAATCAATTTCGATGTCATTCAATGTCATAATAAGGTGATTTTTATAATGCAATATTGTCATATACATAATATATTGAAACTAATAGTTATTTCTAAATAGACCCCTCCCCTCACCCCCTCACCCCATATATGTATATATATACATATATATATATAAATATATCAAAATAGCAGACTATGTTTCTCATGCAAGGTAATTTCACTGATATAAAACATACTTCAGTAGCTCAACTTAGAGATGAAATGAAGTATACAATGACTTGTTAATAATAAAGCTTGTATATGATGTATTCTATAAAAGTTCTAGCTCCAAACAATGATTTTATCAACAACTTTTGCCTTCACTAAGAAATACTGTGACATAGATTAAATATTAGATGCAAATTACTGATATATATCTATCATAGATCTAATGTATATATGTATATTAGAATATATATATATATATATATATATATATATATATTAGAATAAAAGAGAAATATAAAGATGTAAATGTAATCCCACATTCTGTAAGAGCACTAAGTACTCTTAGCTGCTGCATCATCTCCACATTCCCATAACTGGCCATGTTATAAAGAAGTATGTGATGAGATATAGCTCAATATCATTCACCAATACCTGGGTTAGTTTCCTAGCATTTTCTAAAGTATGTAGTACATCCCTATAATTCTACTATTATGGCAGTAGGAACAGGAAGAATAAGAAGCTCAAAGACATAAACAACTATCAAGCAAGTCTGAAGCAAACCTGAGTTCTAGGAGACATTGTTTCAAACGAAAGAGAACCAAAAAAAAAAATCATAAAGGTCTCTAAATGTCTTATACCTACAGGTGGTACAGCTGAATGTGTGAATATTCTTAATAAATATTGTGCTTTGCAAACATATATTTCATATGATAATAGTAAAATGATAGTTAAATGAAGAATGAGTTCAGTAGATCATAACACATGAAAATTCTCCCTCTCTCTACATCATTCATGCCATGAAAAAATTAAACAAGACAATTCCATATCTAAAGAAATCATACCATTTTACTATATATGCACATATCTGTGAAGCATGTTACATGTAAATTATACTCACTTGATCTCAATGTGTTTACAGTGGTTACCCCAGTGCTGTCCCGGCAAGATATATTTCTAGTAATGAATTTAAAATATATCAGGTTAAAACATTATGAAACATATGCAGTAATTGGAATGACAAACATGGGTTTTGCATTATTTTTTTAGTTCAGTGTAACAAGACTCATTGCTTTTTAACCCAGCAATACCATCACTGAATATTTGATATGCTAATAATTACCATGGACTATTTCCATCATATTGCCCTGTTAAATGATAATTTTATTCTAACTAAAAAAATGTGGTCTCTAATGCCATTTCACATACACATATACACAGTTGATAAGACATGACAACTGACTTTTGCCTTAAAACAGATAAATAAAATCTTACTCAGAGATTAACAAGCTAAAAAAGAGCATCATAGAAGATTTTGATACTCTAAAATCCTTAATATTTAGAAGTATATGAAATAATTTACTCATATTTTCCACTCACTTCTGAATTAAAAATTGCAGTTCCTTTACTTGTGTTTCACTTCCCCTCTTATTTTACAATGTATTAACTGTAAAGTAAATATATGTAAAATACATTTTCTAAGGAAATATTTGCAATCAATTTAGTGTTGCAAATATACATATGAACATGTAATCTCTAACCAATAGAGAAAATATGAGGAAAGGAGAGGGCCCGCTACTACTGTTCCTCAGATATGATGGTGAAGGAGTGACAGAAAAGAATCCAAAAATAGTCTTCTACGTCATATGACAAAATCAGAGCAGAGTGATTATGATGGCATGGAACAATGCAAGTAGCCTTCTTACCTGCAAGAAAACATTGCTCTTCATTCTCCCATGTGCTTCTTTTATTGGATTCTCTGGCATGATTTATGAATTATATTTGAATTTTAGAAATAATCCCTGTGGAGTTGTAAGCTATTTGTTCATTATCCCTAAAGTATTGTCATGCATACTGATTTGCTTGAAGGTTGTTCATTAATTAAGGGAGAATTTGTAATTATGTTTGAATTATGTATTAAGTAAAGGAATTAGCAAACTTACTTCTGGGTTGTAATTTAAAATATTACCATTTTGGTCTCAAAGAGATATTAGCATTCTGACATTTCCTGTAGCAGTATTCTAAATAACTAAAAAGTTGAAACAAATAGTCATTGATGAATGAGTGGACACAGTGCATATACTATGTGCATTATCCAGCCATACCATGAAACTGGAAAACATGGCAGGAAATTATAGGAATTGTAGGAACCAGCCACAGGACAAATACTACCAAGTCCAAACATATCTAAAATACTTAAAATTGTACAATCTGGTACTGAGTGATCACTGCAGAAAGTGGTAGTGGAAAAACAAGTGACTAATAAAAAATACACTAACTCATTTAGGAAAAAGAAAAAATAATCAAAAGTTTGCTTCAAATCTGTGTACCTGTATGTCACACTTGAAATAATGAATGTGAAGTGACTATCTTAAGTATTAAGTATAGTAAAATAAATTTACAAAAATAGTGGATTTACACTACATGCTATTAGTTTTTATTCATTTAAATTTTTAGGAGAGAGAGGAGATGAAGTTCAATAGAGAAGTGAGGATAGAGCTGTCTTTTGAGTGTATAGTCTTTAATAGATCCAACTGCCCAGGTCAATTCTAAAACAGTTTTAGGCTCCCAGAAAGAAAAGCTTTTTTCTTAAAGCTTTTTGAGTTAGAGGCATGTACTGCACTTGCTTTCATTAGTAAATGATCAAGGCTACATGACAAGTTACAGAAGCTGTACTGTAGACTATGAAATAGGAATCACAGATCAACTGGATAAACAAAGTGTCACCACTGTCCAGCTCCCTGGGGCAGCCACTGACTCAGTGCTGGGTGATGTTCCTGTCTTGTTTATAGTCCTCTCTGCTTAGGATCTAAAGGGCAATGGTATTCTAAGGTTTTCATCTGAAACCAAGCTTCTCTGTCCCAAAAGTATATTTTTATTACTTTCTGTTTATTTTGATTTTGAAAACAAGAAACATGGATTCATAAAAAGAAAGAATATATATATATATATATATATATATATATATATATATATAGTGTGTGTGTGTGTGTATGTGTATACAAATGTTTACATGATACACATACATATATTTGTATACATTTGATTTCAGGGCTAGCCACTTGGCAGTATAACCAAACAAGTACTTATTACTTATAGAAGAGTGTTCTATTTTTCCTACTTCATCATTCCTTAGTTTTCGTTAGTTTGTTTTTATTTTTTCATCTGCGTTTAAGGTTCTTTGAGCTTCTCCATTCCCATGTTAGCACATTAGCTTGTCTATTGGTATTCAGTGATTTTTATTAATTTATTATTTTATTTATTCTTATCTCATATAATACATCCCCAAATCAGTCTCCCCTACCTCCATATCTCCAAGATCCTCCAGTTTCCTTTCTCTCCACTCCTCCTATTTGCCCTTTTCACCCCTCTCTCCTGAGATTTACTGAACCTCTGTTTCCCTTCAGAAAATAGAAAAGCTCCCAGAGGCATGAATTGAATACAACATAACAAGATGAAATAAGAATAGGCGCCAGCCCTCATAACAAGGCCGGACAAAGAAACCCACTAAGAAACAAAGAGTTCCAATATCACGCCAAAACAGAACTGACACTCCACTGTTAGAAGTCCCACATACATCCCAAGCTGAACAACCACAGAAGGTTTGCAAAAGACCTAATGCAGACCCTTGGAGGCTCAACGGGTGCTGCTTCATTCTTTGTGAGCCTTTATGAATCTTGCTTAGTTGATTCTGTGGGTCATGTTCTCTTGGTATCCTTGACTGCTCTGGATCCTATAATTGTTCCCCTTCCTTTCTGTGGGGTTCCTTGAGATCTTCCTAATGTTTGAGTATAGTGCTCTGTTTCTGCTTCTAACACGTTCTAGAGGAAGCCTATCTCATGGCAATTAGTCTAGGACCTATCTGTGAGTATAAGAAAATAGAGAATAGTATATTACCATTAAAGATCATTTAACTGACATTTTTTTCCCAAGTAGGGTTTGGTTCTACCCTAGGTGTCTGAGCCATCCAGCTTCCAGTTGCTGACCGTGCAGATAAGTTATGGTATAGACTGTATCTCATATCTTGAGCCTCAAGTTAGATTAGTCATTGGTTAGCCATTCCCACAAGTGCTCTTTACTCCCACAAGCCATCATTACACCAGCATACCTTGCAGGCAGGACAAATGTGGTTCAAAGGGTTTATGGATGAGTTAGTGTTTCAGTCCCATCACTAGGAGCTACAGCAGATGCCCAGTTCAGGCTCCATATCCTTTATTACTAGAAGTTCTTGCTAGAGCTACCCTAATAGGTTCCAGGAAGTTTCCACTGCCCTAGGCTTCTACTTGGTCTCTTAAACGCCCACCTATTCTTGTCATCTCATCCTGTACACTTTCATGATCACTCCTGTTTCCATTCCCACTCACCCCCAAACTACCTACAAAATCTATTTGATTTCCCCTACCTAAGGAGACCCATGTATCCTGTCTAGAGCCCTCCTTGTAACATAGCTTCCCTGGGTCTGTGGATTTAGCATGATTATTCTGTACTTAACAGCTAATATCTACTTATAAGTGAATATACACTACGTTTGTTTTTCTTGGTCTCAGTTGCCTTGTTAAGTCTTTCATTTTCTATTTCCCTGTAAATTTATTTCCATTGTGAAAATTCACAAATCTTCAAATGAAGGACATCTGGGTTGCTTGAGGTTGCCAGAAAATGATCTTGTCACTAAGACCATAGGGAGAAAAGAATTAATAAAGGAGATAATAAAATTTTCCTTTTACCTGTGTGGTCAATAAAGGCAACTAGAAAGCTTTGGCTATCAATAGATTTTTCTGCATTTGGAGTATAAGTCTCAGTACAATTGGTGGGAAGACAAAGATAGGTAAAGGCACAATAAAAAAAAAGGCATGTGGTAAGTTTAAATGAAAAGACATCAGTGAATTGATTAATGTATAAATTTTTGCTCATTTTTTTCTGACCAAAGGTAGTGAACTGAGGAAATAGAGCTAGCACTGAAACATTTAAAATGAACAGTTAATGTTTGTCTGTATCCAGGTAATAGGATGAGAAAGTTTTAAGGAAGGGGTTAGATTTATTTTATTCTACTTTTCACAGATTTATTGGTAGCCACAAGAAAAGGCCTGTTCAGAAATTGGGGTGTTCCTGACATTCTTAAGAGCTGGTAAGATATGGTCTACAGAATGACAACATGGATAAAGGGCCATATAAATAACTGATAGGAGGAACTTCCGTTAGCAGTGGTTAAAGCTCAGTAGCTGACCCATGGAATACTTGATAAGAGATAGGTCTCATAGTAATGGTAATGTTGCATAGAGATGGATCCAGTTGGCCCAGTGAAAATTATTTCAGAAAGAAAGAAAGTGAGAGAGAGAGAGAGAGAGAGAGAGAGAGAGAGAGAGAGAGAGAGAGAAAGTTTATCCTGTGATGCACAGGAATGATGTGGCTACTGAAGAAGTATTTATGATGGGATGACCTATGATTAGGAATCTGTTGATTAATTTCCCAGAAAGTTAAGAAATAGTTTGGAATTATAAGTCATGTAATTCATAGTCTATAATAGTATTATTGGTCCCCTTTGAATTACCCAAGTGGATAAATAAGTGCTAGGTGTTTATGCAATTTAGGAAAGACAGATATAGTCTGCAAATGTTGGACTTTGAAGTGCCAGAATTGTTGAACAAGTGAAGCGTAATATAGATCATGTGCTCTAGATATTTAGAGGTATTTACTGAGATAAGAGAAGTAAAGTGAAATAAAAAGGAATGAATCTTAAGGTATATGACAGAATTTATAGATCAAAAGTAATTTGATTTTGCATAGCTTGACACCTATGTAGACACATAATAACAGTCAGCTATTAAGTATAGTAATTCAAAAGTTTGAATACATGAACTTTTTTGCCATAAAGAGGATTTATACAGTTGATATGAATGGGAGGTCTCTGGCTATATAACGATATCAGTGGCAGAGGGTGGGGTTCAAAAACAATTGAGCTCACACAGTTATTACTTGAAAAAGAGTTTGAGAATTAAACCACTCTACCAAGCCAGTTCTTCCATCTCCTTCTACAAAGTCTAACTCAATGAATCTCCATGAACCTCTTTATCCAGGCCTTCTTCCTTCTATAAGTAAATTTAACTCTCACCTATCATCAAAGAGCTTTCTTTCTATATCAGACACAGGCTTTCACAGAAAACCAAAGGTGGTTCAAGTACAGCGAACAATATATATCATGGACTAGAAGCCACAGTGGATACATTTACAACACAACTCCTGTGCTTAAGGCTCAACCAACTTAGTGAAGGAATGGGGTGGATATATTGTAAAATCAAAGATAACAGGAAGTCTTCTGTAAGATTTTGTCTCTTAGAAATGACAAGGAAGCTACACTCACAAGACCAGAATAACAGTACATCTTCCAATCACCATTATTCTTAGTCTTTAATTAACAAATCCACACAATGGCTTCTTGAGCCACTTTGTGTGATATTCAAGTTATACACACACTGACTCAATTCACAGACTCTCTGACATCTTGCTGCATGTGTTCTGTTTTTTATTTCTCAACATTTATTTTAATCATATTTTTTATTTTATAATTATATAGTCCTTTTTTTGTCTTCTCTCTCTCCACACCTCTTATGTATTTATGTACTTTCTTACTGTCTGTCTCTATCTCACTCTCTCAAGTTCATGGTCTCTTGCCTCTTTTCATATATATATATGATAGATAAATAGATAGTTAAGTGATTAGATAGAAACATGATATTTGTAATGCGAAGTAATCACCTAGATATGTCAGAGAAGTTATAAGCATGAAGTCCTAGCAACATTGTTCTCTAAACACACCTGAAGAAGAATGCTAAGATGTATGTTTCAAGCCTTCTTGAGTAAGAAAAGTAATATGTGAACATGTTCAGAGGTAGAAAACAGGATGCTCACAGTTAACTATTGAACTGGTCATGGGAGTTTCCAATGGAGGAGTTAAAGAGAAGACTGAGGGAGCTGAAGGATTTTGCAGCCCCATGGGGAGAGCAACAATACCAACTAACCAGAACTCCCAGGGCCTAAACCACCAGCCTGGGAACACACATGGAGGGACCCATGGCTCCAGTTGTCTATGTAGTGGAGGATGGCCTTGTCAGGCATGGTGGGAGAGGAGGTCCTTGGTCCAGAGAAAGCTAGATGCCCCAGTGTGGGGGAATTCAAGGACAGGGAGATGGAAGTGAGTGGGTGGGTGGCGACACAAGCTGATGGAAGCAGGAGGAGAGGGGATGGGATAGGGAGTTTCAGGCCGGGGATGATGAAAGGAGATAACATCTGAGATGTAAATAAATAAAATATCCAATTAAAAAAGAGCAAATCTAAAAAAAAAATCTACCTATATTTTAATCTCAATAATAAATTTAAAAACTGAAAGAAAGAAAGATTTGCATTTTGAACAACTTAAACACCAGAATCAAATGAGAAATACTGTCATATACTATTTTTACCCTTACAGGCAGTTTGGTTTTTTTCTACCACAGATGCAATAGACTGTTCACATAGAAACCTGGACCTGGGGCCATATACCTATTATTTTCACGCTGGTGATATCACAAAGAAAGCTTTCCAAGAAAAGAACACAATTGTACCAGTGTTAAATTTATCAAAATAATTCAAGAAAGATATCCTTTTGCAGTGTTTATTGATTAAGTTGTCTTCTCTAGTGATGAAAAAGAATTCCTTAGAGACACAGTATGTTCACAAAATGATTACGTCAATAGAGTAAATCTTAAGATTAATAAAAGAATTCCTGACCTTTCCAAGACTTTTATCATGAAGGGGTGTTGAATTTTGTCAAATGCTTTCTCAGCATCTAGTGAGATGATCATGTGGTTTTTTTCTTTGAGTTTGTTTATATAATGGATTACATTGATGGATTTCCAAATATTGAACCAACCCTGCATTCCTGGGATGAAGCCAACTTGATCGTGATGGATAATTGTTTTGATGTGTTCTTGAATTCGGTTCGCTAGAATTTTATTGAGTAATTTTGCATCAATGTTCATAAGGGAGATTGGCCTGAAGTTCTCTTTCTTTGTTGGGTCTTTGTGTGGCTTAGGTATGAGTGTAATTGTGGCTTCAAAGAATGAGTTGGGTAGTGTACCTTCTGTTTCTATTTTGTGGAATAGTTTGAAAAGAATTGGGATTAGGTCTTCCTTGAAGGTCTGATAGAATTCTGCACTAAAACCGTCTGGTCCCGGGCTTTTCTTTGTAGGGAGACTTTTAATGACTGCTTCTATTTCTTTTGGGGTTATGGGACTGTTTAGATGGTTTATCTGGTCCTGATTTAACATTGGCAACTGGTATTTGTCTAGGAACTTGTCCATTTCATCCAAATTTTCCAATTTTGTTGAATATAGGCTTTTGTAGTAGGATCTGATGATTTTTTTAACTTCCTCAGTTTCTGTTGTTATGTCCCCCTTTTGAGTTCTGATTTTATTAATTTGGATACTGTCTTTCTGCCCTCTGATTAGTCTAGCTAAGGGTTTATCTATCTTGTTGATTTTCTCAAAGAACCAGCTCCTGGTTTTATTGATTCTTTGGATAGTTCTCTTTGTTTCAATTTGGTTGATTTCAGCCCTGAGTTTAATTATTTCCTGCCTTCTACTCCTCTTGGGTGTATTAGCTTCTTTTTGTTCTAGGTCTTTCAGGTGCTCTGTCAAGCTGTTAGTGTATGCTCCCTCCAGTTTCTTTTTGTAGGCACTTAGAGCTATGAATTTTCCTCTTAGCACTGCTTTCATTGTATCCCATAAATTTTGGTATGATGTGTCATCATTTTCATTAAATTCTAAAAAGTTTTTAATTTCTTTCTTTATTTCTTCCCTTACCTGATTATCAAGGAGTAGGGTGTTGTTCAGTTTCCATGTAAATGGATGGCTGTGAGTTAGCCCAATGACGGGATTATTGTAGGTCCACTTCCCAGGGGCCCACCCAATGCAGCCGAAAAGGAGTGCGTGGTGCTGGGAGTGGGTGCAGCCTACATGGCCTAAGACAGGGCTCTCACCCTCCTTTCACCCACATCAGAGTCCCTTGACGTTGCCCATCGTCGACAGCCTAAAGCCTTCGACCATCGATGTGACTCGTCTCACATCAGTGTTTTGGGGTTGTGAACTTGTCTAAGACCCCCCATAATTAGACATCCAAATTCAAAACTCACATAGTTGGGATTGAACATAAGACGCCTTCTCTAACTAAACAGAGAAGGGGGAGATGCCAGAAGCCAGGACCCTCGCCCTTACCCTTACCCCCTACCTTTCCCCACCTGCACAATGTCCTCTGAAGTTTGGCAACTGCAAGATCCTGCTTAGCAACTGCAGATAGACTCAAAGCAGAGTACCATGTCTTCTTAAGAATAGCAGGGAGACCATAACTCAAGCAGTGTACCATATCTTCTGAAGAACTGCAGGTAGATCATAATTCAAGGCAGTGTACCATATAGACCATGACATGTTTCAAGGCACAGGCCAAGAAGATTTTGTACTTTTCCACCACCTGGACCCTCTTACCCCCTCCCCTTGTAAAACATGCTATAAAAAAGCATTTCATGTTCAAAAAAAAAAGAAATTAAAAAAAAGAAAAAAAAAGATTAATAAAAGAAGATGAAGAAGTAGAATGAAACTCTTCTTAAACTTATTGACAAAAGCAATCTTTTAATTGTATACAGATGACCCTAGAAGCAACATTAAATAGTTCTGGAGGGAATCATAATCAAACAGCCATTGTACACTAACTGAGATTAAGGTTTTCTTTTTAACTTGATTATATTTGTATGTGTTTTTAACCTTACATAAGAGAGATCAATGCTCTTGGAGGCCAGAAGTTGACTTCAGATTCTCTGGAACCGCAATTCAAAAAAGTTGTTACCCATTGTGTGGGTGCTCATACCTAAGAAAAGAACCAGTTAATTGAACAAAAAGGCACCACAAATGCAAGTGAGATGGCATGGTGTTTTGGAAGAAGTGATTCATTATGCTTATTTTCCTTTGGATTATACAGCATTGTAAAAGCCATTGTGATACAACTATTATGCAATTTAAAACTGAAAACACTTTAATTTAAAAATTATCATTTAAGTATATCAAATAAATTATTTGTTTACATATGTAAGTGTGCTGTGGTGTATGTGTGTGTGTGTGTGTGTGTGTCTGTATGTATGTGTGTTGTTTTAGTAAGGATTACTTTTGCTGTGATAAAACACCATGATGAAAAGTATGTTGAAAAGGGAAGATTTTATTTAGCTTACATGTCCACAAAATTCTAGTTCTTCATTTAAAGTCTACCATAGAAAGAAGTCAGGTAAAGAATCTAGAGGAACAAGCTGAGCATGCAGAGGCCATGAAGGGATATAGTCAACTGGATTGCTCCTTCTAGGACTATCAGACAAGGTGTGATAACACTCACAGTGGACTGGTCTCTCGTCAATCAATCACTAAGAAAAATCTCCACATGCTTGCCTAAAGCCCAATCTTATGGAGGCATTTTTCCAATTGATATTCCCTCTGCTTGGATGTGTATATATTGTTGAAAGTTAACATAAACCTTGGCAGCACATATGTATATCTTTGCTTCATGTAGCATCAAATACATAAGTAAACATATACACTTCTGTGGATTACGTGATACTTAAAAGAGAAGTATCTGACAGTAATAATAATGATATTATCTACATTATTATGGGTTTTTTGATGCTTTTAGAAAATGAAGCATTTCATCTATAAGTTCTGTGAGATAGACATAACCACTAGTTGGAGAAGATAAAGTACAGTCCTTATTCTCCTCCTGGTCCACCCTCCTGCAGTTCCTCATCTTATTCTTCCTCCCCTATCTTCAGGAGGATCTCCCCACCACCGTACCCCCATCTGCTCCCTACAAGTACTCCCCACTCCCTAGGGGCTCAGGTCTCTAGAGGGTTAAATGACTCTTCTATCAATGAGGGCAGACTTAACAGTCTTCTACTATATATGTGTCAGGGGCCTCATACAAGCTAGTGTATGCTGTCTGGTGGGTGGGTCAGTATGTGAGAGATCACAGGAGTCCAGATTAGTTGAGATTCCCGGTCTTTCTATGGGGTTCCCCTCCGCCTCAGCTTCTCTCAGCTTTTCTCTAATTCAACCACAGCAGTTCCCGACTTCAATCCATTGGTTGGGTGTAAATATCTGCATCTGACTCTTTCAGCTGCTTGTTGGGCCTCTCAGAGAACAGCCATGCTAGGCTCTTGTCTGTAAGCATGCCATAGCATTACTTATAGTGTCAAGCCTTGGAGCCTTCCCTTGAGCTGGATATCAATTTGGGCCTGTAATTGGATCTCCTTTCTCTCATGTTCTCCATTTTTGTCTCTGCAATTTCAGACAGGAACAATTCTGAGTCAGACCTTTTGACTGTGGGATGTTAACCCCATCCCTCCGCTTGATGCCCTGTCTGACTCTACAGGTTCCCTTTCCCTACTGTTCAGCATTTCATCTCAGATTCCTCCCTTTGCATCCCAAGAGTCTTTCGACTCACAGGTCTCTGGTACATTTCTAGAGACCCCCCCCACCCCACCTCCCACTGCCCAAGGTTTCATATTTCCATTTATTCTGCTGGCCCTCAGGAATTCACTCCTATACCCCCAATACCTGATCATATTCTCAGCCAGGTTCTTCTGTTGTGAATTCTCTATTTAGTTGTATATACCATTTTTTTAAAATTGGATTGTTCGGTATTTTTGGAGGTGTGCTTCTTGAGTTCTTTATATATTTTAGATATTAGCCATCTATCAGATCTGGGGTTAGTGAAGTTTTTTTTTTCCAAACTCTAGATTGTAGATTTTTCCTGTTGACTATGTCCTTTGCAGAAGATTTTTTCACTTTCAGGAGATCTCATTTATCAATTCTTAATCTTAGAGTCTGAGCCATTGGAGTTCTGTTTAGGAAATCTGCACACACACCCAGTGCCAATGAGTTTGAGGCTTTTTCTTACTTTCTCTTCTATTAGATTCACTGTATCTATTTTCATGTTGTGATCTACTTGGGCTTGAGCTTTGTGCAAGGTGACAAATATAGATCTATTTTCATTTTTCTACATAACAATCACCAGTTAGACCATTTATTGAAGATGCTTCTTCTTTTCCATTGTATATTTTTGGCTTCTTTGTCAAAGATGAAGTGTGTATAAGTGTGTGATTTTATTTCTGGGTCTTCAGTTCTATTCCATTGATCAAGCAGTCTGTCTCTATACCAACACCATGCAGTTTCTATCACTACTGCTCTGTAGTATAGCTTGACATCAGGAATGGTGATTCCCGCAGAAGTTCTTTTATTGTTAAGAACTGTTTTCCCTATCCTAGCTTTTTTGTTTTCCTGTATGAATTTGAGAATTTATCTGTCATGTCTTTGAAGAATTGTGTTGGAATTTTAGTGGGAATTGCATTGAATCTTTAGCTTGCTTTTGGTAGAATGGCCATTTTTACTATGTTAAACATAACAATCCACTAGCATGAGAGATCTCTCCATTTTCTGAGGTCTTCTTTGATTTCTTTCATGATGAACTTGAAATCCTTGTCTTATGGACCTTTTACCAGTTTAGTTAGAGTTACCCCAAGATATTTTATATTATTGCTGAATATTGTGAAGGGTATTGTTTTCCTATTTTCTTTCTCAGTCCATTTACCATTTGTATAAAGGAAGACTACTGATTTGTTTGAATTAATTTTATATCTGTGCACTTTCTTTGGTAAAGTTGTTTGTCAGCTGTAGAAGTTCTCTAATAGAAATTTTGGAGACACTTATTATACTATCATATCATCTGCAAGTATTGATACCTGGACTTCTTTGCCAATTTATAATACTTCATCTCCTTTTGTTGTCTTATTGCTCTAGCTAGAATTTTGAATACTATATTGAATGCATGTGGGGAGAGTGGGCATCCTTTTCTTGTCCCTGATTTGAGAGGGATTGCTTCAAGCATCTCTCCATTTAATTTGATATTGGTGGTTAATTTGCTGTATACTGATTTTATTATGTTTAGGTATGGACCTGGTATTCCTGATCTCTCCAATACTTTTACTATAAAGGGGTGTTGTATTTTGTCAAAGGCTTTTTCAGTGTCTAATAATAGATGATCATGTGATTTTTTTTCCTTTGAATTTGTTTATATAGTGTATTATGTTAATGGATTTTATATATTAAACCAACCTTGAATACCTGGAGTGAAGCCTACTTGTTCATGGTGAAGAATAATTTTGATATGTTCTTGGATTAGGTTTGCTAGAATTTTATTGAGTATTTTTGCATAGGTATTCACAAGCAAAATTGGTCTGAATTGCTCTTTCTTTGTTGAGTCTTTGTGTGGTTTGGGCATCAGAGTATTTGTAGCTTCATAGAATGAATGAGGTGAATATTCCTTCTGTTTGTATTTTATGGAATAATTTGAGGAATGTTGGTATTAGCTCTTCTTTGAAGTTCTGGTAGAATTCTGCACTAAAGCCATCTGACCCTGGGCTTTTTGGGAGGTGTTGGGGGAGGTTTTTGATGACTTCTTCTATTTTGTTAGGGGATATGGGCTTGTTTAGATAGTTTGCCTGCTCTTTATTTAATTTTTGGTACCTGGTCACTCTCTAGAAAAATTGTTCATTTCATCTATATTTCCCAATTTGGATGAATATAGGTTTTTGTGGTAGGATCGGATGATTTTTTTGAATTTCTTCAGTTTCTATTGTTATGTCTCCCTTTTCATTTCTGATTTTGTTAATTTGAATACTTACTCTTTGCTCTGTAGTTAATTTCGCTTGGAGTTTATGTATCTTATTTATTTTCTCCAAGAAGCAGCTTTCGTTTTTCTTGGTTCCCTGTATTGTTCTGTTTATTTCTATTTCGTTGATTTTAGCCCTTAGTTTGACTATTTCCTGCTGTCTATTCCTCTTAGATATGTTTGTTTCTTTTTTCTTCTAGGGATTTCAGGTGTGCTTCTAATTTGCTATGTAGGTACTCTCATATTTCTTTAAGTGAACACTAGGACTATGAATTTTTCCATTAGCAATGCTTTCTTTGTATCTCGTAAGTTTGAGTATGCTGTGTTATAATTTTCATTGAATCCCAGGAAGTCATTAATTTCTTTATTTCTTTCCTGACCAAGTTATCATTGAGTAGAGACTTGTTCAGTTTCCATGGATATATGAGTTTTCTCTTGTTTTTGTTGTTATTGAAGTCTAGTCTTAGTCTGTGGTCTTCTGATAGGATTGATGGAATGATTTAGTTTCACTGTGTCTCTGTTTAGTTTCTGTTTTAATGACCTGTCCATTGATGACTGTGGGGTGTTGAAGTTTCCCACTATTATGGTACGGTGTTCAATGTGTGTTTTGAACTTTAGTAGATTTTCTTTTATGAATTTGGATTCCCTTGCCTTTGGAAAATAAATGTTCAGAATTGAGACTTTCCCTTGGTGGATTTTTTCTTTGATAAGTATTAAGTGCCTTTCCTATCTCACTTGATAGCTTTTGGTCAAAAGTTAATTTTATTGAATATTAGGATGTTAACTCCTGCTTGTTTTTGTTTTTGTTTTTGGTTTTGGTTTTGGTTTTAGGTTTTTTTTGGACCATTTTCTTGATAGACTTTTCCAGCCTTTTACTCTGTTGTAGTAACTATCTTTGTTATTGAGGTGTGCTTCTTGTAGCAAACAAAATGTTGGATCCTACTTGTGTATTCAATCTCTTAGCTTATGTATTTTAATTTGGGAATTGAGCCTGTTGATATTGATAGATATTAAAGACAGACAACTTATCATTCCTGTTATGTTTGTTGTTGTAGGTCATTCTTTCCTTCAGTTTTGTTGTGAAATGGTTATTATTGTGTTTTGTCTTTCATGTAGGTATCCTCCTTGTGTTGGAGTTTTCCTTCTAGGAACCTATCTATGGCTAAATTGGTAGATAGATCTTGTTTAAATTTGGTTTTGTAAAGGAATATTTTAGATTCCCCATATACAATGATTGAGAGTTTTGCAGGTTGTAGTAGCCTGTGCTGGCATTTGTGTTCTCTTAGGGTTTGCATGACCTCTGTCCAAACTCCACTGGCTTTTATGGTCTCTGTTGAGAAATCTAGTATAATTCTGATAGTTCTTCCCTTATATGTCATTTGGCCATTTTTCCTTATAGCTTTTAATATTCTTTCATTGTTCTGTGAATTTAGTGTTTCAATTAATATGTAATGAGATGATTTTCTTTTCTGGTCCAATATATTTGATGTTCTATAGGCTTCTTGTACATTTATGGTCATTTCTTTCTTTAGGTTGATGAAGTTTTCTTCTATGACTTTGCTGAAAATGTTTTCAGGTCCTTTGAGCTGGGGACTTTTAGCTCTCTTCTGTTTCAATTATTCTTAGATTTGATGTTTTCATTGTCTCCTGGATTTCCTGAATGATTTAGGTTAGGAGATTTTGATGTTTTGAATTTTTATTGACCATTTTGTCCATATCTTCTAAGATATCTTCTACACCTGAGATTATATTTTCTATCTTTTGTATTCTGCTGTTGACGTTTGCATGTGTAGTTCCTGACATCTTTCCAAAGTTTTCTGTTTCTAGGGTTGCCTCTGTTTGTGTTTTCTTTATTGTTTCTACTTCCAGTTTTAGGTATTGGACCATGTTGTTCAATTTCTTCACCTATATTATTGTGTTTTCCTATGTTTCTTTAAGGGATCAATTTGTATCTTCTTTAATGGCTTTTACCTGTTTCCCTGTGTATTCCTATATTTCTTTTAGTTGCTTATTTATATCCTCCTTATAGGACTCTATTATCTTCATGAGATAGGATTTTAGGTTAACATTCTGGTTTTCAGCTGTGTTGGGGTATCTGGGGGTTGCTGTGGCGGGAGAACCACATCTCTTTGTGTGATGAATGGTAAACAAATTTGAACCAAACCTGAATTTCATGTTCAAATAAAACTTCATGTATTACTATTTAAAATTATTACTAGATAGTCAATTAACATTGCTTATACTTTTCACATATTATTGCCTTTAATATTTTCTGGGATTTGTTTCTGAAAATGTCAGAAGGTATATATCTGTTTAGATGGTCATTTGAACCAGAAGCATTTCTGAAGAATGTGAAATATCTTTTCGTTAGATTTTTACTTGAGTTCAGATATCTAGCTGCCTTAATCTTGTTTGAGGGCAATGGTAGAAGAATTATTTCTTGAAACAATTTTTCACAATAAGATTCTATTCATAAATTTTGTCTATATTTTAATAATTGTTTAAATGAATCAGCAATATCTCACTTCTTATAGAATAAAGCTAAGACCACATAATATCTTTGAACAAAATCATCGTTGCTATGGTACTTACAATTTTACTCAAAAATAATAAAGTTTCTGAAACACTATTGTGTAAAATATAAAATTTTCTTCACTCAAATTCTTCCTATATTGGACCACAAAATCCTGATATTAAATTTAAAGCTGTGATCTTGGCAAATGAGTACAAACATATAATAGCTAATAGACTATTTTTGTTAATTATTTTATATTTATTAATCATTTCAAATGAGAGGCCCCCTCTCAGTTTCCTCTTCACAAACCCCCAACCCATCCTCTCTCCTTTTTGCTTCTATGAGAGTACTCCTCCACCTACTCACCCACTTTTGCCTCACCTCTCTAGCATCCCCATAAGCTGGAGCATCAAGCTTCCACAGGACCAAGGACTTCCCCTTCCACTGATGACAGGCAAGGCCATCCTCTGCTAAATATGCAGCTGGAGACATGAATCCCTCCATGTATACTCTTCTCTTTGGTTGGTGGTTTAGTCCCTGGGAATTCTGTGTAGTCTGGTTAGTTGATATTGTTCTTCCTATGGGGTTGAATCCCTTTCAGTTCCTTTACTCCTTCCTCTAGCTCTTCCATTGGGGTCCTTGGTCTTAGTCAGATGGTTTGCTGCATCTGCATTTGTATTGGTCAGGTACTGACAGAGCCTCTCAGGTGACAGCCAAACCAGGATCCTAACAGCAAATGCTTAAGTAAGAATTTGGGTGTTTGAAGTTTCAAACAGAGTAACCATTCATAATCAGAATACGTACAAAATCACAAATGTAGTAACAGAAAAAAAAAACTGTTTAGATGGGAAATAGCACTTACAAACAGCACACAATATTTTATTCCTAAGTGAAAAACAGTATACAACTATAGCTTCTAGTGTTATAAAATTTTTAAACCTATTTGGATTTGTATATAATTATAACAAACACTGCATCTTCTCAAGGAAGGCAATATCTTTTCATAAATGTTTAGTGAGGTATTTATGATACATGGAAATTTAAATCTTCATCAAAAGCATAATATTTATGTATAGATTGATACTTGTATGCTTTTATTACCTTCTTATTAGAGATGGTTCACATTTCTCCCTATTATATAGGATTCATATCGCATTAAACCTCTAAGGGAAGATTTTACAAATATTTCTCCAAGTACTGTGTAGAGCAAATTTTACATCCTTGTTCCTCAAACTATAGATCAAAGGATTCAGCATGGGTATAACCAGTGTGTAAAAAATGGAAGACACCTTGTCAGTGTCAGTGGAATGACTGGCCTGAGGCTGCACATACATAAATATTAAAGTACCATAGAACACTGTCACCACTGTCAGGTGGGACCCACATGTTGAGAAAGCCTTGTACCTGCCCTCTGCAGAGTTCATCCTAAGAACTGTTGTGAGAATACACAGGTAGGACACTAGAACAATAAGGAGAGACACAATCAAATCAAAAGCTGCAAAGATCCTAACAATAAATGTAATTTCCTCTGTATGTGAACAGAGTAGAGACAGCAAGGGAATACAGTCACAGTAGAAATGATTAATGATATTGTAGCCACAGAAGGATGAAGTAAAAATATTCACTGTGATGAGAAGAGACACAAATGTGCAGTAGAGATAAGGCATTGCCATAAGAACCCAACATACTTTTCGTGACATGAGAACAGTATAGTGTAGAGGCTTACAGATGGCCACATAGCGGTCATAGGACATTGCAGAGAGAATGAATAGCTCACTACCAATGAAGACAAGAAAGAAAGCTAGCTGTGTAGCACAAAGATTAAATGATATTGTGTTTTTATCTACAACAAAATTTTCCAACATTTTTGGTCCCACAGCTGTAGAATATCCGAGATCAGTAATAGCCAAGTGTCTGAGAAAGAAATACATGGGTGTTTGTAGACGTGAATCCACTGTAGTGAGAACAATGATTCCCAAATTACCTACCATCGATATCATGTATATGGCAAGGAACAGTCCAAATAATGGGGCCTTCAAATCAGAGCGGTCACTGATGCCCATTAGGATAAATTCAGTCATTACTGTGAGATTGTGTTCCTTCATTCACCTGTATAAAAACAAACAAACAAACAAACAAAAATGAATAGCTTTTGAACACTTGGCATATAAAATATTCATTATGCAACATATTTAGAATATGATGTATTACAATTCTGTATGTTCATGTGTTTGTGTATATGTGTGTTTGTGCTTGAAAATGTACACTTTATACTTTTGTTAAAAAGATATATACAACTGCAGATTCATGAACTTTGCTTAAGACATAATAGTATTATATTTATAATGATATTTATAGTATACAGTGAAAAAGACTTCCACTAACAAGTAATACCAAAATGGTATTATAAAGCATTGAATATCACATTGCATCCAAGAAAAACTCAACCTGAATTATCAATAGATATTTTTTGTAAAATGGAAAGATAAATAAAATAGATATATAGTTTATGATATCTGGATGGAATAAATAATAAAATAGTTATAAAATAAATACCTGTGCAAATACATTTACAGGTCAAAATAAAAGAATATTTAAACATTAAAATTTTAATTTAGAAAAAAATCTCATTACATGAAAAATAATGCAGATAATGTATCAGAAACGTAGAACCTAGAACCCATACTCCATTTGTTTACATAAAGTTTGCGAAGGGTCCATGATTTATCTAAAACTCTATATAGCTTTATGCAGTACCTGGAATGAAGCCAACTGCTTTTAGAAAAACAAGCTTATACCTTCAAAGCTTATTCCTAATAGACATAATAGTGTATTTCCACCTACTGCCAATCTGCTGTACTATTTATGTTAATTCAGTAGTTTAGAATATAATTGCTTTTATGTTTTTCAGACTTAGTTTTCTATATATGTATGAGTGGTTACATGTATGTATGTGCACTCTGTACATACCTGTAGGCCAGACAAGGACATTGAACTAGAGCTACAAACAATTGTCTGTCACCATGTGGGTGCTCAGTACCAAACCTGCAACTGTGTAAAAACAGCAAGTGCCTTTACCTGCTGAGTCCCTCTCCAATCCTTTATCTACATTTCTATTGTAAAGACAGAATAAAATTGTTGATACAAATAAGAAAAAAAACCTTCTATTCTCTTTTATGAAAAAGTCTCTTTCTGTAGTTGGAAAGAAAAAAGTCTCACAAAATATGTCAGTTGTTTCATGATATGTAGAAGTCATTTTCAAAGATAACATAAAATATGTATTTATATTTTTAAATGGTGGTGGTAATTTAATTAGACAGAAGTTTTATATATGTGAGTCTTTTTCTGTGTGAGTGTTTGCATGTATGTGTTTATCTGTATGTGTATATGGTTTGCCAGGTTTTAGTGGTAAATATTTGTTGAACAGGTAGTTAGTGTTGATCATCAGGATGAATTTTGTCATCATTCTGAGACTGTTGCTAAACTTGGCCCTTCTTTTAGCGGCTTGACCCAAACTAAACAGTCATTTTGATTCTAAGTTTTCATAATATTTCAGAGTGAGTTATCTTTATATAAATTATCCTAAATATTGTTGATGCCAATATAAAATTTCATGTTCATTAACCAATTTTTGTAAAGCAAGTTATCAGAATTTTGTTGGGCAAAATCCTGGGGGAATAATGGAAAATCTTTAAAAATTAGTAAAAAAAAAAAAAAAAAAAAGAGAGAGAGAGAGAGACTTTGGTGTGGCTTTGGTGTCACACAATTAAAGCTAATAAAAGCTCCTTTTATTTATAAGAATGATATCTTAAAAGAAGAAAAATAGATTCAGTAATTCATCATCTAATAATACATTGCATTATTATAAAGATAAATGTATATTAAATTTATATAAATATAATATATTAAATGTAATGTATAATATACTCATAATCACTTTTATGACATTCATGTATATGAATGTCAAAGTTATTTATGGAATCCTCAGTGTAATATAACCTACAAAAATATCTACATGTTTTGTAGCACAATTTTCTGAAAATTTTCTAAATACAGTTAATAGTGTACAGGTTACAAAGTACAGCATGATGTCAGAACAATACATCAAAAAATATATATTATTTTAGGTCAAAAATTATAACCATCAATATCCTTAACTTTTTAATAACACACTTCACAGCAGAAATTGGAAGGACAGCTGTCTTTGTAAATACAATTACACAATTATGCATACAAATTGTGGATATTAATTGCATTTCATACAGAACAGTCTACATGAATGTTACTACCTGGTAAAAATTCTTACTACTATCCCACTTTGTCCCTGTCTATGCAGCTTCCTTATAGATGAACAGATATCAGATCATAACGGTAAATAAATGCAGAGTTATACAGGGTTTAGGTCTTGCTTTTGGTTCTTATTGCAGTTGTATTTGCAATCACGAAACACAACATTGTAAGCTGCACCTAATAAGAATCTATAATCTGCTATTTAAAAGGAGATAAAAATGTTTTATCTTAGCTATATTTAAATTCAACAGAAAGAAATGTATTGCTATTTCATACTTCACTGTTCATACAGAGAGCTTATGTTTACCTTTTAAAAATACGATCAAGAAAAATTAGTTTCCACAATGAAATACATGGTGTTGTGCTGCTACCACAGACTGAAATATTTAAAAATCCTTTCATACTAACAATGTGTTAGTATTTAAAAAAATTAGCAATCAGTCTCACACAAACCTTCATTTACAGAATGGATGAGAAGCAACACAAATCTACACTCTCTAAAGACCTAAGTGTTTGAAAGGATGTTGAATCTACTCATGTCCCCAATTTCTCTCTAACACAAAATAAAACAAGCAAACAAACAAACAAAACTCCTACCATGCAGTTTATGCTTTTAGATCAGTGTTTCCTCATCTTTTCTGTTATATTTTTTCATACAAAATAATAAGCAGACACAAATGGTTTTCAACCTGAAATAAAACATGTCATTTTTCATACTGAGTGTGAGAATATTTTCTGTTAATTTAGTAGTAGATAGAGAAAATAAAGATGAAAAATAGAGCAGATGGGTCTGGCTACTGCTGAATATCATGAAAAAAAAATCACAGAATCAGAAATGAGCACTTACACTACCCAGTAAGGCCACAGCAGCAGCTAATCATTACCACTGGCACTGAGCACACACTCAGGAAAAGTTTTGGTTTTGTTACCTGGAAAAAGACTTCTCGTCTAATTATTTGATCTGTTCCTTAACATGGAATTTTTAAGATAATTTCTACTTTTATAGCTTCAGTGACTTCCCCCTAAGGAATTACTGAGTAATTTGTTGATTACACTGGAGTATTTCATATGGTCCAATAATTGTTGGGGAGAACAACTTCTTTCTCTCCGTCCCTCTCTCTAATTAAACTTGTTTCTGATTTTTGTTCAAAAATATTGGTTGTTGCAAACATGCTATTACTCTGAAACAAGCAAGTTGTCCTGCCATGTGTAATAAGAAAAATATTCTTATGGGAAGCACCCCAAACAAAATATGTCAGTTACAGGCCAAATACTGCCAGCTGCCTCCTACATACCCATATGTCTAGAATAATGCATCCTTATAGAACCAAATATTGTATTCAAAGGAACAGGTTATGAAAAATGATTGTTCATTACACACAAAATATGAGTAATAAAAATCATGTGTTGAAATAATCTGGTAAGAAGTTTGAGATATTACTGTACTTTGTATTTGAAATACTACAAGTACCAATTTGTTGTTAGCACAATAAAGTGCAATGAAAAAGGCAAGTGAAGTCCTATTATGTATGCTTAAATATGCGTGTTATGTTTCTTTTGAAAGTTGAGCATTAGTATATACTGAAATATCTCTGAAAAAATTATTTTCCACCGACAAAGCACTTACTGCTATCAGTTTAGTAGAACTTAGACAGCGTTGTCAGATAAAGGTCAAAAAGGGAATGAATAATTTATTGTAGGTTCAAGGACAGAGGATATAACAGTGACTGGGTTTGTCTATACAGAACTTCAACACTAATAAGAAGCTAAGCAGATCATTTGCTTCCCAATTTGACATTAGAAGTATTGATTTTAATCCTCAATAAAAGTACAGAGCTAATGAAGATAAAGAATGTTTAGTTAGATAACTATTCTTAATGGAAAAACATGTAAACACATGTTTTATATCCTCATTAAATTTTCTGACTTGAATTTATGTTTAAATGCATTGTAAACTTTTGTAAAAAGATGCTTGAGATACTAGGTTATCTAATATCCTGAACCAGTACAAGAACTAGGTATGTTGATAATCGAGAGATGAGAAGAGACAAAGGAGATCAGAGCATAACAGAATACAGAGAGCAGGCAAGATTCTTCTCAGCATGAGACAGGTTTTTTTCTTCTTTTCTTTTTTTTTCTTTTCTTTTTTTGTTTTGTTTTCTATTTAAAAATTTTTTTATTGGATATTTTATTTACATTTCAGATGTTATCCCCTTTCACCATTCTCCCCCCACCCAGGAACCCCCCTCCCATCCCCACTCCTCCTGCTTCTATTGAGGATGTGCCCCCACCCACCCACCTACTCCCACCTCCCCAACCTCGAATTCCCCGATACTGGGGCATCCAGCTTTGTCTTCACCAAGGACCTCCTCTCCCACCTATGCCTGATAAGACCATCCTCCCCTACATATTTAGCTGAAGAAATAGGTCCCTCCATAAGTGCTCCCAGGCTGGTGGTTTAGACCCTGGGAGCTCTCATTGATTGGTATTGTTGCTCTCCTCATGGGACCACAAACCCTTTCAACTTCTTCAGTCTTCATTCCAAATCCTCCATTGGGAACCCCTTGATCAGTTCAATGGTTAGCTGTGAGCATCTGCCTCTGAATATATCAAGCTCTGACCTCTAAAGACACAGCTACATTAGGCTCCTGTCAGCATGCACTTCCTGACATCTACATCAGTGTCTATCTTTGGTAACTGCACATGGGATGGATATCTAGGTGAAAGATTCTCCAGATGTCCCCTCCTTCAGTTTGTGTCCAACACTTTGTCTCCATATTTGCTCCCATGAGTATTTTGTTACTCCTTCTAAGAAGGACCAAAGTACCCACACTTTGGTCTTCCTTCTTTATGAGCTTCATGTGGACAGCAAGGTTTCTTACTGACAAGGCTTTTTTTCTTACAGATATGGATTTTCTTCATTTATCAATAGAAAGTATTTTTTT
>NW_021604769.1:1046375-1070116 GCF_004785775.1 Grammomys surdaster
TGTGTGTGTGTGTGTGTGTGTGTGTGTGTGTGTAAGTTGATGAGACAGATGGCTGGGTCTGGCCAAAGGATGTTTGTGTAACAATATGTATAAATGTGTGTATGAATATATGTGTGTTTCTATGCATATTTTCTTTTCTTTTTTCTGACAAGGTATACTTTTTATTCACTGGAAAGGTGCAGGGCTGTGGTGTCCATGTGTGTGCAGGCATGGGTCCTGGTGGGTGGAGTTGTTCCCGCGTGTCTGGCCCCCATGCAGCTGGAATGGTGTCTCTGGGGAGCAGAACCGCAGAAATTAGACTGAATTCCCTCCACGCAGCACCTTACTTATGTGGGGTGTGAGAAGACACTTGGGGCTCTGCTCAGGCATGCAGAGGTCTTAGTCTGATGACCCACGGAAGCAGGGCTCCAGGCGTGGGTCTCTGGGCCTAGGCAGTTGACCCAGTTCCTGGTAGTCTCTGTTTTGGGCTCCCAGATGCAGCCGGGAGCCATGAAAGACCTGAGATGTGAAGGTATAGGGCTGTACTGGCCGGCAGTCGAAAAAAAAATGAGGGAGAGAGAAAGCCCCTACAGCGCCCTGCAGGAAGGAGACTTTTGGTTATGGCACTTACTTGGCTGGCTCGTCTGCTCCAGTAACTTGTTTGAATTGTGGCTGGAACATAGTGGAGTCCTCCACAGGAGATTAGATGGCATGGCTCAGTAGTTGAAGGCCCCCTCCACGGTTCTCCACAGTGGGCCCCAAAGACACTAGGAAGTCCATGGTTTTAAAGGGTTTATTGTCATGGCGGAAAGTGGATGAATTGGGCTGTACTTCCCAGTTTGTCAGGGCAGGCCTGACTTAGATAGGGAGAGAGGAGAGTCTGGGAAAGAATGGTTAATTGGCTATGCCCTCTGGCCTTCAGGTATCTCATTAATATTGAAATCACTTGAGACCGAGGCCTATAGTCACACACTCTACTTGTGGAGGAGATAGTAGGGTTATCCTAAGTGACTGAAGGCATGGATCAATGAAGGTCTTGCTTGCATGTCAGGAGCCTGGAGTCTGGGAGCATGGTGAAGTGTATGCCATCCCTTGCAGAAACACCTGTTGGGGTCTCCAGCCATCTCTAGCCAGTACTCCACCAGAAAATAAACTACCATTTCATGGTCCCACAGAATGGTATTTTCCACTGCTTTGGAAACATCAGGGAATACTGTAAAAACCTGAAATAAAATGTGTTTTTAAACAGAAGGAACATGGTTAAGTAATGCGTGAAGTAAAAGGGATGAACTGATAACTTTTTGGAGCTTTGTTGTATAGTCTCCCTCTTAGGGAGGGGAAGGATGTTGGGCAGGGTCACATTATTAACCAAAATATGCTTCATCTTTGCATTATTAGTAGCCACTGTGTTAGGCAGAGAAGAGGAAGGTGTAGTATAGTCTGTTACAGACTCCTTTGCATCAGTGCCATATTCTGAAATGACACTGAGATCGTTGCTCCTATTTCAGCAGACATGTCTGAGACTGCTTTGGTTTCTCTTGCTGTTCCAGGATCTGTGCTTCTGATCACAGCTGGGCTTAGCTTCTCTTGTCCTTCCAGCTCAACCTGTTGGGCATCTTTCACATTTCTGTTTTTTAATGATCGTTCCTTTCCAGTGGGACCAGGTTTATGTTCTTTGTTTTGTACCAGACTCAAGTCTGGAAGCTTGTGAGCTTTAATGGGGCCTGCCCGAGGCTGCTTCTGATGCTGCTCTTTAGGTTCAAGAACTCTGTCAGTTGGTTTCTCTGAAAGCACAGGAACCACTTCATTTTCATTCTCATTTGAGGCTGGAGCACTAAACTGAATTGTGTCAATTCCAATTTCAATATCACTCTCTTGACCATTTCTTGTTCCCTCTGATGAAGCTGTTGATCCAAATGATGTTAAGGGCTTATTCCATGCACTGGCTGAAGGTGGCTGTGGTGGACTAATAGGGCCTAATTTTTAAAAAAATGTCATTCAGAACAGCAGGAGCAGTCACTTTGTTATCCCATAACTCAGCTGTTAGAGAGCCATGTGACTGTGAAGTCTGCATGGATATCCCAGTGGCTACATAATCTGTGCCATTAGATGTCTGGGCTGAAGGTAATCTAATTGAAGGTGGTGGCTGCTTTGAAGATGCTGTTGAAGGTGGAAGTGGACTCTGGACTGTTCTGTAGGTCTGTGTCTGCATCTCTGTGCATATTTTCTTGTGTAAATTTTTTTTCTTTCTGCAAACATGACTCTCTTTTCCTGGTTCAGTTAAATTTAATTAGTCCAATCATTCCACTTGCCTGACCAATAAGAGGCAAGATTTCTGGGCAAAAGAGAAAGGAGCCTTAGCAATAAATCCTCTACTAAATCCCCCATTGGTATACAACATAGGTTAATTGCCAGAGAATCATAATATAAGCAAAGAGATAAGTTTTCTAGTGCTTATTCAAGCACAGAAAATTATAAGGTAAATTTGTAAAGTAAGGGTTATGTTTTGCAGTGCTTATCAAGCAAAATAATTATATAGCAAGTTTATAAAGTAAATATCAGTTAATTTTTTCAGCAATTATCAAACACAGAGAAGTATAAAGTAAGTCTATAAAGTAAGCAAGAGTTAAGTTTTCCAGTGCTTATTCGAGTGCAGAGAATTATGAAGTAAATAATAAGACAGATGTTGAGTTAAAATTCCTCAGTGTTTAATGAAACACAGAACAGTAATAAAGAGTTAAGTTTTTAGCACAGAGAAGCAAGGTTTAAGTCTTCAGTGCTTAATGAAGCACAGAATAATAAGAAAGAGTTAAGTTTTTAACATGGAACAGTAAGAGGTAAGTCTCACACATTTAATAAAACATAGACATCTACAAAGTAAAATAAAGGATGGAGCGTTAAAGAGAAAAGAAACCAATGTTTTCCTGTGACAGAATAAGCAAGAAAGTGTTTAGAGTTGCAGAAGCTGTCAGCTTCAGAATCCAAAACAGTTAAAAGTCCAGAGATCATCATATATTTTACTTGTGTCCAATGCTGTGTGCTGCTTCAGCACCCATTCACCTGAGGCTGGACAGATTCACTGCATTCCAAGTTGAGCATTTAAGTATCTATCATCTACTGTTAGAAGATCACAGAGTAAGATGAGTTTTGAACTTATTTAAAAAAAAACAAAGGAACAAAAAGTAAGAGTTAATATATTCTATTCAGTAAAAAGAAAATTTAATGTTTCTACCTTTTCCAACCATAGGTTTTTGGGGTCTGGGAGATGTCTCAATAGATACTCTGTGCTCTGCATATGTGAGGACATTTCTTCACATGATCCAGATACACACAACAACTCGGGTATGGAAAAGCAGGTTTATACCAATTGAATGGCTCAATGGAGATAAGCATTCCCCAAGAGAACACTGGCCAAGCAGTCAAAATAAAGTAGGAAGCATCCTGCCACTGACAGACCCTGTCTCAAGACAATAAGTATATATTGAAAGAGGAAGAAAAACAAAGTTCTGTTCTGGCCTCTGCCTATGTGCATGCCCCCACTCTTACATGCATGCATCATACACAAACATGTACATTTTAAAAAACATGTCTAATATAATCTCTATGAAAGTAAAATATTTTATTTTTATTAAATATTGTGTTCAGAAATTGTAAGTAAAATAAATGATACTAAATAAAAAACTTAGTAAAAACTAATTGCATGGTGATTTAATATTTTACACAAGGTAACCTCTTAATTAATTTAGAAATATAATAAATTATATGTACTAATATTTGATTTGCTATCATAGTAATCTTATTCTATTTATAGC
The DNA here is from genome assembly GCF_004785775.1 of Grammomys surdaster. Taxonomy (NCBI): domain Eukaryota; kingdom Metazoa; phylum Chordata; class Mammalia; order Rodentia; family Muridae; genus Grammomys; species Grammomys surdaster. The sequence continues at coordinate 1,050,167 of NW_021604769.1, forward strand.
GTGAATTAAAAACACGAATCTTAAATCATGATAAAGAATGTTAGACAGGTGAGAAGTTAGATGGGATGGTGTATACTAATTTTCCAAGACATAGAAAGCCTAGCCAATGCATAGAAATCTACCAGCCCACTAGAAGTGAAAGATGGAGCAACTGCTAAGATTGACTGGGTTCTCATGTAATGTTACTAAATTACATACTCAGATAAAAGACATGGGCACACAGATGAAATGTGAGGAAAACAGCCAAAAGATATTCCTTGGCTACAATTTCAATGCAGAGTATGTATTTGTTAGTTTTCTGTATTTGTTAGTATCTGCTACTTAATGTAACAAATAGACCATTGCAAAAGGAAAGGTTGTTTTCTCCTTGGCAGGAAAGACAGGTATTACCTAACAGATAATAGGCACCTGGTGCATAAAAAGTTATTAAGAAAAACATCATAATTCTGGAACTCAGAATGTGTATAATAACAAATATATACTTCATTATACAAATATAGATTCTAACCAGAAAGTACATGTTACCTAAAACCAGTTGTTTTATGTTAACACAATCCATTGAACTGTGTACGAAAGCAATGTGCTAAAAAATGAAGACTTCACAATAGCTACATGACATTTAAGCCTATTAATATATAAGAGATTTTCTAATCATTATATGAACACAAGTCTGCTGACAACACAACTGAATGTGATTTTAAAACAATCTACAGGAACAAAAGAAGTCTAATGAGAAGTATTATGCTGACTGTAAAGGAGAAATGTGACTAAATCAACATAGATACTGGGAAAATCTTTTATAATAGGAATGCTACAAAGAGGAAATCAATTTCTCATATATATCCAGTTATTTTTCACATCCAAATAGCATGCATACTTTTCTACATGCTTATGGTGCATAGACATAAATACATGCTGTTATACTAGATACATTCTTCTATTAATCTTCTACACTTTATCATTCTAATAAAGAAGAGCCAAAAAGAAAGCTCAAAAGCTTGAAGGACTTGATGTTGAATTCTATCCTCAGGACCTACATGGTGTGGTTCACAACTCGCATGGGTCTCACACATGGGGCTCGGAGCAGGTCACGCTTGTCACACGCGCTGCGGCACTTCCTGGCGGGACTCAGCAGTGCAGACCGCCAGCGAACCGCAGGTGTGGGGAAAGAGCTTGAGCCACGTGACTCAGTGATGCCAGGGTCCCAGGAACAGGGTGCAGGGACGCTGCATGCCCGGCATTCACGGCTGAGTCCCCCGGAAGCCCTGAGAAGGCGGTGGACAGACCACTGTTGTAGAGAGGGTGATCCGTGGACCACTGCAGCAAAGAGTGGGAAGGGCTTTTCCCATGCGAGTTTTCTGCTTACACAAATGAGTCCCAAGTCTCAGGAGACGTGTGGAATTGAAGACATGGAGATTTATTGACATGGTGAAGCTTCTAAACGGTGACGCTCTCCCACAAAATGCCAGAAGGGGCTTCCTTATATTGGAAGGCAGAGAGGGGAGGGGCTAGGGCCATTAGGTAATATGTAAATCTTGAGGCAGAGACCTGATCCCGCTCTCTACCTGTGCCTTACATGACGCACTGCATGTTACATGGAGACCTCTTGTCATGTCTCTGTGTTCTGGGGGCATGGCCAAACACCCGAGGATTTCCACAGCCCCACATCCCATCCTGTTTTCTTTCATAAAAGGAGGGGCATCTCTGAAGGTGGAGATATAATGTAGGTCACATGTGGGGATGTTACTCCCATGTGAAAAATGTCTCTGGGCCTCACTGTGGGAGGAACTGTGGAGGGTTGAAGCTGAGAGAGCTAGACGGCTGGGAAGGTCTGAAGTGCCTTCAGTCCCAGCAGTCTGAGGCCAGGGTGCCGGGGCTTCTAGGGCTCTTCTACCAGGGTTTCCGGCCTTTTTCTCATAGCTCACTGCCACATAATTCCCTCTCTTAGGAGAGGTGTCATCTGTAGTGAAAAGTTTGGATGAGGAAGTCAAAAGAAAACACTACACAGGTCGGAGGGTGTAGCATAACCAAGCCAAGAGTAATGGGAATTGAGGGGTGGGTTGGGAAAGCAAGGAGCCATTGAATCAATTAAATACATATTGTACAATTCGAGAGTAATGACATCTGATTAATCTAAATAGACATTATGATTTCCTCACTAACACGCCACTTCAGCTATGTGACTTTGGCAAGAGTTCATCTGTAGCTGGAAGGTCTGGGTTTGTCTCAGCATGTGTTTCTGTGTCTTAGAGAGCATCCCTGGGTCTTCAGTCAGAAGAGATGTCTGGAGAGGAGGCAGCTTGGCAGGTTCCAGGAGATCACTCTGTCTCGCATTAGCTTGTCTCCGCTGGATCTGTGGGTATAATCACAGGGAAGCAGCATCTCTGGTGGGGAGATGTATGGAAAGCCTGGATATAGAGCATTAAATCACTCTTGGGAAGCCAAAGGTGTTTGAAGAAACGGGATGGATGAAGGAGAAAACATTGTGTTAATAGTATCTGGGATAGGCATCCACAGTTTGTCTGTGAAGGGAAATTAGTTGTTAATTAAAAGTTGAAAGATGGTGGTCAGCGTGTTAATTTAACCTATGGAAGTAGATTTAGATGACTTTAGAACCTTGAAGAAATTTTAAAAGTTGAAGAAAGTGTTGGACATATGTCATGAGTATTAGAGAGAAAAGGAAATATTAAAATAAAAGGCGAAAAAATTTTGGTCGAAAAGCACAGACATTATTGTAAGTATCCCTGTTTGGGAGAAAATTATTAATGAAGGGTTTAAAAGCAGTGGGAGAGGAGCCTGCTAGAAGCTGGGGCATTACCCCTTTTGTTTTTCTTAGAGAAAAAGAAAGACTAACTTTGAAGAAAAGCTCAAAGCAAGAAACATAGGTGTTTGATAGGAAAGTCAGAAGGAGTAAAAGGGTGTGCAAAACTGAGCCATGGCGAGGAGACACGTGGAGGCTGGCTTGTAGCTGGCAGTTCCTGGGAGGTGGCAGGCAGTGTGCAGTTTCTCTAGGCTCAGCCTGGAGTTTTTAGTTTTGAGAAAGAAACTGTAAGGTAAACAGAGGTGAAGGGAGCAGACTGAGTCTCAGACCCTCTGCTATCAGGCAAGCCAGCTGGGCTATAGCTGGCCACAAATGATCTAGAAGGTGAAGTGGGGAAGCGGGGCAAGCAGGGAGCCTCCCCTGTTGCTACAGGTGAGTCAGCTGGGCTGTAACCAGCCGGCCGCAAATGGCGGAGGAGTGGGGGAAGTCTACACTAGGCTAGCAGGCAGCCTGTGAAAGACTGATCCCCTGAAGGAAAAATTATTGGGCACTAGAGTTTAGAGCCATTGCTCTTGAGAAGCTAGCAGGCAGAGCTTGAAAAGCTGACCCCTGAGGGAGGGGCAAAACTCTGCTGGCAGGCAGAGTGCGGGAGATTTTTGGGAGGAGGGGTAAAGAATGGAGATTAAGGAGTCCCTGCCATCTTGTAGAGAACACGTGGAGAGAGAAACCTAGTCTTTTGAATTAGGCAGGAGTTACATTGTAGTTAACAACTGGAGAAAAGACTTTAGCCAAGAACACGAGAAGGAGAGAGACTGGAGGTGGACAGGGATAATTGTACTCACGGTTTTAGCAGGTGCCAGCTGGGAGAGCTCTTTCGGAGCTGGCTCTGCACACATTGTCCACCACTAACTGGGGGGAAGATTTGGCCCATGCGCCTTGGGAGCATGCAGGCGTGAGGTTGCCCACGTCTCCTGTCTGGAGCAGTTGTCTCAGGGAGGTGGATATCACCACAGTGGAGAAGCAGGCACAGAAAGCTTGGTACTCAAGCGGGAATGAACTCAGCCAGATTTCAGCTGGCGTGGACCTAAGACTCTCGAATGTCTGGTCTGGGCCTCAGACGCCGTGGGGTGGTGGGCTTAGCATGCAGCAGGGCAGACTGTGGGGGCGTGTGGTTGTGCTTGGACAAGCCAGTGTGCTGATATTGACCTCTATTCTGAGGTTCTGTGGACATGTAGCAGAATAGAGGTAAGGGAACGCACGTGAAGGCGGCTTGCGCTGGGAAGATAGGAGAGTCTAGACGCCATGCCCTGTTGGAAGTGACTCATTCACTCATGAAGTCTGTGGGTGTCGTGCCCTGCGTTGGCACGCCAGCTGTGGTTCACAACTCACGTGGGTCGCACATGTGGGTGAGGGGCAGGTCATGGTTCTCGTTCATGCTGTGGCACTTCCCTGCGGAACTCAACAGTGCTGACTGCTGGTGAACTGTGGGTGTGGGAAAAGAGCTCGAGCCATGCACCTCGGTGACAGCAGGGTCCTGGGAACAGGGGCGCAGGAACGCTGTGCGCCCAGCGATCGCGACTGAGTCCCCCAGGAGCCCCGTGAAGGTGATGCATGGACCGCTGTTGTAGAGAGGGTGATCTTCGGACCACTGCAGAAGAGAGTGGGAAGGGCTTTTCCCGTGCAAGTTTCTCACTTACACAAATGAGTCCCAAGTCTCAGGAGACAGGTGGAATTGAAGACATGGAGATTTATTGACATGATGAAGCTTCTAAAAGGTGATGCTGTCCCACAAAATGCTAGAAGGGGCTTCCTTATATTGGAAGGGGAGAGGGGCAGGGCTAGGGTCTTCAGGTAATATGTAAATCTTGAGGCAGAGACCTGTTCCCCCACCCTCTACCTATGCCTTACATGACCCACTGCATGTTACATGGAGACCTCTTGTCAGGTCTCTGGGTTCTGGGGGCGTGGCCAACCACCCCAGTATTTCCACAGCCCCACAACATGGTAGAAGGAGAGAAATGATTCTTGCAGGATGTCCTCTGGTCTCTTGATGAGACTTGCATATGCATACGCATATTCATAAAAATAAATTTTAAAAGGCAAAGACATTTTTACAGATATATTTATAACATTTTAAAATGTAGTAGTACAAAGGCTAGCCCTTTATGTCTTGGGAATACTTTTATTCCTGCCCATTATGTTAAAGCTTGTCTTTAACAACATCAACATGTTGGTAACCAAAGTACATCGCTTGAAACTGAAAATGGACCCCTAGACAGAGTTATTAATTTAACAGGCTGGCAAACCAAGGACAGGTAAGATTCTGCACAGAGCCCTACCAACCTAAAACAAAATTGTATTTCTTTTGATAATGCATATTCCACAAAGGGCAAGAAAGACACTTGTCAGGATGACCTAAGAAAGGCTCAGTTTTGTTTATGAAATAAAAAAGGGGTAGAGGCAGAGAGCGTTTGGGGCTGCTAGGCAAGAATCTGACATGAGCCAAGGACAGGGAAGTGGGATTCAGGCAGAATCTGACATTAGGCTAGAACAAAGAAATAATTTCAGGCTAAAATCTTAATCTTAGGCTAAAACAAAGAAGTAGACCTCAGACATGAAAATGACTTTGGGCTAGAACAGGAAAGTTGGCTCAGATATTTTGGTCATCTGGATATGCAAGCCCTTAGAAACAGTGATCACTGGAGTATTTAAGGAATTTTGTTTATTGACTTGCTTGTCCTTTGACTATAGTGGTTATTGTCTTGCTTGTTCCTTTACTACTTCCACCTTTTGTATTGCTAGACCCTCAACCTAGAATTGTTCTGAATACTTGCATGTAATTAAAATGGTATAAAAGCAAGAAGAAGGAGAGGAGATGGAATATGGATTTCCTGGGGAGCAGAAATTTGGAAAGGGGATGACATCTGAAATGTAAATAAATAAAATATTCAATAAAAAAGAAAAAAAACAGAAGAAGAAAAAAGAAAAGGAAAAAAGTCACTGGCACAGGACTACCAGAAGAAAGGTCATCAAAATAAAAACTGCAAAGACCACCTTGATCATTTCAATGTTATGAGTGTTTGAAAAGGTCAAGGAGCATTAGAGGAGGTTGTTACAATAGAAATCACTGATGACATCATAGCCACAAAAGACAAAGTGAAAATCTTTATGGTAATTAGAAGTAAAAGAAATGTTCAATACAAACAGAAGATTGCCAGTAGCCTGTGCAACACCCGTTTTAATATGCTGACTATGTATAACAGAGACAGACAGATGGTCACAAATTTATCATAGGACATTGCAGACAAAATAAAAAGTACACTGATTATATTTCCAGATATTGTACAAGCAACTACATCAGCAATGGAAGAATGTTCCCATTTTTCCACATCCTCTCCAGCATGTGTTGTTGCTTGAGTTTTGTTCTGATTTATGTAAGATGGGATCTCAGAGTCATTTTTATTTTCATTTCCATGACGCTTAAGGATGTTGAACACTTCTTTAAGGACTTCAAAGCCATTACAGATTTCTCTTCTGAGAATTCTTTATTGAACTCTGTGATCCACTTTTTAAGTGGTTTATTTGGTTTGTTGGAGTCTAACTTGAGTTACTTATATATTTTGGTTATTAACTCTCTGTTGGATATAGGATTAGTTTCTCAGAAAACTGGAAATAGTTCCACCTGTTAATCTAGTATACCACTCCTGGACATGTACCCAAAAGATATTCCACCATACTGTGAGAACATGTGTTCCACTATGTTCATACCAGCTTTCTTTTTTCTTTTTTTTTATTGGATATTTTCTTTATTTACATTTCAAATGTTACCACCTTTCCTGGTTTTCCCCCTGGAAACTCCCTATCCCATTCTCCCTCCTCCTGCTTCTATGAAGGTGTTCCCCCACCCGCCTACCCACTCCCACCTCCACATCCTGGCATTCTCCTACACTGGGGTATCGAGCTTTCACAGGACCAAGGGCCTCTCCTCCCATTGATGCCTGACAAGGCCATCCTCTGCTACATATGTGGCTGAAGCCATGCTTTGTATCAGCTTTATTCATAAAAGTTAGAAACTGGAAATAACCCAGATTTTGCTCAACTAAAGGGTGGATACATAAAATGTAATTCATTTAAAGTGTGCAGTACCAGGAAATTAAAATTGGGCCATTACTAAGATAAGGAGTTGGTGAGCAATAAAGAGAAGAATAATAGTAAATAAATGCTCTGATCATGGAAATCTGATTTTTAGGGCGGTAAGTACTGAAGGTGGGAGAAGATTAATGGGCAATAGCAGGATACAGTTGATCTGACAGGGAAAATGGAGAATGGAAGGCTCTTTAGTGAGAAAGGACAGATAAAATAGGAGGTGTGTAAAATAACAACGAATATTTATAAATCCATAAGGAAACATATATTAAGGATTTAATTAAGTAAAAACATTATAGCACACATTCTCCTCTGGCTTGATAATGTTCCCTTCAGGAGATAAGAACTATATTACAAATCATAATATCTGATATAAGAAGCCCTTGTTTGATGTGTGGGCCATGGCTGTCAAAGAGACTTCAAAACATACAGCCTTTTAATTTTCATAGTTATCAGAGATGGAAGGTAAGTTTCTATTGGACAGATTCAGTGCAATTCAAAAGTTATGCCTAGGGACCCTGAGCTGAAATTGTCCTGAGCAGCTCCTTAGTGAGGACTAGCTTTCATAATACCAGAAGGCATTATAAAAGCTTTCAAAGGATACAATGATGTTTCCTGTTTACTTGTGGTACCTATGAATCTCCATGAACAGCATGCCTCAATAACTGCTACAGCCACATATTACCACACTTACCTTGGTAGTAAAGCTCTATAACTGGACATAATTTTGCTCAATGATAAAGAAATCAAAACTGTTATTGAAAATAATTAATCGTATTTATTACTTATTAGTAATGAAGTTATGTTGTTAGAGTAAAATCTGCAACCATTAATTTACTAAATTAGTAAATCCCTAACAACATCTATAAACATCTGTCTTTATATCCACAGATATGTGTGGCCTTTACCTCTATCAAATATTAAATACATTTCTCTTTGCAATAGATGGAGAACATTAAAGAAGACTGTAATAAATCAAAATTCAAAGATTTGGAGCTCATTTCCAATTAATATGTCTACGAAATACTCTTGCATTTAAGACTCAGAGAACATTGCCTAAGAGGGTTAGATTGATTGTAAGAGTCAGGAGATCAGGGCAGTTGTTCTGAGACTAGGCCTCGAAGTGATTTTAGAAAATATTCCCATAATGTCTTACCAACATGACAGGCTCAATGTTTGCTGAACAAGAATTTTACCAATTGCAATTCCAAAGTGGACATAAAAAGCTCATCCCCTCCAACACTATGAAAGAACTACAGGCAACTGAATACTACTGGAAGTAGGACCAACAGTTTTGGCTAGAGAAGAACACACTTGTTCATCTGATATCAGATAATTCTCTCTGAAAATATAACAAACAAGTAATAACATAAAGCCTCAAATAGCTATATTTATGAATAGTTATACATATACATACATGTGTAACAAGAATCAAAGAACAAAAGAGTCCAAAGACTTGAAAGAAAGAAAAAAAGCACTAGATTGAGTGTCAGAAGAATAAGAAGGAAATGATCTAACTATACTATCTTAAAAAGTAAAAAATAAAATAAATTAGCAACATAAAATCATCTTTCTGTCTCTCTGCTTCTCTCTCTGTTTCTCTCTCTACATATCTCTCTCTGTCTCTTTCTTTCTCTGTTTCTGTCTGTCATGTCTCTGTGCATCTCTGTATGTCTCTGTGTGTCTCTGTCTCTCTGTCTCTCTCTCTGCCTCTCTCTCTCTCTCTCTCTCTCTCTCTCTCTCTCTCTCTCTCCCTCTCCCTCTCTCTCTCTCTCCTCTTCTCTTAAGTCCTCTCTTTCTTGTCTGTTCTCATGAGAGTAAGGCATTTTCTATCTCTGATTCATTCCATCAGAACTTTCTCTGAATGGTCACTTTTTCTGCCCATCTTCTCCTACACACTCACTTTATCTTCATTAATTCAGATTAAAGGTGTCTACTACGGGTGTTTCTGTAATCCTGTATTCCAACCAGAGGGATTAAAGGTGTGTCATTCCATCCAGGTCTCACAGACCTAGACGATTCTGAAATGTGATCTCTTGTCAGCAGAACTTGTTTGCCAAATTATAATTCCTCTAAAATTGTGGCCACTTTTAGTCTTGTCCAATTGATCCAATAAAATTAGACATTCTGTCTCTCCTGGCTATGATACATAAAAAAATCAACTTTAATTTTTCTAATTTGTAGGGCTCATTGAGCTATTCATCAACCGGACTATTCTGGTTTTCTATGGGTTCATCCTGTTTGCGAGTTTTCGGTAGGTTCTGCTAAAGGAATGAGAAAAGTTTTCTATATATATGGTTCTCCTCATTAGAGTATCCATCTATCATGGGAAAATCCTCTTCATGTATGTGAGACTGAGTGTCATCTATGCTTTGATGTATGACATGATAAAGTCTTTATTTTACACCACTTTGCTCTCCATGCTGAAGATTATCTTTATCTACAGTCTGATTTAAAAGAGTACAAGAAAAGGCTCCTGGAAATAAGTTATTTTGTAAGTAAAATATATATTTAAGTAAACATAATACTGACTATATTTCTCTGTCATCATAATCTAGAAAGCAAATGTTCTTTTCATGCTACAATATATTATTTTTTGTTATATCATTAAGTAAAATGTTGAGTAGTTTGTCCATGTTCTATTTTAATACATACACTTCATATCTCTTCTACCTTAATCAGTATTTCCAAAGACATATCCATTTATCTACTGTGCTGAATACATTTTCCCTCCAAGATTGTGGAAAAGTAATTTTAGGAGACATTTTTCTTTTCTTGCTATCTTCAGCCCCAGATGGAGATCTGTGCTCACTAAAGATATTCTAATAAAATATTAGTCATTCTTCCTTTAAGAATTACATAAGTCCAGGTACAGATCCGTCATATTCACATCTGCCCTTTACAATATTCTCTATAACAACATTCTGGATATTTCTATTATGAACTTTTATTCCCTGAGGGAATAAAAGAAACTTCAAAGTTTGACCAAGATGCAAAGTTTATGTGTAGGCAATGATTTATTCTAGAGAACTATAATATTGATAATGACTTATGGCATATTTATTCAAAGTACTTTTAAGGAACATTCTTTAGTTAATGCATGTTATACTAATGACAATCATAGATCTTCTTTTAAATAGTATAAAACTAACAAGCACAGAGAGCCAGGATATACTTATGAGAATAACAAAATAACTGGTGAGTAAAATATTTAAAATCCATTAAGGTTTGATGTCAAGTTATGCTGTAAGAACACACAACTATCTCTGCTCTTATTTTAGCTACCCAGAAGCCAAATGGAAAGAACAGGTATATGAACTTCTGAGCACTATCATAGCATTGTGCAAATGCTACACCTTATTGCACACTAAAATACTAATGAATGTAATAAACATTATTTCCCTTTATGAATTATTTATGTTATCAACAAGTCAGCTACTATCATAAAGCATCTACAATATATTTGACAGCTATTTTAGAAGTTTAATTCAATGTAAAAATTAATTATATTGGGTAGTGAGGTGGTATGAATAGTGACCCCTATAGGCTCATCTATTTGAATGCTTAGTCACTGGGGACTGGCATTATTTGAGAAGGATTGAGAGTTGTAGCCTTGCTGGAGCAGGTGTGGTGTGTTTGTAGAAGGTGTGTCACTGGAGGTGGGCTTTGAAGTTTTAAAGATCAATGCATGCCCAGTATCATTCATTTCCTGAGGCCTGACTCAAGGCTTTACTTAGAATTTTTAACTAATTCTCTAGCATCATGTGGCCCTGTGTGTTCCTGTGTGTTTCTGTGTGTCCTGAAATAATGATAAACAGACTAGACCTCTGAAACTTTAAGTAAGCGCAAATGAACTACCTTCTTTTTAAGAGTTATTGTCTTCATTGTGTCTTTTCATAGCAGTAGAATACTGACTATGACAGTTAGCAAAGATGAAATTTATATATTTTTCAGCCTGAGTGAACAGTAAGATAAAGGTGTAAAGAAGAATAAGGATAAAATAAGAGATGAAAAGAAAGATGAAGCCAGGCGGTGGTGGCGCACGCCTTTAATCCCAGCACTTGGGAGGCAGAGGCAGGTGGATTTCTGAGTTCGAGGCCAGCCTGGTCTACAGAGTGAGTTCCAGGAAAGCCAGGGCTATACATAGAAACCCTGTCTCGAAAAACCAAAAATAAAATAAAATAAAAATAAAGAAAAGAAAGATGAAGAAAAGGAGGAAGAATGAGTCTATACAAAGTGACAAAATTACCTTCAATTATTCCTAGAGTCTTTTAAATTAACAAGATGGAGAACTAGGAACCATATAGAATTTACACTGAGGAATGTAAAATAAAACGAGGGAGGAGTAACATGAATATGGTTTAATAGCCTATGTGGAACTTTCAGTTCAACTTAAACATAAGATGAATAAAAATTATTTTTTCTATAATATTGGTTTTTATAGATGGACAATTTGCAGATCAGTAACTTGTCATGGGTCTCTCATGGGTGTGAAAATCTATAGGGCACAGTCACATGAATTGTATGTGACTTGACTCTCAAAGACAACATATAAGAAATGAAGAAAATGACTTTTTAACATGGCAGAAGAAGGATGTCATGCCATTCTAATATTGTTTAAGGAGGTATAATTTGATATAATTTGATGTGTAAGGAAGAAAATTCTAGAGTTTTATGTGTAATGAAGACTATAGAATAAAATTTCTCATTAAAATAATAAAATGAAATGTTTTCAAACAAGTGTTCTGAAGCATATTTTTCTTATATTTTTCATTTAATTTTGCAATTACAAGCAAATCATTTGTCCCTTACCCTTTGCTCCCTCCAAACCTTATATACTCATCCTTGAGAATATACTCAACCTTGTTATATTTTACATTCAAGTTCTGTTTTTATTAATTATTGTTACACACAAAATTATATATGCCATATATATATATATATATAATTTCTAAATAAAAATTTCAAGTCTATAAAATAAAAACATACACACACACATACACACACACATACACACAAACATATATATATATATATATATATATATATATATATATGACTGGAGAAGACTCTCCTTCAACTCTAAGATATGAATATTCATATGATTATCATTTTTAATAGTCAAGGTGAAAACATGTACATAAATTTTTTATGTGGACCTAAGAGGAAGTGTCTAAAAATACAGACAATTAAATATGTATTTAGAGTCATTATATCCCTCATAAATATTGTTTTCAAGTTTTAACATTAGCACATATGGGGAAAAAAGATCAATAAATTAACATGTAAGAAAGTGAGGCTAGAGAAAGTAAAAGGAAAATTGCTAACAATCCAAAAAAGAAAAAAATCATTCCATTGTAGGTCAGAGTAAGCCATAAGCCATGAACATAAAAACTGTACTAGTCAAGCCTCTCCAAATAAAAAAAAGAAAGAAAGAAAAGATGTATGTGTCCACATATCTTTGTATTGTGCATATGTGTGTGTATGTGAGTGTGTACATGTGTATACATGTTTATGTTAAGAAATATACTGATGAAATGTTGGGGGCAGGAAAATGTAACATCATTTTGAAAATTTGTATTCATATATCATTTCCTATGAAATAAAAATATGTATCAACTATGAAGAATTAGTATGTTTAAGTAAAAAGACAAATTTTCTTCAAATTATAAAACTTGATATGCTTTTTGATTTTTGGTTTGATCAAACAAAAACCAGATTTTAATTTAGATTTTTGAATTTATTTATATTTTCATGTATCTGAGAGATGAATCTGAGATTACTAGTGAGGTAATATTAAACATACTATTTTAGTGACTAGTACCTAGTTATATTTTAAGGGACAACAAGGGAATAATTGGAAAAGGTATAGATTTTTTTGCTTTCACCAGTTATGTGCCTATATATAAATATGGGAATAGAATGTAAATTAAAACAAACAAACAACAATAGCAACAACAACACAAACAAAAATTAACCAAAGAAATAAAGAGATAGATAAGAGACATAGAGACAGAGGCAGAGACAAAGAGACAGAGAGACAGAGAAATAGAGAGACAGAGACTAAAATTGCCAACTCTATGAACTCAAATACTTGAAATTCCACTCTGCAGCAGAACTAATATTCCCATATTTCACTGGGCAATAATACCTGTACACTGTTTTTCATCTCTCTTGCCATCATTTCTGATTCTAATTCCTATATCTTCTTTCCTATTGTTATTCTCATGTGCATATATCTAAGTCTCATACCATTTTGAAGCAGGATACTTTAAAACCAAGTAAACTGTTTTTAAAGATGCTGAATTCCAGCTTGTTCATAGCATTTTCCACATGGTTGTAAACACATCATGTAAGTATACTTAGAAATGGATCTGTGACTTTATGAGTGGAATATATTTCCTATGTGAAATAACACATAGTTTAAACAAAAACAGAATTGCTTCAATGTAGTCATTGTCAGGACTTAGTTCATTTTCTTAAGATCATTCCCTTGTTTATGTCTTTAAAAAAAAGTGAGAAGTTTCTGTGCTAGTGAATAACATGGATTCTCCCAGGGGCTTCACTGAGACCTTTAAGTTCTGGAGGATGTGGTTTGTTCTCATGCATTATGAATTTACCATTACCTAACAGACCAAGCAGCTCATTTTTGTAAGTAAGAGTAGAGATTTTCTTTATTTATAAGTTGCTTTAAAAGATAAAGTTGATTTTAAGTTTGAGTAAATACTTAAAATATGATATAGAACATCCTACTAAACAGAGTTATGTTGCAAATTGAACCAATAACTTAAAAGAAGAAAAATGAAAAAGGATGAATAATTATTCACATATTTTGGAAATAACTCTCAAGTTTGACTTAATGTTTTTGATGAAAGAAGTTAGAGTAGAAAGTTAACTTTCAGTGAGTTTTTATGGATAGGATTTTTTCTGAATTCATTTTCTGTAAATTTGACTTCCAACTCAGTTATTAGAATCTTATTAAAATCATTTTACTGACCATGGATTTAAAGTAATTTTAACCATTTCTTTTCCACTGTACAGGTTATTCAAATGCAGTATTTTTCATTTAATATTGCCAAATAAAAATTTTATCTTCTTTTATTTTTATGAAGTTATATTTTCAGATATGTCAGTAGACAAAAAGACATAGTATAGTCATGGAGAAAGTATGCAGTATGCTGGGATAGAACTCAAATATTAAATGCTGCTTTATCTATTAGATAATGATCTGGAAGGGCATATTGTACACCTACTTGAACCATGATTTTTTATAAGCTGATATTACAATGTTTATTTCATAAGTTATTATGTATATCAAGAGAAATGGTCACATCATTTATAAGTTATTACTGTTGCTCCTTATGTACATAATTTTACTATAATTTTTCAACTTCATTTTAATATTTCCAATATTATTGCCATGGATTTGATTATGAAGATTGAGAAATTTATTTGTAACTTACATTTTTGACTGAGAATATTATAGTTCAAATATCTCATGCATAGAGTTTGCATTTATATTAAATAAAAATAGAATATTTGTCGGATTATTATCCAAAATTTCCACTATCTTTAAGTGTAACTGAAGATAAATATTTATTCAACTCTAATCTTGGAAAAAAATAGCAAGCTTTGGTATTTTCTTTGTCATGTCTAAAGTTCTAACAGTGACCCATACAATGAATCAAGAAAAGCTCATTAGAAATAAAATTTATATCAATTCAGACACTGTCTTCTTTTTTCCAATCCATATCAAAAGTATATTTACTAAAAATTTGATTTGCCAAAGTATTAAGGTAATTTAAGTAAAACAATATTTATTATACTAATATATTCTAAGGCCAGAAAAATAGTTACAGAAATAGACTTTTTCCATTATATAATAATGAAGAGAATAATTTTATTTAACTTCAAAAGAAGATGTTGTGATATATATGTATTCTCTGTTTGTGTTTCACTAATTGTTTAATGTGTTATTTGAGCAGTAAGTTAACTTTCCTTTAACATTCTGTTACATGAATAAAATTTCAGACTTATAATTTATACATATATATCCTGAAAATTATTAAAATGTTTATTCAGGTAAACATATCTTAGTGGATACATAAAATTCTCTTTGGTAATCTGTGTTTAGGTGGTAAAAGGAGTCAACTGTGACCACATTAATCTTAATTAGAATTTTCTAACCTCACACTGTCTGTCAATGATGCTTCTCAGAGAGTCTAACATCAGGATTTAGACTGTCTGCAATTCTTAGTCCTCTGCAGTTGCTTTATTTCAGATCTTAGAGTAGAAAATAAAATCATAGAATTGCATGATGTGTGACATTCCTTTGGTGAATAGCAATCCAAGATGAATTTTGTTATGTTTGATTAGTAGACTATAAATAATTTTGAAACTCCATTTCCATATTAATTATTTTTACTGTGCTTAGTTTTATTTGATTACTTCTTTTTGTCCTTGCCCTTTTCAGTAAAGATGTCTGAATACATTTCATTATGAATTTTGAAAGATAATGAGAAATGAGACAAGGAAGGTAACAGAAAATTATTAAATGTATTTTTTAAGTCCATAAATTTATATTTTTCAGATTTGTGTAATTAACTGATGAGATTATTTTATAAGCTAATTATTAAAATAAATATCAAATAAAACCGTGTATTAAAATATTTCCATATATTTTTATTTATAATATTTAAATTATCCATGTTTGCACAAACTAAATTTGATTATGTTTTTATATTTTACTGTAAAATTATCTATGAAGTAGTAAATATTTTTGTTCTGAAGGCGCACATTTACAAACATATCTATATACTAGAACAAAACATTCACATAGGCTTTGAAGACCTTCTGGGACAATGTAATTACGTAATTTCCTTCTTGTTTTAAAATCAGTTAAGTCAATTTTTCCTTTTATTGATTTTAATGATCAATTTAATTTGGCAGGTTTTACCATGCTTCATATTATTAATGCATATGTTTACTTGACTGTATGACTCCTACACTTGTATGTACAAACTTTTAGCATTTTGTAAACTGTTGGCCATTGACATGGAGAAAAAAAATCATTGTGCAGAAATCACCTCATGAGTACTTAAAAGGTTCAGTGAATTGTGTTTTGTTGAGACTTACAGTAGAGATAAAAGTGATTTTAAACTATCTTCTTTTTAAAAACCATTACTATAATTGTTCACATTAAAATTTACCAGTGGTCAAAGTATAGATTCTCATTTTAAAACTCTGAAATATTAAGGAAGAGTGTTTCATGTATGTAGAGCTAAAGGAGAACTACTATACAAGTTTGTACTTTTCTGCTATAACAATTTGAATGTGAAGTGAATTCCACCTATATTCATGAGTGTTTGAAAATAGAATTGGTGAAAAAAACAGATCCCAGACTATGGTAATATCAATGGATATACTGAAATGGAAGGGGAAGGAAATTTTCATGGGACCTTACCCTAAACAGAGCCTAGGTAATCAAAGCATTGTTGGGAGAAGGAGAATTATCTTCTCCCAGGGATAAGACTGTTAAAGGTTGTCTTGTACAGAGTGGTCATCCCTGAAAACATATACAAACTAAAAAAAAAAAAAAAATAAAAGACCCAGAGGTTGTATTTTCCTAATTGTGTACGCATTATTACATTTGTAATAACAATAATAAAGAAAAATAGGCTATCAAGTTGTAAGTTTGTGTAAGGGCACATGGGAGAGAATTAAGGAAGAAAAGAGAGAGGATAAGATGATTCAATCTATTTCAATTAAATATATTGAAATACATAATCCACAAATACATACATACATACATACATACGTACAAAAACAATATTGTTAAAGAAAATGCAGAATAATGAAAATAAATTTTTTAAGTATAATTTGAACAGAGTGATAGAAAACTATTTAAATAACAAAGCTACTTTAGTTGCTGGATTTTTTAACTTTATAAATACATTCAATAATTAAGTGTAATTATCTTTTCCTTTTACCACATATTGTAAAATATCACCACTTTCATCATATTATTTATCATTGTCCATCTCACTACCTAGGTGATCAGGATGCTCTAAGAATCAAACATAGACACAGATGTACAGAAACTTTTCTGGGAAATATATAAATCAAAACCAAAATGGAAAGGATCGCAATAGCTGTGGATGTTCACAAGATTCCGTTAAAGAACATGACTGAAGCTGCCATGTTTATACTCTTGGGCTTCACAGATGACTTTGAACTCCAAGTCTTCCTATTTTTACTGTTTCTTGCTATTTATCTCTTTACTCTGATAGGAAACTTTGGACTGGTTATTTTGGTCATTGGGGATTGTCAGCTACACAACCCCATGTACTATTTCCTAAGTGTTTTGTCTTTCCTGGATGCCTGCTATTCTACAGTTGTTACACCCAAAATGTTGGTCAACTTTCTAAGTGAAAATAAGTCCATTTCATTCCTTGCATGTGCAACCCAAATGCTTCTCTTTGTTACTTTAGGAACTACAGAATGCTTTCTGCTGGCAGCAATGGCGTATGACCGATATGTAGCCATCTACAAACCACTTCTGTATGCAGTGACCATGTCACCCAGGGTATACCTGCCACTCATCATTGCTTCATATGCTGGTGGGGTTGTGCATGGTGCTATACACACAGTGGCCACTTTCAGTCTGTCCTTCTGTGGATCCAATGAAATTAGGCACGTCTTCTGTGACATCCCTGCATTGCTTGCTCTTTCTTGTTCTGATACCCACACAAATGAGCTTCTACTCTTGTACTTGGTGGGAATGATTGAAATTGTCACCATCTTGATTGTTCTAGTCTCCTATGGATTCATCCTCTTTGCCATTCTGAGCATGCATTCCACTGAGGGTAGGAGAAAAGTGTTCTCTACATGTGGCTCTCACCTCACTGGAGTCTCTATTTACCATGGTACAATCCTTTTCAGCTATATGAGGCCTAGTTCCAGCTATGCTTCAAATCATGACATGGTAGTGTCAATATTTTATACCATTGTGATACCCATGCTGAATCCTATCATCTACAGTTTGAGGAACAAAGATGTAAAAGTAGCAATTAAGAAACTGTGGAGAAAATGTGGTTCATAATCAATGTGCAGTTGTAAGAAAACAAAATTAAATTGTTAATTCCAATTTACATGAAATATACATCATTACAAATTACAAACATTCCATGGTTTAATTAGTAGTGACCTATATGTTCATGATTATAGTAAAAGCATCAATCTTCTTTCTCGTGTAGCATTTTTAAATGATAAATTTTTTCTCCTGTATATCAAATTAATTTGAACCAATTTATAACTATTTTATGTCAAGTTGTTCTTAGGTACAATTATATGATTTTTATTTATTTCTATAAAGTAGAGACTGTTTACTCAAGAGCCTTTGATTAAATGATTGTCATGTAACTTGTGGTAAACTGCTAACATGCATTATGTAACACAGTCTGCATTCAAGATTCCTTATGGAGAAATTCTCATAGAGTACTTTTTTCCTCATAAAAATTTTCACAGAATGACATCCATTCAAGCTGAAACATGCAACCTGTGTCCCTGAGTTTATCTTTGCTTCCGTTTTTTCCTGTTAAGAAGTTATTTCCTTGGCTCTCACATGAATTGATTAGATCCATCATAAACCTATTGCAACACCGTTATATTTGTTTATGATTCTTGTTACTGGTGCTCTTAAAATGGAAAAAAACAACATAAAATTTAAAAGTAAGAAATAAACACACACACATGCAGAAGCATACACAAACACACACACATGCATATACATATATGTATATACATGTGTATATGTATATGCATGTGTGTGCATATATGTATACATATAAGTATATATGTATATGTGTGTATATATATGTATACATATGTGTATATATATGTATATGTGCATTTGCATGTGTGTTTATGTATGTATTATGTATCTATATTTATGTCTGTGTACATATAGGCTTTCCTGAGAGCTGATACGATAGGCTTCTGTCTGGGACCCCTGTGATACTTGATCCTCACTCAGTTGGTAGACTTGTTTTTTTACTGTCTTTTTGTCTTTCTATGAGATATAATCATGTACTGTCATTCAGGAAAATTTATGTCCTTGTAAAAAGTATAAGAATGAAAACAAACATACTATATTATTTCATCTATCTACTTCTTTATTTTTTATTTACTTTAATTTTTCTAATATTTTTCTTCTTTAGTAGAAATCTGTGTAGAAATCAATATATCTTCCAAGGAAACACTGCTTTACCTCCATGATTATTTTATTCTCTGATAATCAGAAAAATCTAACCAAAACATTATAATTAAAGAATGTTTTACTTTTAAAAGAATTTGTTGGGCTGGAGAGATGGATCTTTGGTTAAGAGCACTGGTTGTTCTTCCAAAGTACCCAGGTTTATTTCTCAGCCCCCACATGGCACCTCACAACTATATGTAACTCCAGTTCCAGGAAATCTGACAAACTCACACCAAAGCATATAGAAAGCATTTGTACATTTATTCACTGTGTGTGCATGTGTGTGTGTGTGTGTGTGTGTGTGTGTGTGTACACTCACATGCATACTTGAATGCTATAGTACATGGGTGGACACTAAAGGATGGCTTAAGGACAGGAGTCTATTCTCTCCTTCTACCATTGATCTCACTGAGCTATCCTCAGATTGATCAGCACCAGGCCTTTATCTCTATCAAGAACATCAATGACTTATCTGTCTCATAAGGTCACACACAATGTTCTTTTTAATTGATTGTTTTTTTGCAGGCCTATAATTTTCTTAATGTTTAAAAATTATTTCTTCCATTTTTTGAGATTGTAATATAATTAGATCTCCTTATTTCCTTTCTTCCAAACAAATTTTCCCACACATCCCTCTTCACTCTCTTTCAAATTCATGTTTTACATGGCTACTAGTTACAAGGCCACTCCTACACATAACACCCAGAAACACACACACACACACACACACACACACACACAGAGAGAGAGAGAGAGAGAGAGAGAGAGAGAGAGAGAGAGAGAGAGA
>NW_021604769.1:1070126-1135716 GCF_004785775.1 Grammomys surdaster
AGAGAGAGAGAGAGAGAGAGAGAGAGAGAGAGAGAGAGAGAGAGAGAAACACACAATATTATTCCTTTTTAAGAATTAAATTTGAAATGTGACTTTGAGATCCATGAAAATGAATATCTGATAACAGTGGTTTCTCGTTTCACTTGATCAGTCATACAGGGAGACCCCATTTATTTCTATTGTTAAATAAGGTTTTGCTGGCAAATTAATGCACTGGGTGAGTTGATCTAGTCCAAGGAAGACAAGTGTATCATGTATTCTCTATCATGTGGGTCCTTCTTATGTATGTTTAACATGGAGGCCTTAAAATTCATAAAATTAGGAAAAGGTCGTTAAGGAGGAATCTCTTAAGGGAAATAGATATTAAAAATGGAGGGGCGATTAAATTCAAGAGTGATTTTGATAGAAAAAAGAAATTAATAGTCATGGATGGAGGGCTGTGTATTTTAAAAATCAGTACAAAAACTTAAAGCTAACATTAAATAAAGAATGTAAAATAGAATTTAAAGGAAAAGATCCTGCTTGGTTAAATAATGCTATTCCTAGAAACCATGGATTATTAGTGTAAGGAGTGAGATGCATCCATAAAAGTCATTGGTTATAGAGGCCCAAAAGGCTTCAAAAAATTAACAGCTCTTATCATTCCTCTTATACTGCCCACCAGAAACAGATAATAAAACCCTATTACTAAAGGCAGTGTAGGTCAGAGTTACATAGTATTGAAAAATCAAGCTGAACTATTCTGGATATTTTCTCTTGATAACTACTAGGTTAAACAGTACTAGATGGTCCTTTCGAGGTTGATGAGGGAAAAGACATCATTTTTAAACAGCTTTTAATTCTACAAACTATAATACCAAACTTGCAAGTAAGATGTACTCATTGGTGCAATTGTGGTATGACTGTTGTATACTTAACTATTCTCTGATTCTACTTAATTGAGGAAGGACTCACTATATACTCTAAAATACTGAATTACTGGTTTCTGAAAGATTCTGGGAGAGTGGGAGTCATTATCTTCAGGTGTGTACTATAATCGGTCCCACCAATTTCTGCAATCACTGAGAGTGTTTTCATTAATCTCAGTACATTGTCAAACAGGAAAATATCACATGGTTTTCTCACATTGTAAAAGACAGAAAATTCTGATAGAGAATTTACCATCATCTCACAAATTCCCTTCCAAAATCCTTATGTTATTAATAGTCTCTTAAAAATAACTTCTCAATTATGTCCCATAGCAGAACACTTGTATTAGTAGGTCACATGCTCAAATTAAAATATTCCACCTATTTTTAAACTTATCACATGAAAGCTAAATTTAATCTATTCAAATAATCTTCATTCTTTCCAACATAAATTCAAAAGTTTAGTTAAATTATATAGAAGACACTCTAACAGTATCTTAATTAAGTTAAACATGTTATATGCTTCCAAAGTAAAATGGTAAGTTAAACTAGTGTCATGGAAAAAAATCAGAATAAAAAATGTCTAACAAGTTAGTCTAATTACTCAGTTGACAAACAACATAATAATTATTTTGGAAAACAATTTGTATTGTGTCTACTAGGTCCAACTAGGGCAGATTATTGTGCCATCCCACACTCCAGTAATCTTCCCTTATGCTTAATTGAGAAGTTGAGAACATATATATCAGCTCTTATGCATTGAAGTAGCATGCTATGGCATT
Source organism: Grammomys surdaster (assembly GCF_004785775.1). Lineage (NCBI taxonomy): Eukaryota > Metazoa > Chordata > Mammalia > Rodentia > Muridae > Grammomys > Grammomys surdaster. The sequence continues at coordinate 1,071,817 of NW_021604769.1, forward strand.
CCTGGGCCAAGGCTACTGTATCACACTGATGACTAGATAATCCTCTAATCTTAGGAGTTATTCTACTTTTTGGTATCTACTTAAGATTATCAGTTCAGTTTCAAGGAAATTCAGTTTCCTTCTCTTGGAAATATAACCTGTTTACCTAAATATTCTAGAGAAATTACCTACTGAAATCTTATAAATTAACAGCATTACTAAATTAAATGTATTTTCAAAATTTAACCTTACTTAAAAATAAATGTCACAGTTCCCAATGGCATGTAAGATAGATTTATTCTTACTGAAAATTAAATGGTAGAGGGAACAAAGGCATGCTTACAATTAAGAAATATAACCATGAATATGTAATATAACATACTTATTTAGAATGTGCATATAGGTGTAATTATTACTATATATTATAAACTGTATAATGTTAAAAATAAATTATAATTTTAAATATTATTTTCTTGCCTCAGAATTTCATACATTAATATGTAGAATTATGACTCATATTAATATATAATATGTAGAATTATATATTGTATCTAATATATGATATATATATACCATATATATATATATATATATGCTCAAAAATTGGCACATGATCAGACATAATCATTGCAGAAAAAAATTCTGATGAAGAACTATCATTAAGATCAGAAGTGGAGAGATTAGATTTTCCTGTATTCATCTTCCCTGTCTGCTGAGTCCACTGGGTCACACTCAGCTGTCTTAAGCTCCCTGATGACCTCCATTTTTCCACCATCCCTCACCCTGTATTTATCAGACACACTGATCCAGAACCATACAGGCCAAGGATACCCATCAGAGGCCTGCTGCACCAGAACCATTTAGATTAGGCCCCTTCCCAGTACATTTTACAATAGACATATCTATGAAATATATCCTGGCAAATGGCTGAAGGTGCTTCAAAGAATACAATCAACACAAACCAAGGCAATCTGACAACTTCACCGTACTGCAGCATACTGGTTGTCCTAACATAAATAGAGCATAAGAAAATGACCTTAATCCCAATCTTGTACAGATGATAGAGGCCATTAAGGAAGAAATAAACAAATCCCTCAAAAAACAGAGGAAAACACAATCAGAGAGGTAGAGGTTTTTAAAAAGAAAACAAATATATCGCTTAAGATATTCAGGAAAATACAATTCTCAGGGGAAGGAAATAAATAAAACTTTACAGGAACTAAAAGTGGAAATAGAAACAATAAAGAAAATTCAAACCAAGGAAGTTCTGGAGACTGAAAATCTAGGGAAGAGATCAGGAAAACCAGATGCAAGCAACAACAACAGAATGCAGGAGATGCAAGACAGAATTTCAAGTTTAGAATAAACAATAGAAGAAATTGATATATCAGTCAAAAAAATACTAAATGTACAAAATTCCCAACACAAAACATCCAGAAAATCTGGGTTACCATAAAAAGACCTCACCTAAGAAAAATAGGAATTGAAGAAATAAAGAGCCCTAGATTCAAAGAGCAGAAGATATTTTCAACAAAATAATGGAAGAAAACTTTCCTAAACTAAAGAAAGAGAAGCCTATAAACATACAAGAAGCTTATAGAACACAAATTAGACTGGACCAATAAAAGAAAATCTAACCAACACACAATAATCAAAACACAAAACATACAGAACAATGAAAGGATATAAAAAGTGTCAAGACAAAAAGGCCAAGTAACATTCAAAGGTCGACCTATCAGAATTACACCAGACTTCTCAACAGAGACTCTAAAAGCTAGAGTCTCTAAAATTCTTGGAGAGACTTCTCACAACCTCTAAAGAAATCCACAGATGACACCCAAGACTATTATATCCAGCAAAATTCTTAGTCGACATGGAAACACAACACATTTCAAGACAAATCCAAATTCAAACAATATCTATACACAAATCCAGCCCTACATAATGGACTAGAAGAAAAACTCTGACCCAACGAGGATAACTATGTCCAAGAAAACATAGGAAATAAGTGTTTCTATGTCAGAAAAAAATGGGAGGAACACATAAATACACAAACACATTAACACCGCTCACATCAAAATAACAGAAAATAACAATTGCTAGTAATTAACATCTCTCAACCTCGATGTAATTAATTTTCTAATTAAAAGACATAGGCTCACAGAATGGATATTATACTGCCTCATACAAGAAACACACCTCAGAAGTAAAGATAGCTAACACCTAACAGTAAAAGCTAGGAAGATTTTTTCAGTCAAACAGACCCAGGAAGCAACCTGAAGTAGCTATTCTAATATCCAATAAAATATAATTTCAAACAAAATGAATCAAAATAGTCATTGAAGGGCACATTGTACTCATCAAAGAAAAACATACCAAGATGATATCTAATTTCTGAATATCTATGCCCCTAACATTTGTAAAAGAACCCCACACATTATTAGCATGAGACCTAAATACCCCACTATCACCAATTGACAGGTCATCCTGGCAAAAATTACACAGAGAAATGAAAATAATAGAAATTATGAATCAAGTGAATCTAATAGACTTCTGTGGAACATTCTCCCCAAACACAAAAAAATATACCTTCTACTCAGCACCTCATGTATTCTTCTCCAAAATAGACCGTATATGGAATCACAAAGCAAGCTTTAACAGATACAAGAAAATTGAAATATTGCCTTGTATCTTATCAGACCACCATCTATTAAAGCTGGACTTAAAGAACAGCAGAAACACTAGAAAGCCTACAAACTCATGGAAACTGAACAACTCTCTACTCAATGATCACTGGGTCAGGGAAAAAATAAAGTAAGAAATTAAAGACTTTCTGAATTCAATGAAACAAAGAGACAACATACACAAATCTACGAGACACAGTGAAAGCAGAGCTAAGAGGAAAGTTCATAGGCATGAATACCTCTATAAAGAAACTAGAAAGTTCTCATATCAGCAATTTAAAAGTACCCTTGAAAGCCCTGGAATTAAGAAAGGAGGAGGTGGTGGGGAGGAGGGGGAGGAAGAGGAGGAGAAAGAACACCAAAGAGGAGTCTTAAGAAAGAAATGAAATCAAGGCTGAAATTATTCAGTTAGAAACAAAGAAAACAATACAATGAATCAACAAAGCCAAGAGCTGATTCTTTGAGAAAATCAACAGGATGGAAAAGCCCTTAGCCAAAATAAACAAGATACAGAGAGACAATATTCAAACAAACAAAAGCAGAAATGAAAAGGGAGACATTACAACGTACTCTGAAGAAATTCAAAGAATCATTAGGTCTTACTTAAATGCCTGTATTAGCTCTCCCACAGCCCACAACCTACTTTTCTCCTAGAAAGTCTGTAATAACCAGGGACATGGGTGAGAGCTCCTGCCCCAATACCTGCTCTAGCTGAGACCCCCAGGAAGCCCAACAGGTACTGCTCTGGTCTCTATCTTCCTTCCAGTCTGCAGCTCCAGCCAGGGAAGATTGATGCACCTACACCTTTCTCATTCCCCTGCCTGTCTCCCAGGAGGTCCACCATAACCAGGGACACAAGTACGACTCCCAACCCTAATACCTGCTCCAGCTGGGACCCCCAAGATGCCCAGCAGACTCAGAACCTATCCACTTTGCCAGGGCCCAATCTTCCTTCTATAATGTAACTCCCCTTGGGACAGATGAGGCTCTCTTGCTCCTCTCCTATACCCAGAGTATGGTTGTCTCTCAGGAGGACTGCCATTACCAGGAACATATCATGCCTGTTTTCCAGGAGGTCTGCAGTAGCCAGGGACACAGGAGATCTACTCTAATTAGGGACATAGAAGGCCTCACCTAACCAGAGACAGAACTGCCTGTCTCCCAGGAGGAATACTTTAACCCAGGTCACAAATCTGTATCTGCCATCCAAGGTGGGAGAGGCTCTAGGTAGAGACACTCAGGCCACTTAACACCAGAGATAACCAGATGGCAAGAAGCAAGCACAAGAAAAGAAGCAACAGAGCCAGTGTAGCTTGGCACCATAAGAAACCAGTTACCCCACCTCAGCATGCCCTGTATACCATAACACCCTTGAAAAGCAAAATTCTGATCTAAAATTCTATCTCCGGAAGAGGACAGAGATTATTAAGGAGGATATAAATGCTTAAACTATCATAAGGAAATATAGAAACACACAGGCAAACAGGTAGAAGCTCTTAAAGAGGAAACAAATTAGTCCCTTAAAGTTGCATGAAAATTCAACCCTATGAGTAAAGGAAATGAACAGTCTAAAATCCAAAAATGGAAATAGGAACAATAAATCACAAATGGAGGCAACCCTGGATACGGGCAACTTATGAGAAAGATCAGAAGCTACATATGCAAGACCAACAGAATACGAGAGATAGAACATCAATGTGTTAGCAGTTTCAAGCAAAGTACATTGTTTGAAACTTAAAATGTACCCCCAGAAAGAATTATTAATTTAACAGTCTGGCAAGCCAAGAGTGAGTAAGATTCTGCACATAGCCTTACCAACCTAAGAAAGAAGTACATTGCTTTTGATAATGTATATTCCATGACAGGTAAGGAAGACATTTTTGTCAAAATGACCTAAGACAGGCTCAGTCTTGTTTATTAAATAAAAGAAGGGATGATGTGCAGAGTTTTGGGGTCTGCTTGGCAGGAATCTGACATTGGTCAAGGACAAGGAAATGTGCTGATGGGCAAGAATCTGATATTGGCCAAGAACAAAGAAATGGGCTTCAGGTAGGAATCTGACATTACACTAGAACAAAGAAATAATTTCAGGCAGGAATCTGAATCTTAGGCTAGAACAAAGAAGTAGGCTTTAGACATGAAAATGACTTTGGGGTAGGACAGGGAAGTAGGCTCAGATATTTTGGTCATCCTGATAAGCCCTTAGAAACAGTGATCACAGGAGTGACCATGGGACTTTGCTTATTGTCTTGCTTTTACTTCGACTATTTGTGTTTATTGACTTGTTTGTTCCTTGCTTGTTATTTACATCTATTGTACAGCTAGTTCCTCAACCTAGAACTGACCTTAATACTTAGATGTAAATAAATAGTATAAGATCAGATTGGGAAATAAATAAATAAATAAATAAGAAAAAAGAAAATTAAAAATGAGAAGCCACATGAGGATGCACTTTCTATATTTTAAATGTAATAACTCATAGCATATTGTTGTTGCTAATCAAGTAGTAGATGGTGCAACAAACAAATAAAATCAGTTATGAGGTAAAATTGCATCTGGAAAAGATACACTGTATGTACAGCTTGCAAAGGGGAGAGTAGCTTTTTACTGAAAAGGACTAGAGTCCTCAGAAATAGTCTTCTTGTGTTTGACAAGCTACTTCTTTTGGTTAAGTAAGAAGTGGGCTATATCACAGCTAAATATCACAAAGACTGAGTGTATTAGAAATGCTATGATCAGAGATTTGTGATACAGTCTTGGAATGTATGATCACTAAATCATGCCAAACAGATGTGCAAAACTAATTATGCTTAGGTGAAACGGAAAGGCAAAATAGATATATGATATCTTGCAGGATTAAGTAAAATTGAGCACAACACGAAATAAGCACACACACAAATAGTCGGGTAATATTTTGGATTAACACCATAGTACATGTTTTGGTAGGTAGAAAATATCAGTGATCAAGCACCTCAATATAGGGCTCTTGGAAAAGTGAATTGCATACTGGGGTATGCCCACTGTCGGTGATAAAAACTGCTTTACAGATTGTAAATGACAGATAGCTGCAACTGAGGCAGTACTTCAATTATGCGCTTACTACAATAATGCCAGATTTTAGAATTTTGCCCAGGCTATGGCACATGTTTGCGTGCTATGGCATAAGAATAAAGGTCAATGTTAGAGAAAAAAGAAAGAGAGATAGAAAGGAACCTCAGACCTAAAAGATAGCATAGACAATATTGAAACAATGGTCTAATAAAATACAAAGTGCAAAAAAGTTTCTGACCCAAAACACCCAGGTTATTCAGGGCACAATTAGAAGACCGTACTTAAAAATAATAGGTATAGAAGAGAATGCAGAATCTCAGTTCAAAAGGCCAGAAATCATCTTCAATAAAATCATAGAAGAAAACTTCTTACCTAAAGAAAGAGGTAGGCATAAATGAACAAGAAGCCTACAGAACAACAAATATATTTCAACTCACTTGATAGTGCTAGAACAAAAAGAAGCAAAGTAGATAACAGGAACTAATCAAATTCAGGGCAGAAAGCAACCAATTAGGAAACAATAGAACTATACAAAAGATCAGGAAAACCAAGAACTTTGAACAAATCAAGAAGATAGATAAACCCACATCTAAACTAAATAAAAGGCACAGAGACAGTTTACAAATTAACAAAATCAGAAATGAAAAGGGAGACATAATAACAGATACTAAGGAAAGTTTTAAAAATCACCAGATTTTACTACAAAAGCATATACCCAACAAAACTGGAAAAATGTTGATAAAATGGATGATTTTCTAGACCAAAGTTAATATGAAGATAAACTATCTAAAGAGTATCATAACTCCTAAGGAAATAGAAGGAATCATTAAACCTCTACAAACCAAAAAAGTCCAGGGCCAGACAGTTTTAGTGCAGAATGATACCAGATGTTCAAAGAGCTAATGTCAATATTCCTAAAAGTAGTCCACAAGAAAAAGAAGTGATGCAGTAAATCTGTTACAGCACTCTGAGCTGCAGGTGGGTGATGGAGCTTCTTGCTACTGCCCAAAGCTCTGGAGTCACCAAATGAAACACACACACACACACACACACACACACACACACACACACACACGCTGGCTTATTTTTAATATATCTCAGCTAGTTACTCCTGAACCTTCATGTGGACAACATGGATCCCTCTGATAATCCTGAGTTAATACTTCCTAATTCTATATTTCATCTTGCTACCCTAGACCCAGTTTGGGGAGTGGCCCCTGGGGCTACTTTTCCTGATCCTTATATATTGGAGGGCTCTTCCTCCTGCACTTCTTTCTTAGTAGTTCATCTCTTTCTTATCTTTCCTAAAGGTGGAATCTCTCTCTCTCTCTCTCTCTCTCTCTCTCTCTCTCTCTCTCTCTCTGTCCCTTTGTGTTTCTTGTCTGGAGAATCCTCAAAGTACCGCTTTTGTCCCACTGACTAGCCACTGGTTTCCGGCCCTTTACTGATAGATCAAAAATCCAACCATTGTCAGAGGCCCAAAGTGGACATGTAAATTCCTATGTAAGCACAAATCAAATCCTCAAAACAGAAGTAACACTACCCAATTCATTCTATGAAGCCACAGTTACTCTCATACATAAACCACACAAGAACCAACAAAGAAGGATAATTTTAAACCAATTTTTTGACGAATATTGATGTAGGAATACTCCATAAAATTCTCACAAACCTAATCCAAGGAGACATCAAAAGAATCATTATGATGATCAAGTATGCTTCATCCCAGGGATGCAGGGATGGTTCTGTATTCAGAATTTATCAACATAATCCACTATATAAACAAACTCTAAGGAAAAAAAAAACATGATCATCTCAATAGATGCTAAAAAAGCCTTTGAAAAATCCAACACCCCCTCACTTTAAAAGGATTAGGGAGGTCAAGTATATAAGACACATAACTAAACATAATCAAAGCAATATATAACAAGCCAATACAACATCAATTTAAATGGAGATAAACTTAAGTCAATTCCACTAGTATTAGGAACAATACAAGGCTGTGCTCTTGCTCTTTCTCTATCTATATATTTATTTAACATATTACTTGACATTGTAGTCATAGCAATAAGGCAATTAAAGGAAATCAAGTGGATACAAACTGAAAAGGAAGTAGTCAAAGTATTGTCAATTGCAGATGATATAATAGTATATAAAAGCAACCACAAAATTTCTATGACAGAACTCCTACAACTAATAAACACTTTCAGAAAAGTGGCTTGATACAAAATTAACTCAAAGAAATCAGTAGTTCTTCTGTATACAAATGGTATACCTTCTAAGAAAGAATTTTTGGGTAAAATACCTTTACAGTAGCCACAAATAATATAAAAATATCTTGGTGTAAATCTAACTGAACAAGTGAAAGATCTGTATGACAAGAACTCCAAGTACTGGAGGAAAGAACTGAAGGAGATATCAAAAGATTCAAAGATATCCCATGCTGAGAAACAATAGGAATAACATAGGGAAAATTGCCATCTTGCCAACAGCAATCTACAAATTCAATGCAATACCCATCAGTATTCCAAAACAGTTTTAATAGACCTTGAACAAGATATTCTCAACTTCATATGGAAGAACACAAAAACCAAGATAGCCAAAACAATTTGAAGAATAAAAGAACATCAGGTGGAACATCTCTGGCCTCAAGCTATACAGAGCAATGGTGATTAAAAACTGCTCTTCCATAGGAGTCCCAAGCTGTAACCACTATTTGGCTGTGGGTGTCTGCGTCTATCTAAGTCAGCTGCTAGATAAATTCTCTCAGAGGACAATTATGCTAGACCCCTCTCTGCAAGCATAACAGAGTATCATTAATGATTTCAGGGATTGGTGATTAGCCCAGGATTTGGCTCAAGCTGGCATGGTTATTGGTTGGCCATTCATTCTGTAAGTCTCTGTTTCTTCCGTTCCTGCATTTCTTGTAGACAGGATAACTTTTGGGTAAAAACTTATCTCGGCAGATTGCTGTCCCAATTGCTCCATATTGGTTCCTAGCTGGCTACAGGAGACTAGGCCTTCAGGTTACACAGTCCTGTGAATCACAGCTTAAGGACACCTGAAGTGATTCTTGGGTGGCTCCCTTGTCCTAGGTCTCTCTCTATTTCTTCTTGGAGATGACCCCTAAATCCATATGTCTATCAGTTGCAGATTTTCATTTATTCTCATAGTCATTTCGTTATCCCTCCTGTCACTCCCCACATTTGATCCTGTACCCTCTATTCTCATTCCCATTCTTTTGCCCACCCAATTCAATCCCATCTTCTGCCTTTTATGATTTTATTCCCCCTTCTATGTGAATTTCAAGCATCCGTGATTATGCTTGCCTTCTTCTTTAGCTGCTTTTGATCTGTGGCCTATAGCATGTATATTTTATAGTTTGTGGCTAATATCCACTTTTAAGTGAGTACATACCATTCATGTCCTTTAGGAGTGAGTAACTTCACTCAGATATTCTCAAGATACACCTATTTCCCTGCAAAATTCATAATCTCTTTGTTTTCAATAACTGAATAGTATTCCATTGTGTTGATGCAGCACATTTTTTTAATCTATTCTTCAGTTGAAGAATATTTAGGTTGTTTCCAGTTTGAAGGAAAAGTTTTGGCCTCTAGAGGATAGGAACTTCACAGGTAGATGAATAGAGTAAACTAACCTAGACCCCGTGGCTTCCAGAGACTGGAAGACCAACCAAAGAACAAACACTGACTAGAACTAGCAGATATTCATTTGATCTTCATGTGGGTCCCAAACAATTGGAGTGTGGGTTTTCCTAAAAGTTGTTGTCTATATGTGGAATATGTCCTCATAGCTTGGTTGTCTTGTTTGGCCTTAATGGGAGAGGATTGATCTAGCCTCACAGAGCCTGGATGTTTGAGAGTGTGGGGATATCTAGGGGAGTACCACTGTCTCAGAGCAGAAGCGAAGAGGAAAAGGGAGAAGAATTTTGAGAGAGGGTAAGCAATATGCAGACAGTGAGCATGATATAACTTGAATGTGTTAAAAGTGTTAATAAATTAAGAAAATAAAATGTTATGGGATTGGTACAGAAACAGTGAAGTCAATTAATGGAATCAAATAGAAGATCCAGAAATAAACGTACATACCTATGGACACTTGATTTTTAATAAATAACCCAAGCCATACAGTGGAAAAAAGATAGCATCTTCAACAATTTGTTCTTGACTACTTGGATGTCTACATGTAGAAGAATGCAAATAGTTCCATACTTATCACCCTCCAAAAAATTCACAGTCCATGTGGATCAAAGACTGCAACATAAAACCAGATACACTACACTGCATAGAAAAAAAAAAAAAAACTTGGGAATAGCCTTGAAATTATTGGTACAAAAGACAACTTCTGAACAGAACACCAACAGCTTAGGCTCTAAGGTTAGTATTTGATAAATGGGACCTCATGAAACTATAAACCTTTTGTAAGGCAGAAGAAACAGTAATTAGTACAAAAGGGATCTCTACAGGTTGGGAAAGGATCTTCACCATTCCTGTATCTGAAAGAGGGAGAATATTCAAAATCTATAAAGAACTCAAGAAGTAAGACACCAACAACCCAAATAAGCCAACTAAAAAAATGAGTTAATGATCTAAACAGAGAATTAATAACTAAGGAATCATGAATAACGGAAAAACACTTTCAGAAATGTTAGAAGTCATTATGGAAATGTAAATCAAAACAACTCTGAGATTATATCTTGACACCAGTCAGAATGGCTAATAAAAGCTGAAATGATAGCATATGTTGGTGAGGGACAAGGGACAAGGTGAATATTCCCACATTGTTGATGGGAAGTCAAACTTGTACATCCACTTTGGAAATCAATTTGATGGTTTCTCAGAAAACTAGGAGTAGTTCTACTTCAAGAACCAGCAATACTACTCCTGGGCATATTCCCAAATGACCCACCACACCATCGGGGACACTTGGCCAACTATGCTCATAGTACCCTTATTTGTAATATCCAGAAACTGGAAATAACCTAGATGTTCCTCAACTGATGAATTAATAAAGAAAATGTGGTTCATTCATGCAAAGGAATGCTAATGAATTAAACTTGAGACTATCATCCTGAGTGAGGTAAGCCAGTTCTAAAAGGACAGGCTTGGTATGTACTCACTTATAAGGGGATGTTAGCCATAAAATATATGACACCCACACTACATTCCACAGATACAAAGAAGCTAATAAGGAAAGAAGGCACATGAAAGGATACTTGAATCTCATAAGGGAGAAAAATAGTCATAGTAGCCAAATGGATGGAGGGAACTAGGTGGCATAGGGAATGGTGATGGGAATAGGGAGGGTCAGTATCAGGTGTCCAGAGGGACAGAGTAAGAGGCCAGATGTCCATATTATGAATGGAAATTTGCATCTGGCAGGGGCCGGGGTTGAGGGGTATCTCAAGGACTTTTCTGAGACCTATGGAAAGGATAGATGCCCAAGAATCTTTGGTGTTGACCCTAGCTGAGACTCACAGCTGTGAGAATATGGAACTTGGAGTAGCCACTAGGAAGTCCCAGGTGTCAAGAAAGCAAGAATCTCCCAGGACCCAATGGCAATGACTTTAGATTTTAGTTGAGAAGTTATGGCAGTTGGTGGTTGTGTTAAATCTCCAACCTCAAAAAGCCCATTCAAGGAAAATGCAACTTTGTTTCAGTGAATCTCCATCCCAATAAACCCATACGTGTAAAACACCACTCAGTTGAATATTTATAAACTGTACACCTATATTGGGCAGATTTGCCTCTACAACACTTTCTTCCCTAGCTATGAAAGCCTTGCTACTTATAGTTCCTCCAGGTCATGTGCTTCTGCTGCAGCTTCCTTCCAACAAATCTCTCTCTCTTTCCTTCTCTGTTTGCCATCTCTGCCAAACTCCCCATCCTCCCCTCTTCTTCCTGTCATGACCAGAAAACTCACCTCCTCATTTTTTGCCCAATTGTCTATTTGTCATTTATCCTAGCCAATCAGGTAATCAAGGGAAATTTCTCTACAGTTGATGGCTTCTAATGAAGAGAGAATCAATTTTCTTTAGGAGAGTAGCTCTTGTGAGGGGCACAGACTACAGTTGGTAGCCTCAAACCCACAAATACGTATATGGTCACTCAAAATTGTACATGAGTGTGAGAGACATTGGGGTGGAAGTAAGACAAGTTTTAGGGAAGACTGGAGAGTAAATATAGGTGACATACACTGTATGCATTTATGAAACTCTCAATCGAATAATAAAAATAGCATCTTAAAGTTTCATTAACCCTGAATAACTTAGCATTATACCAGAAGTAAAGACATTATTTATTTATTTATTTATTTATTTATTTATTGTTGTTGTTTTTTTGAGACAGAGTTTCTCTTTATAGCCTGGGCTGTCCTGGAACTCACTCTGTAGACCAGGCTGGCCTTGAAATCAGAAATCTGCCTGCCTCTGCCTCCCAAGTGCTGGGATTAAAGGCATGTGCCACCACTGCCCAGCAAGACATGATTTAAAATATACAAATTAATACAAGTAATGCATTTCATAAAATAGAAATTACATGGAGCTCTAACCCCAGCAATATCTTAGGTAAAGAGACAGAAACACCTGCCCCATTCAGGGAGTAACTGGGACACACTGGGACCCAGGAATTCATTCCTGCCCAGAGCACTGGTCCTTCCATTCTGACCTGAGCACCGAAAGGATCCTGGGCTGCAGCTCTGCACCAAATCTCAAAAAACCCAGAGGAAGCTGGACTCAAAGGAGCTCTAACCCCTTCAATATCTCAAATAAGGAGACAGCAACACCTACCCCAAACAGTGAGTAACTGAGACCCACTGGGACCCAGGAATTCACTCCTGGCCCAGGACACTGATCCCTTCCAGTCTCCGCCCAAGCACTGAGAAGATTGTGGGCATCAGCTCTAACCTTGTAATGGCCGTTTCTTTTGTAATGGCCAGTTCTGCTACTTTGTAATGGCCCGTTCTGCTGCTCTAGTCCACAGGTCAGGGTCTAGCAAGAGAGAGAGTGGGGACGGAGGAGGGGCGAGAGATGCAAAAGATGGATACAAGACAGAGTCTGTTGGAGTCTCTTCAAGTCTCTTCTTTATTCTCTTATATTCTCCTCTATTCTCCTTTAGTGTCTTCTATTCTCCTATATTCTCCTCTATAGAAAGGAAATCCTGGGTATTTATACCCTTTACAACGTGACTTGCCCTTGTGGACAAGCTCAACTGAAGGCACTACATCACATGCCTTGTAGCCATGAATACCAGGTGCACCTTGCAGCTGGGGCCACTAAACAGTGTAACAAGATGTTTATCAGAGTGTGCTCAGCTATTGCAGGCTGTTGAAAACAAGCCTCATCAGGGTATATGGCTCGAGATGGCTGTAAAGATGATAGCCGCTTTCAGCTAAGAGTCAGCTCCCAACATAACCCCAGCAGCAATGCCCACCCCAAAAAGTTCTGACACAACCATGATAATAGGAAAAACAGGCTCCAGTCAGAGATAGTGAAGTTAGCACTACAGAGATCCAGATGGCGAAAGGCAAGCACAAGAACATAAGCATCAACAACCCAGGGTACTTGTCATCATCAGAACCTAGTTCTTCCACATTAGAAGATCCTGAAATCTCCATATCACTAGGAAAGCAAGATTCAGATTTAAAATCACTTCTAATGATGATGATAGAGGATTTTAAGAAGGACATAAATAACATTCTCAAAGATATTGAGGAGGACACAGGTAAATAGGTAGAAGCCCTTAAAGAGGAAACACAAGAATCCATTAAAGAATTACAAGAAAACACAACCAAACAGGTGAAGGAATTGAACAAAACCATCTAGGACATAAAAATGCAAATAGAAACAATATAGAAATCACAAAGGGAGACTACCCTGGAGATAGAAAACCTAGGATAAAAATCAGGAGTCATAGATGCAAGAATCACCAACAGAATATATGAAATAGAAGAGAGAATCTCAGGTACAGAAGATAACATATAAAATATTGACACAACTGTCAAAGAAAACACAAAATGCAAAAAGTTCTTAACCCCAAACATCCAAGAAATCCAGGACACAATGAGAAGACCAAACCTAAGAATAATAGGTATAGAAGAGAGTGAAGATTCTCAACTTAAAGGGGAAATAAATATATTTAGCAAAATTATAGAAGAAAACTTCCTTAACCTAAGGAACGAGATGCCCATAAATATACAAGAATCCTACAGAACACCAAATAGACTAGACCAGAAAAGAAAGACCTCCTGTAACATAATAATCAAAACACCAAATGCACAAAACAAAGAAAGAATATTAAAAGCAGTAAAGAAAAAAAGTAAAGTAACAGATAAGGCAGACCTATAATAATTACATCAGATTTCTCACCAGAGACTATAAAAGCCAGAAGATCCTGGAGTATGATATCGTACAGATTCTAAGAGAATACAAATGCCAGCCTAGGCTACTATACCCAGCAAAACTCTCAATTACCATAGATGGAGAAACCAAGATATTCCATCAAACCCAAATTTACAAGATATCTCTCCACAAACACAGCACTGCAAAGGATAGAAGGAAAGCTTCAATACAAGGAGGGAAATTATACCCTAGAAAAAGCAAGAAAGTATTCCACTTCCAACAAGTCCAAAAGAAGATAGCCAGACAAACAATGCCACTGATAATAACAAAAATAACAGGAAGCAACAATCTTCTCTCCTTAATATCTCTTGACATCAGTGGACTCAATTCCCCAATAAAAAGACATAGACTAACAGGATGGATATATAAACAGGACCCAGCATTTTGCTGCAAACAGGAAACCCACATCAGTGACAAAGACAGACACTACCTTAGAGTAAAAGGCTGGAAAACAATTTTTCAAGCAAATGATCCCAAGAAACAAGCTGTAGTAGCCATTCTAATATCGAATAAAATCAGCTTTCAATGTAAAGCTATCAAAAAGGATAAGGAAGAATATTTCATACTGGTCAAAGGAAAAGTCAATCAACATGAACTCTCAATTATGAAGGTCTATGCGCCAAATGCAAGAGCACCCACTTTCATAAAAGAAACCTTTCTAAAGCTAAAAGCATACATTGCACCTCACACAGTAATAGTGGAGACTTCAACACCCCACTCTCGACAATGTATAGATCATGGAAACAGAAACTAAACAGATATTCAGTGAAACTAACAGAAGTTATGAACCAAATGGACTTAACAGATATCTATAGAACATTTTATCCAAAAAATACATATAAGAATATACCCTTTTCTCAGCACCTCATTGTACCTTCTCCAAAATAGACCATCTAATTGTTCATAAAACAGGCCTCAACAGATACAAGAAAATTGAAATAATCCCATGCATCCTATCAGATCACCATCGACTAAAGGTGGTCTTCAATAATGACAAAAACAATGGAAATCCCACATACATGTGGAAACTGAACAACACTCTACTCAATGATAATGTGGTCAGGGAAGAAAGAAAGAAAGAAAGAAAGAAAGAAAGAAAGAAAGAAAGAGAGAGAGAGAGGGAGGGAGGGAGGGAGGGAGGGAGGGAGGGAGGGAGAGAAAGAAAGAAAGAAAGAAAGAAAGAAATGAATGAATGAATTAAAGTCTTTTTTGAATTTAATGAAAAGGAAGACACCTCATACCAAAACTTATGGGACTCAATGAAAGCAGTGCTAAGAGGAAAACCCATAGCAATAAGTGCCTCTGAAATGAAACTGGAGCGAGCATACACTAGCAGCTTGACAACACACCTGATAGAGCTAGAGGAAAAAGAAGCAAACACATCAAAGAGGAGTAGAAGGAAAGAAATAATCAAAATCAGGGCTTAAATCAACCAAGTAGAAACAAAAAGAACTACACAAAGAATCAATAAAACCATGAACTTGTTCTTTGAGAAAACCAACAAGATAGATTATACCCTTAGCCAGACTAATCAGAGGGCAGAGAGACAGTATCTAAATTAATAAAATTAGAAATGAAAAGGATGACATTTCAACAGAAACTGAGGAAACTGAAAAAATCATCAGATCCTACTACAAAAGCCTATACTCAACAAAATTGGAAAATTTGGATAAAATGGACAATTTTCTAGACAAACACCAGTTACCAATGTTAAATCAGGACCAGATAAACTATCTAAATATTCCCATAACCCTGAAAGAAATAGAAACAGTCTTTCAAAGTCTGTGCACCAAAAAAAGTCCAGGACCAGATGGTTTTAGTGCAGAGCTCTATCAGACCTTCAGAGAAGACTTAATATGATTTCTCTATAAATTATTCCACAAAATACAAACAGAAGGAACACCACCCAATTCATTCTATGAAGCCACAATTATACTCATATGTAAACCACAAAAAGACCCAACAAAGAAAGAGAACTTTACACCAATCTCCCTTATGAATATTGATGCAAAAATACTCAATAAAATTCTCACAAACCAAATCCAAGAACACATCAAAACAATCATCCATCAGGATCAAGTAGGCTTTATCCCAGGAATGCAGGGATAGTTCAATATTCAGAAATCCATCCATGTAATCCACTATATAAGTAAACTCAAAGATAAAAAAAACACATAATCATCTTATTAGATGATGAGAAAGCATGCGACAAAATTCAACATCCCTTCATAGTAAAAATCTTGGACAGATCAGGAATTACAGGCCCATACTTAAATGTAGTAAAAGCAGTATACAGCAAACTAGTAGCCAACATCAAACTAAATGGAGAGAAACTTGAAGCAATTCCACTAAAATCAGGGACTAGACAAGGCTGCCCACTCTCTTCCTACCTATTCAATATAGTACTGGGAGTCCTAGCCAGAGGAAATAGGCAACAAAAGGAGGTCAAAGGGGTACTATTTGGAAGGGAGGAATTCAAAATTTCACTATTTGCAGATGATATGATAGTTTACTTAAGTGACCCCAAAACTTCCACCAGAGAACTCCCAAACCTGATAAACAATTTTAGAAAAGTTGCTGGATATAAAATTAATTCAAACAATTCAGTAGCCTTCCTCTACTCAAAAGATAAACAGGCTGAGAAATCCATTAGGGAAGTGATACCCTTCACAATAGTCATAAATAATATAAAATACATTGGTGTGAATCTAACCAAGCAAGTGAAAGATCTGTATTATAAGAATTTCAAGTCTCTAAAGGAAGATATTGAAGAAGATTTCAGATGAAACGATCTCCCATGCTCATGGATCAGCAGGATTAATATAGTAAAAATGGCTATCTTGCCAAGAGCAATGTACAGATTTAACACAATCCCCATCAAAATTCTCACTCAATTCTTCACAAAGATAGAAAGAACAATCCTCAAATTTATTTGGAATAACTAAAAAAACAAAACAAAACAGGATAGTGAAAACTATTCTCAACAGTAAAAAAACTTCTGGGAGAATGACCATCCCTGACTTTGAGCTGTACTGCAAAGCAATAGTGACAAAAACTGCATCTATTGAAACAGAGACAGGCAAGAGAATCAATGGAATAGAATTGAAGACCCAGAAATGAACTCCCATAAATATGATCACTTGATCTTTGACAAAGGAGCTAAAACCATCCAGTGGAAAAAAGATAGCATTTTCAACAAATGGTGCTGGTTTAACTGGAGGTCAGCATGTCAAAAAATGCAAATTGATCCATACTTATCTACTTGTACAAATCTCAAGTCCAAGTGGATCAAGGACCTCCACATAAAACCAGCTACACTGAAACTAATAGAAGAGAAAATGGGGCAAAATCTCAAACACATGGGCACAGGGAAAAAGTTCCTGAATAGAACACCAATGGCTTATGCTCTAATGTCAAGAATTGACAAATGGGACCTCAGAAAACTGCAAAGCTTCTGTAAAGCAAAGGACACCATCAATGGAACAAAGCAGCAACCAACAGATTGGGAAAAGATCTTTACCAATCCTACATCTGATAGAAGGCTAATATCTAAGGTATACAAGAACTGAAAAAAATAGACTCTAGACAATCAGATAACCCTATTAAAAGTGTAGTACAGAGCTAAACAAAGAACTATCAACTGAGGAAATTTGAATTTCCGAGAAGTACCTAAAGAAGTGTTCAACATAATTAGTCATCAGGTAAATGCATATCAAAACAACCCTTTGATTCCACCTCATGCTAGTCAGAATGGCTAAGATCAAAAACTCAAGTGACAGCAGATGCTGGTGAGGATGTGGAAAAAGAACACTCCTCCATTGTTGGTGGAATTGTAAGCTGGTACAACCACTATGGAAAGCAGTCTGGCAGCTCCTCAGAAAATTGAACATAGTAGTAATTGATGACCCAGCTATCTCACTCCTGGGCATATACTCAAAAGTTGTTTCAACATACAACAGTGACACATGCTCCACTATGTTTATTATAGCCATATTTATAATAGCCAGAAGCTGGAAAGAACCCAGATGTCCTTCAACAAAGTAATGGATACAGAAAATGTGGTACATTTACACAATGGAGTGCTACTCAACTATTAAAAACAATGAGTTCATGAAATTCTTAGGCAAATGGACGGAACTAGAAAATATCCTGAGTGAGGTAAACTAATCACAAAAGAACACACATCGTGTACATTCACTGATAAGTGGATATTAGCCCAAAAGCTCATAATACCTAAGATAAACACATAGTCCACATGAATCTTAAGCAGAAGGAAGACCAAAATATGGGTGCTTTGTTCCTTCTTAGAAGGAGTATAAAAATACTCAACCAGAGCTCCGAGGTTCTAAACTTCCAGCCTGAGAACAAAAAAGGAGGTAATCATGGCTCCACCTCTGTAAGTAGTTGAGGATGGCTGTCAGGCATCAGTGGAAGAAGTGAGCATTGGTCTCTGAAAGTTTGGATTCCCTAGTGTTTTGGAGTTCGAGAGCAGGAAGGCAGAAATAGATGGATGGTGGGAGCACACCCTCATAGAAGTAGGAGGAGGGGAGATGGGATAAGTGGTTTTCAGGGGGAATGGGAGAGGGGTAACATTGAAATGTAAGTAAATAAAATATCCAATTTAAAAAACCAGATAATGAATCTGGCAATTGTAGTCGAGCAGTCGAAACTTTTTGTCAACAATTTATTATGGTGACTTTGTATAATCCTCAAGGACAAAGACAAGGATGAGGCCCTTGGAACTTTAAAATGATTGGTGAGACATACTGTTGCTGAGACAAAGAATGATGCTGACCTGTGAGCTTGCTGAGTGCCCTGACAAGGGTGACTGGGAAGCTGTATTGGTCGTTCCTGACCCACCTTTGCTTGACTATATCCCACATGTGACAAGCTGCCTTGTCTCAAGTTTTTAGACCTTGTTGAATAGAGAATCAAAAAGAGAAATTATAATGTCTCTTGTATTCTTCTTAAAGGTGTCCAGCTATTAGGATTCAATCATGTATTGGTCTAGAAATCAATCCAATATTGGAAATAACAGTCTGCTTTTGGAAGACTGGATCTGGACTTTGTCAGAGAGATATTTGGAAGTTAGCTGTAGCTAACTATGATGTTACAATAGCAAGAGATAAAGTTGGGACAGGATCTGGATTTCAAACAAGGATTATTGCAAGTTATAAGGCTCTTTTAATTGTCAAGTTAAAATTGGTTTTGTCTCTTCTACAGTATTTGTTGTAAGTTGCATTGACTGTATAATTTCCAATTGTGTTAGTATGTGGCAACCTGGCATGTCTGTTATGGGGTTCTATCAACCAGCTTTCATCTTACTGCCCTGAGTATTAGAAAACCTTGATTTGCTAAAAAAAAAAAAAAAAAAAAAAAAAAAAAAAAAAAAAAAATCTTGAAAGTGCTGGAAGAAGTGAGTTAGGCTTTAAGCAGAAGCAATATGTAGCGGGCTTGATTATTGCTTTTATAACAGCTTCAATTCCATTTATTGCTAGCACCACTGCTTCTTTAATAGCATTAACATAGGAGTTAAGACAACTATTTTTGTCAACCATCTAGCAAAAAAAAATGTTACTAAAGTATTGAGTATATAAAAGTATTTATATAGGTAACTGGAACAATGGATGATGCTCTATAATCTATTCAAATTATCTGAAGGACGTCCAGGGTTCAAGAGTTAGGAGCCATCCCACGTGTCATGATAAATATCATTGGAGTAGTGTTACTTTTGAAATTCACAATGATTGTCATTATAATTAGAAAAAATTAATGACACATGTAGGATATTTGGCATAATCCTAACACCTCTCTGGGTGTGTGAACTTTCCATAGTGAGATTATAAATTTAAAGAATACTGCTCTGTTGAGCTTTCATGCTGCAAATACTGCCGATAAAATTATCCACGGCCTGAGGTCAGTGTTTCCATCTTGGTCAAACCAAAGGAATGGCATATATAGCTTGATCAGGCTAGCCCTTCTTGTCCTGAGAATACTTTTATTCCTGCTCATAATGTTAAAGCTTATCTTTAACAACATCAACATGTAGGCAGCAAAAGTACATGCCTTGAACCTGAAAATGAACCCCCAGACAGAGTCATTAAATTAACAGGCTGACAAGCCAAGGATGGGTAAAATTCTACACAGAGCCTTACCAACCTAAGACAGAAATACATTGCTTTTGATAATGCATATTCCATGATGAGTAAGGAAGGAATTCTTGTCAGAATGACCTAAGGCAAGCTCAGTCTTGTTAATGAAATAAAAAAGTGGGAGTGGTGGAGAGCCTTTGGGGTTGCTTGGCAAGAAGCTGATATGGTTCAAGGACAAGGAAATGGGTTGCTAGACAGGAATATAACATTGGCTAAGGATGAGGAAGTGGGCTTCAGGCAGGAATCTGACATTAGGCTAGAATAAAGAAGTAACTTCAGGTAGGAATCTAAATTGTAGGCTAGAACAAAGAACTAATCTCTGGCAGGAACCTAAATATTAGGCTACAACAAAGAAGTAATTTCAGAAAGGAATCTAAATTTTAGTCTAGAATAAGGAAGTAGGTTTCAGATATAAAAATTACCTTGGGCTAGGACAGGGAAGTAGACTCAGATACTTTGGTCATTCCGATAAGCCTTTAGAAACAGTGATCATGGGAGTGTACACCTAATTGGGTTTAATGCCTTGCTTTTTCTTTGACTATTTGTGTTTATTGTATATCTTGTTCCTTGACTATTTGCAACTACTGTATTGCTAGATCCTCAACCTAGAACTGACCTTATTACATGAATATAATCATAATGGTATAAAGCATTAAGGAAGAGGGTTTATAGGAAGGGTGTTCATGGGAGGGGAAGTGGGGAAAGGGGATAACATCTGTATTGCAAATAAATAAAATATCCAAAAAAGAAAGAAAAACAAAAGAAATTACTTGAGGATCTCAGTATATGCAAAAAGGTTTTTTGACAAATCCAACATATTTTTCTTATAAAAGTCTTAGAAGAAAAATGCAGAAAATATACCTCAACATAATAAAGGATACAGCCAACATCCATAACCAACATGATCCTATCATGAAGAACAAGTCTTGTATTTCCTTTTTCCATCTCTGTTAATGTAGTGTTAATTAAAATCTTAGAGTGATAAAAATAGTATTAAAAATATTATGGATAGAACAAATAATTTTAAAATTGGGTTTTTGGGTGACATGTTGCTTTACATAAAACATACTAAACATTCCACCAGAAAATTTTGAAAATTGACCATCACTTTCAGCAAACCAACAGATTAATATTAAAAAAATAAAATAAAATAAATGAAAAGTGGCCATGACATAATCCAAAGATAATCATACTTAGGGAGAACTAAAGAAAATAATACCATTCATAATAGTCTCAAAACACCTAACAACAAACATATGCAAGAAGGTGAGACACTTCTAAAATAAAAAAAATCTTTAAAATCATAAAAATAGAAGTCAAGAAGACAGTAGAGAATGGAAAGATGTCATGTTCTCAGTAACTGGAAGAATTATTACAGTGAAAAACTTTATCTAGTTAAAAGGAGTTTACAGAGTCAGTGGAATATCAGTCAAATGTTTCATGCAATTATTTAGAGAAAGAGAACAGTATCTCTAAAATTCATTAAAGAGAAAAAAGAAAAAAAACCCTAAAAGATGCCAGGTAACCAAAGCAATTCTGAGCAAGAAGATCTAACGTGAAAGAAATTATCAGTCTGATCTCAAAATTTACTACAAAATCAAAGTAACAAAAAAAGCTGAGTATTGTTTGTGGAGGCTACTCTCTACAGTGCACTAGTTTGTTCTATTGACCTGCTTGCTAGATTTGTAAACTCTTTTAACTGGATAAATTTCCATCTTACAATTATTTATTGAGGCATATTATTCAGTTTAAATCCTAAAACTAAAATTTATAAATATTTTACAAAAGATAGATATAATTGTCTGTCAGTATGGACATCTATGAATATCATTATGTCTTCTTTTTCAAGCCAGGCTTTTTGTCTTTAAGAAAAGTACACAGGATGCTCCTTGAAAGAACACTGATTATTTCAGGAACAGTATATAGCCAGGTAATTTTGATTTTTCCAAAGTAATCAAAGGGATTTTGAACAATGAATTGCAGGATAAAAATATGAATCAGAGCTGGACATTAGAAAGTGCTATTTCATAAGAAAAAGAATATGTATAAAATTCTAAAATGAGTACAATGAATCAGAGAACAGTAATATCTCCAAAAGTATTTAAGCTATTTAATAAATTCTTTGAAATCACATCAATTTCAGTGGACATTTAAACTATTTCACTACTCTAGTATTTTGTACACATATTCTTGTTTAAAAATAGGCATTTATAAATTAGAGTCAAATTACATTTGCATCCAATAATAACTACTGACAAATCATTCCAAGTGCTATAAGAGATACAGTATCCACGACTGCCCCAACTGGGATCAATCCTGTCTGCAGACAACAAACGCAACACTGTTGTTCTGGCCAAGAGGCACTTGCTGAGAGTAACCTGGTATGACTGCTCCTTCAGAAGTTCAGCCAGCAATTGACAAATACAGTCAACCATCAGACTGAGCTCAAAGACCCTGGTAGGGAAGCTGGAGGAAGGATTGGAGTAGCTGACAGGGTTTGCAACCCCATAGGAAGATCAACATCAGATGGTCGAACCACCCAGTGCTCCCAGGGACTACACCACCAACCAAGGAGTTTACAGGGAGGGATCAATGGCTCCATAGACATAGGTAGCATAGAATGGCCTTCTCTGATATCAATGGGAGGGGAGGCCCTTGGTCCTTTGAAGGTTTGATGCACCAATGTAGGGGAATGGTGGAGGGGTGGGAAAGGAGAGGGAAGGTAGGGGAGCACCCTCATAGAGGCAAGGGGAAGGAAGAGATGGAGGTTGTGGGTTGTGGGGGGCTGTGGATGTGGGATATCATTTGATATCCCATCTGGAAGTGGAATACCGTTTGAGATGTAAATGAATGAAATCATTAAAAAATGATAAAAAAAGAAAAAGAGACAAAGCACATTGAAGCTTAATGGAGGCATTCCAATACTCACTTGAATTATTAGGATAAAAATACATGAACATGATGACATTTAATAAGAAATTTGGGGCAATATATACATTTAAATTTTTTATTAATAGTAATTTAGTATTGACATTTATTTTATTTCTATTAGGTCATTTAAAATCTTGGGACTACCATGTAGTAATCTACAGAATTATAAAACTTTCTTTAAAATACTATGGGAAAATGTAGATGTTAAAAGAAATAAAATCACAGAATATCAGATATTATGTGGCAATGGAAGACACATATCTGATAAAGGACTGCCATTAAAACATCCAATAAATCTTGATTAGCAACAAGAAGTAAACAACAAAGCCAATTGAAAGTTTAGTTAAAAACCTTATACAGAAAGCCTATTTGAGAAAAATGAACAAATGAACTTATATAAGCATGATCCAGTAGTTCATTAAGGGATTGAAAATGTAAAGAGAGAATCCTTTCATACACCAAGACCACAAAATCTCAAAGTTGTATGTAAAATTAATTCATGATCAGAGGAAAGGATATAATACAGCCATTTAGGAGGGCACAATGGACATTCCTAAACTACGCTATTTCTTGGACTATTTTTATTATGGCTCATAATATTCAAGACATTTCTTTGAATGTTTGATTTTTTTTTTTTTTTTTGCTAAGGATCTAATTTGGAGGATGCTTAGAAAAATTTTTATGCTCATTAATTCATACATTAAATATCCCAGGAAATTCAAAGACATCCTTGAAATCTCTCTATCTCTAAATGTCTTAAAAATGAGTACTATCAAGAGTAGATTTAATTGTATCAAAATAATATCTGTTTCATGTTCCATGTAAAATGCATCTATCGTCACAACAAATAGTTACTTCATGTGAATAAATTTCTTATCATTTTGGAGCAGTCATGAATAGAATTTTTTTCTTGATCTTTATTTGATGATTTGGCACTGACATACAGCTAAACTATTGATTTGTGTGATAATTGAAGGTAGTTGTAACTAATAGAATTATAGGACTAACAAAGCCTGAATTTTATATTTTGCCTTTTTAAATTTTGTAGTTCTGTATGTATTTATTATAATAATCTATGAAACAATAATTATAATTGACTTTCATTAAAGAGTTTAGGTTATAATTTCAATTGAGTAAAAGTATGACATTTCAAAAGCTCAGAATCCACGCATTAGATCAAAACTGTTACTTTTCACATCATTATACCTTACCATAATTACCCATTAATTGAAATATTTAACATGTGTATTATCAGAGAGAGGAAATCAAGTCAGGGAAATTAAATATATAACAAAATATCAAACCCATGTCATAATATTTACAATCTCTGATTTTTTCTCACGAACAATCAAACAATTTCTAAAAGAGTTTCTATGTTAGAATACAAAATGAGAAAACTTAATTCATTTCATGAATATTAATCTGTAATGTGTTTTCTAAGACACTAATTCTTTTATGATGAAATACTTCATAATGATGCTATTTTGAGCCAGTTGTTAATTGGTGTATATTTCCCTTGGGTAATCTCTTGGGGATTCATCAAAATTTGATTGAGTAGATATAAATGTTCTACATTTACTATATGGTTTGAGTAAATAAGCATGAATTTGTTGACTTCACAGGTAAGATAAATTTTAGTTAACTTGAAGAACATTTTAGGATGATTACAACATTGGATCATAAATTTTTGTACCTCAATTTTGTCTATCATATATAATGTGAAAACTTTTAATTACTGATTATTGCTTGGATGAATGAAATGTATTTATCCATACCTGATTTATTTCAAATTTCATCAAAATGTTGAAAAGAAACTTTTCCTTGAAAACATAAAAGCAAGTATTCACCTATGCATTTGAGTATACATACATGTTCCAAATTTAGTAGTATGTATTCTTACTCTCCCAAAAATAAAACATTTCAAAGAATTAACAATACTAGCCACAATAGATGAAAAAGATACACTCAATCCATATCCTATCAATGGGACTAGTACTTTGATAAAGTATCAATAGTCCTATTATATAGAATTTACTTTTGTTTCCTTAATGCTGATATTATTTTTCCTACTTATTGCTGATTATTATTCCCAATAGCATAGTTTTTACAATTTTATTAATTAAAAACAAATTGAACTCACTCTAATATGGCAAACTGAGTTGTGGTTATCTGTATCTAAGTATGGTGGAAATAGTAAATCAATAGATCACAGATTCTCATTCTAGAAATAAAGAGAACATATAATTCATTAAAATACACTTTTCAAAATATTTTAAATTTAATCCTGATAAAATAATATTAGAACACATATTAATAATCAAAAATATTTTGTATAACTGAAGAATTAAATATTTGGCTTGAGTCTTTAGTCATATATTTTAGATAATATAATTTTAATTCTTATTTGCTAATATTGGATACTTTCTAAATTAGCATATACTGCTATAAAAAGTCATTCCATATTTATCTTGATTTATTGCTTTATGTGGCATGTTACAGGAACTTCTTTGAAAATGTCATCCCCCATGCAATCATTCTACTTGACCATCAATCATCACATACCTTACTTATTCAAATGTATATATATTATAGAGAAGCAAATTTTCCAAGAAAAAATCCTCACATATAATGTTACAAAGAGCTTGTGTTCATGAACTAAAAAGAACACACATTTTAAATTTCCATGTTCTATATTTAAATCTCAAGAGAGATATCTCATTGAAGTTATCTAAAGTATTATATTCAGCCTGATAATTTCCTCTGATTGCTGGTAACTTCATTTCAAAGAATTTCTCTATGATTTCTTTTAAAACGATGCTTATAGCTCATCTATTCAATCTCATTTAGTTCACAGTTCTTGGTAAAGTCACCACAAATATATCCTCTATTTTGTATTTTACATATATACTAAGCTGTAATTTATTCAGACTTTGTAAATCTCTACACCTATCCTTTTTTAGGAATACACCACTGATATACTTTATAGATTTCCAAATAAAATTTAATGCAATTGACTCTTGAATGGTTCTTTTTGGTTTTTCAATATTCTCCCTTGATGTTCTCTTGTTACTTGTATTATTTTCTAGGCAGAAACACCCTCCACCGAACATACACACAAACACACACCCACACCACGCACACAATTTAAATCCAAGTTCTGCATGTGATAATAAATATGAGTGCTTTTTTGTGTAAATTCTGTTTCATTTTTCTGAAGAAATCATTCCCAGTTTTGTCTATTTCTTCCACATTATTTCACTTTCAGTTATGTACAGTACAATTTTAACTTTGCTTTTGCACCATATTTCTTTTGCACATTCACATGTTGATGGATATCTAGGCTGGTTCCACATCTTAGCTTTTGGTAATAAGTTTGCAAAAACATGGATGTGCAATGTCTCTATGGTAGATCTTGAAGAACTTGGGATAAATATAGAGGAATGGAAGAAATTTTGTTGTCCAAATTCATTTTTTAATGAAATATCATATATTATCCAATGTGGCCACATATTTTCATACCCACCAGACAATTTAAGTATTCCTCTTTTTCCAGTACCTATTGTCATTTTTTCTAATGGCTAGATATTTGATTGTGTTGAGAATCTCACAGAACTTATATTTTTCAGTTTTCCTTAAAAAGTTGAACGTTGTTTCAACTATTTTCATAATTCCTCTTCCTTCCTTCCTTCCTTCCTTCCTTCCTTCCTTCCTTCTTTCTTTCTTTCTTTCTTTCTTTCTTTCTTTCTTTCTTTCTTTCTTTCTTCCTTCTGTTCTCTCTTTCTTTCTTTTTTTTGAGAATTTTTGATTAAGTTCTCTGGCCCAGGTGTGCTGAAGGATTGATTCATTAGAATTTCATTTCAGTAGATATTAAAATCTCCTATGTGATAAATGTTAAACGAAATCAGTTTTGAGGGGACATAGATGGTTTTCATTATGCTGACTATTTTCTTTGTTGGACAGAACTATTTAATCTCTTGTAATTTTCATTATCAGTTTGAGGGATTATATTCTATGTGATAAGAGTACTTTTCAGAATGTACTTCCCTGTATTTAGATGTGTTTCCCTTATATTTTCCTCAAGCATTTTCAGTAAGCCAATCCTAACTTTATGATAATTGATATACTTAGAATTATTTTGGAGCATAGAGATTGGTGTCTGATATCATTATTCTACTAATAATCACCATTTCCCTATCACCACCCAATGAAGAATATTAGTTTTGACATCTTAGTAAAAAAGTTACAATGTTATATCTCTGAATGCTTATTTCTATGTCTCTTTCCATCCCAGGGCATACATATGAGTATTGTACTGGTAGACACTGGCTTTGATCTTAAGATTTTGTGCCACATTAGGAACTGAGATAGATTTACAATTATTTTTCTGGAAGACTGTTTTGTATTTTTCAATTTTTTTGTGTTTCCAATTTAAATCATTATTGTTTTATTATAATCTGTGGAGAATTCTATTGAAATTTAGATGATGATTACATTGGACCAATAGAACATTTTATGTAGTGTACCCATCTTCACAATATTAAATACCATTATCTCTATTTCATTATATTTAAGTGGCATATATGATTACTCTATGTATATATATGATACAGCTATTTTCTCCTAGACCATTGATTAGTGTGTATCAATTAGTCTATGTTTACTTACATATATACTAACTGTTGTTATCATATTACTATGGACTAAAGACTGAGTATCTTCAATATTGTTGCAGGAGATTCCAACATGAAGAACATCACAGAAGCTACTTCATTTGTTCTCAAGGGACTCACAGACAGCAACAAACTTCAGATCATTCTCTTTTTCCTCTTCTTAGCAATTTACCTTTTTACTCTAATAGGAAATGTAGGACTTATTTTTTTAGTTGTTGGCGATCCCCAACTCCACAACCCAATGTACTGTTTCCTCAGTGTGTTATCTTCTGTAGATGCCTGCTATTCTTCAGATATCACCCCAAATATGTTAGTAGGTTTTATGTCTAAAAGCAAAATCATTTCATTTTATGGTTGTGCAACACAGATGTTTTTTGCTGTTACATTTGGAACCACAGAATGCTTTCTTTTGGCAGCAATGGCATATGATCGATATGTAGCCATTCACGACCCACTTCTGTATGCAGTGAGCATGTCTCCTAGAGTGTATGTACCACTTATCATTGCTTCCTATGCTGGTGGAATTGTGCATGCTATTATCCACACAGTGGCCACTTTCAGCCTGTCTTTCTGTCGGTCCAATGAAGTAAAGCATATATTCTGTGATATACCTCCTCTACTTGCTATTTCATGCTCTGAAACTTATGTAAATGAGCTGTTGCTCTTCTTCTTTGTGAGTATCATCGAGTTAGTCACCATCCTGATTGTTCTGGTCTCCTATACTTTTATCCTATTGTCAATTCTGAAGATGAATTCACCTGAAGGGAGGAAAAAAGTCTTCTCTACATGTGGCGCTCACCTCACTGCTGTTTCCATTTATTATGGCACAATCCTCTTCATGTATGTAAGACCTAGTTCCAACTATTCCCTGGAGCATGACATGATACTATCTACATTTTACACCATTGGGATTCCCATGCTCAACCCTATCATCTACAGTCTGAGAAACAAAGATGTAAAAGAGGCAATGAAAAGACTTTTGAGAAAAAAAATAATATTAAACATTGTATTAAAAAGTTAAAGGTTTTTCTGTGTTTCTTATACCATAAGTACTTTTAAAAAGTTTTCATCTATTTTATACTGTAATTTTTTACCAGTCTTTATTTCTTTTACACAAAAAAAATCATTGCCATTTGTCTCTTCTTATAATTGGTTAGCTGGCCTGTAATATAGAAGATAATTCTCCTGTTTTCACCACTCATCTCAGGATAGAAGCACTGTGATATCAGATGCATCCAATCATCTCTGGCTTTTTGTGTATTTTAGGAATTCAAACTCAAATCTCCAAGCATGCATAGCAGGCACTTTACATACTGAGATGTCTACCAGCACTTCAGTGTTTGAATTTTGAAGAACATGAAATTCCATTCATTTTTATTTTGAAGTATCATTATTTGAATAATGTGGTTCTTATATGTTCATTTTTAAAATAAATACTGATTACATTAAAGCTTCTAGAAGATATTTACATACCTAAATATGTGAAATCTCTTTGTTTCTTAAAAAAATCTGTGCTTACAGATATTTCAGACACAGTCAGTTACTAATACGCTGAAGTGATTGAAGTAGCTTGATAGGGCTAACATGACAATACAGTAAACCGGACCTGGTTTATGCAAAACTTTATTTTTTACATGTCTAGATGTTAGATATGTAAAACAAAAAATTGTGCAGTGATAAATTATTCTTAGGCTTTTCTGGATGTATATTGGATGCTTATATTTTCTTATTATCTTCCTTGTAGTTTTCTCCTACATATATTTTTTTTGCTAATCTGTCCTTATAAGGATAATAAGTATATTGGATTAACACTCATCAAAAGACTACCTATATTTTAAAGATCATATCTCTAATTCAGACACACTCTGAAGCAGTAGGTGTTTATTTTTAATTTGGGTCCTATGTATGTGTGTGTGTATGTGGAAATATTTGTGAATATATGATATATATTCATATGATCATTGTTTTAAAAACAAATTAGCTTGCCTCTCTACTAGAAATATTATTCTAAGTTCTCAGCTTTGTAATTCTATACAACTTCATATTTGTATATGACTAGCTTGGTGAAATGCCACCTAATCAATATGTAAAACACACACATATAAAACTTTTATAAAGTCTCAGTCTCTAACTTCATTTCCTTTTGCATTACTTCATCCCTCTCAACACATTGGAAAATATATGTAGAACGTTACAGATGGCAGTCATCACTGACTTTGCTGCAAAATTGCACCCTAAGAATTCAGTGAAATATTTATTATATGTCTCTAGACATTTAATTATGATCTATGGTTCAATCAATAGAGATGATGTTTCTCTTGTTCTTAATCTAAGGAATGAATATGTTTTTTTGTTGTTGTTGTTGCTCTATGAAGAAAATAATTCTTATTCTTGAATTCCTCAAGAAAAGAAAACCAGACATCAATACATGTCAGGATTATATTAAAACTCAAGAACAATGTAACTGATGTATGTTTGTCTAAAGTTCAACACATGATAGCTCTTCCATTCCCCTGCATAACCCTCTTCCCTCTTGAATATACTATCCATTGACTGGACTCTGTTCATGATATAGTTCAGTGAAGGTTTGGAAATAGTTTCATCTTTTATTGCCCACATCCAAAGACAAAAGTACAGAAATTATCATTCAACTTTTGTAATCATAACTATCTTTGACAAAATGTTTCTGTGATCATAGGGGCAACGGGTATGGGATTTAAGGCCAGGTTAATAAGAAATTAAAAAGAGGCATACATAATTAAGTTGGCATTTAAATCCTGATATAGAATAATTTTCCAACTTTATTAGGATGAACTTCTGGTTAAAGTAGTGTTTATCTTTGATGTTAAATATTCATTTGGAAGGGTTTCCCCAGACAGATGTAGATGGGAAGAAATAAATGAGAAGGGCAAGTTTAAATATAAAAGTTGTCTGTTGTTTGTATAGTAGCAGAAGGTGGAAACATAAGAAAGAGTTTGAAATTTTATCATGCTAAGTTTGGGCTGTACTGAGTCAAGCTGTTTATATTAAGAGAGTAAGGCCCAGGATGCCAGAGGAAAGTAGTATTGAAGGAGTAATCTGGAATTCAGGAGGGATGAGATCTCACGGACCCAGAAGTGTCTAAGGAACCTGCTAGACTTAGCACACTTCCTACAGAGAGGAGGCAAAGAAAATGTGTGAATTCTAGTAGAATTCTAGAAAGGAATAGTTATCTTAGTAACTAGAAGGTTGCCTACCTGGTGAGGCCACAGAGGTTACTAGCAGGGAGGTGCCCATGTGGTTTGAACCCTGGGAAGTATATGTGGGTCCAAACCAAGACAAATGACTAGAGAAGGTGGAGTGAAGAAGTAACTGAAGAAACAGACTCTAGAATTTCAAATCAAACATGATGGGTGACCAAAGCAAACAGAAACAAAGAATCCATTCATAATTTAAGAGAGTCAAATCAAGAGCTTAAGTCAGATCAAAAGAATGATTAAGAGTGCCAGAATCTCTTTGTCTATGAAAGGCTAGTTTGTCCTGTTGATTAGTGATTTGGACTTAGAAGCTTATAAAAAGACTTAGCTTATAAAAAGACTTAGCAATTGGTGCAAGAAGGGGCTTATGAGAGGAGACAAAAAATACTTCATATAGGGGACGATCAAGAATCTAGAAAGAAGGAAAACCACAGTATAAGAAAGCAGCCATCCCTAGGAAGGATATAATTTTGTCGTTGGAGGGAACTGTGAATGGCTCAATCATTTTTTATATAGCCTTGTGGATTAGAGTAATAGCTAGTTTTAGATAAGTAACTTGAGTGATAGCCAGATGGATATTAGAGTGTGAAACTATACTCCTGCCCAGACAGGAATTTTAAGGGAGTAGAGGTGTCAGAATGGCTCATTTGTAGGGACATACTACAGAGGTCAAGATAGTTATACAACTTATAATTTATTTATTTAGTCACTTTATATTATAATCACTGCTCTCCCACACTCCTCTCTACTCAGTGCCACTGTTGAATGTTCTTCCTCCTAACCCCATCCTCTTCTCTCAGAGAAGTGGAAAGGCCCATATTATACCATTCCACCCTGGAGTATCCAGTTTTATTAGGCCTAATTGAATCTTCTTTAACTGTGCCCAAACTATGAAGTCCAGTCAAGGAAAAGGGATTCAATGGTAGGCAACAAAGTCATAGCCAGCCTCTGCTTCATTTTAGATTCTACTTGAGAGCTCAGTAAAGGGAAAGTTCTGCCAGGTTATGTGATTTGGAGGAAAAGGAGAGGAATAGCTTCCACTGTGGTTAAGAGATCACTTATCACCAAAAGAAAAGGACAGGTTGGTAACATTGGGAAGGACTGGGTAAGAGGGATAACCCCCCAAAATACAACCTGTTGGTGGGGTTTCCTTAGGCTGGTAAAGTTGTATCTCCACCCTAACAAAAGGAGATGTGGGTTCCCAAAACTCCATTGGAACTGAGTAGTGGTCTTAGTTTACAAAAGGTAGGACATGGATCACCCCGATATCATTACTACTACTCATGGCTCCTTGCTCCTTACTGGAGATGGCAGTGGTCAGTTCAAGAAAGGCTGGACCTACTCAGTCACCCATGGTCAAACCTAAGAGGTTGGCTGAAATGTGATCATGTCTGATATTCTGATTCTATGATTGTTATGGGTGTGGCTAATAATCCAATTTCCACTTTGATGACATCTTGAACACTGGACCCAAATTAAAAGTAAACACCTAATGCTTCAGAATGTGGCTGCATTTAGAGATATGGTTTTTTAAATGTAAGTAGTTATAATAAAGTCTTTCTAATGGGTGTTTATCAAATACACTTTCTATCCTTATAAGAACAAATTAGCAAAAATACAAATGTAGGAGAAAACTACAAGGAAGACAATGAGAAAATATAAGATCTTCAATTCACACAGAAAAACCTAAGAGTAATTTATCATTGCATACTTTTTGGCTTTAGATATCTAACATCTATACATGTAAAAAATAAGATTTTGCATAAACCAGGTCCTGTTTACTGTATTGTTATGATAGTCCTACGAAGCTACTAAAATCACCTCAGCATATTAGTGACTATGTATGAAATATTTGTAAGCACAGCTTTTTTAAGAAACAAAAAGATTCTACATATTTAGGAATGTAAATATCATGAAGAAGCTTTGATGTAATCAATATTTATTTTAAAAATGAATATTTAAGAACTACATTGTTCAGAGAATGATACTTCAAAATAAAAATGAATGGAATTTTATGGTTTTCAAAGTTCAAACTTTGAAGTGCTGGTAGACATCACAGTATGTGAAGTGCCTGCTATGCATGCTTGGAGATTTGAGTTTAAATCCCTAGAACAAACACACAGCCACAGATGACTGGATGCATCTGATATCATAGAGCTTCTATCCTGAGATGAGTGGTGGAGACAGAAGAATTGCCTTGAATATTACAGGCCAGATAACCAGTTATAAGAAGGGACAAATGGCAATGATTTTATGTGTGCAAGAATTAAAAACTGTTAAAAAAATTACAGTATAAAATAGTTGAAAACTTTTTAAAAGTACTTGTGGTATAAGAAACACAGAAAAACCTTTAACTTTTTAATACAATGTTTAATATTATTTTTTTTCTCAAAAGTCTTTTCATTGCCTCTTTTACATCTTTGTTTCTCAGACTGTAGATGATAGGGTTGAGCATGGGAATCCCAATGGTGTAAAATGTAGATAGTATCATGTCATGCTCCAGGGAATAGTTGGAACTAGGTCTTACATACATGAAGAGGATTGTGCCATAAAAAATGGAAACAGCAGTGAGGTGAGCACCACATGTAGAGAAGACTTTTTTCCTCCCTTCATCTGAATTCATCTTCAGAATTGACAAAATAATAAAAGCATAGGAAAACAAAATGATCAGGATGGTGACTAGCTCAACGAAACTCACAAAGAAGAAGAGCAACAGCTCATTTACATAAGTTTCAGAGCATGAAATAGCAAGTAGAGGACGTATATCACAGAGTATATGTTTGATTTCATTGGACCGACAGAAAGACAGACTGAAAGTAGCCACTGTGTGGATAATAGCATGCACAATTCCACCAGCATAGGAAGCAATGATAAGTGGTACATACACTCTAGGAGACATGCTCACTGCATACAGAAGTGGGTCGTGTATGGCTACATATCGATCATATGCCATTGCTGCCAAAAGACAGCATTCTGTGGTTCCAAATGTAATAGCAAGGAACATTTGTGTTGCACAACCATAAAATGAAATGATTTTGCTTTTAGACATAAAACCTACTAACATATTTGGGGTGATATCTGAAGAATAGCTAGCATCTACAAAAGACAATGCACTGAGGAAATAGTACATAGGGTTATGGAGTTGAGAATCTCCAACAACTAAAATAATAAGTCCTACATTTCCTATTAGAGTAAAAAGGTAAATTGCTAGGAAGAAGAAAAACAGAATGATCTGAAGTTCATTGTTGTCTGTGAGTCCCTTGAGAACAAATGAAGTAGCTTCTGTGATGTTCTTCATGTTGGAATCTCCTGCAACAATGTTGAACATACTCAGGTTATGGTCCATAGTACTATGATAAAAACAGATAGTATAAAAGTCAATAAACATAGGCTAATTAATACACATCAATCAGTGGTCTAGGTGAAAATAGCTGTATCATATATATACATAGTGTAATCATATATGCCACTGAAATACAATGAACTAGAGATAATAGTATTTAAAATTGTGGAGATGGAAATCCTTCATAAAATGTTCTACTGGTCCAATGTAATCATCATCAAAATTTCAATAGAATTCTCCACAGATTATAATAAAAAAATACTGAATTTAATTGAGAGTCAAGGTAACTCTCTGAAAAATACAAAACAGTCTTCCAGAAAATAATTGTAAAGCTATCTCAATTCCTAATGTCGCACAAAACCTCAAGTTGAAAGCCAATGTCTGCCAGTACAAAACTCATATGTGTATCCTTGGATGGAAAGAGACATAGAGATAAGCATTCAGCTTGTAATTTTTCTTTTTGCCAAGACTTCATAAAAAATAGTTGAAACAATATCTTCAATGAGTGGTGATAGGAAAATGGTGATGATGATTAGAAGAATGAATTCAGACACCAATCTCTAACTATGCTGCAAAATAATTCTAAGTATATTAATTATCATGAAGTTGGAATTGGCTTACTGAAAATGCTTGAGGAAAATACAAGGGAAACACCTCTGTATACAGAGAAGTACATTCTGAAAAGGACTATTATAGCATAGAATATAATACCTCAAACTGTCAATGAAAATTATAAGAGATTAAATAGTCCTGTCCAAAAAAGAAAATAGTAAGTATAATGAAACCCATCTATGTTCCCTCAAAATTGATTTTGTTCTATATTTGCCACAAAAGAGATTTCAATATATACTATAATGAAATTACAATAAATCAATCCTTCCATACATGTGGGCCAAAGAAGTGAATAGATAATTCTCAAAAAATGAAAAAAAGAAAGGAAGAAAGGAAAAAAGAGAAATTATCAAAATAGTTGAAACAACATTCAACATTTTTAGGAAAACTGAAAAATAAAGAGCTTTGAGATTCTTTCTCAACACAATCAAATATCTAGCCATTAGAAGAAATCACTGTAGATACTGGAAAAAGAGTAATACTTAAATTGTCTAGTGGATATGAAAATACATGACCACATTGGAAAATTGTATGATATTTTACAAAACAAATTGAATTTGGACATCAAATGTTCTTCCACTTCTCTACATCTATCTCAAATTCTACTAGTTCTAACACAGAGATAATTGCACATCCATGTTTTTTGCTAACTTATTCACAAAAGCTAAGTGGAAGCAGACTAGATATTCATCAACATGTAAATGTGTAGAAGAAATATGATGGAAAAACAAAGTTAAAATTATACTGTACATAACTAAAAGTGAAATGATGTGGAAGAAATGGATGAAGCTGTGGATGATTTCTTTAGAAAAATGAAACATAATTTACAAAAGTGCATTCACTAATTTATTTTCACAGAACATGAATTTAAGTTGTGTGTGTGTGTGAGTTTGTGTGTGTGTGGGGGGGAGGTGTTTCTGCCTAGAAAATAATAAAAGTAACAAGACAACATCAAGGGAAAATATTGAAAAAAACAAACAGAACCCATCAAGAAACAATTGCATAAAATTTAATTTGGAATTCTATGAAGAATACCAATAGTATGTTCCTAAGAAAGGAGAGGTGTAGAGATTTACAGAGCCTGAATAAATTACAGATTAACATACGTATAAAATTCAAAATAAAGGATATATTTGTGGTGACTTTACCAAAAATTGTGAACTGAATAAGATTGAATAGATAAAGTATAAACATCCTTTTAAAAGAAATGATAGAAAAATTATATGAAATCTAGTTACCAGGAATCAGAGGAAACTATCAGGCTGAATATAATACTTGAGATACTTCAATTAGATATATATCTTGAGATTTGAATGTAGAACAGGGAAATTTAAGATGTATGAACACAAGCCATTTCATTGGATATGAGAATTGTTTTTGAAAATTTGTTTCTCTATAATATATATATATATATATATATATATATTATACACACATATCTATGCATATATATATGTATATTTATATATAAAGGTATGCGATGGTTGATGGTCAAGTAGAATGACTACATGGGGGAGTATATTTTCAAAGAATGTCCTGTAACCTACCACATAAAGCAATAAATCAAGATAAATATGGAATGACGTTTTATAGTAGTATATGCTAATTTAGAAAGTATCCTGTATTAGATTGCAAAAAGATAAAAAAATTAAATTATATTGTCTAAAATATGTGACCAAATATTTAATTCTTCAGCTATACAAGATATTTTTGCCTATTAATATATGTTCCAATATTTCTTTATCAGGATTAAATTTAAAATTTTTGAATAGTGTATTTTATTGAATTATACTTTCACTTTATTTCTAAATTGAGAATCCGTGATCTATTGATGTACTTTTTCCACCATATTCAGATATAGATAACCACAACTCAGTTTGCTACTTTAGAGTGAGTTCAATTTGTTCTTAATTAATACAATTGTAAAAACTATGTTATTGGGAATAATAATCAGCAATAAGTAGGAAACAAAATAATATTGCAATAAGTAGGTAACAAAAGTCAATTCTATATAATGGAACTATTGATACTTTATTCTATCAAAGTACTAGTTCCCTTGACAGGATATGGATTGAGTGTATCTTTTCCATCTATTGTGGCTAGTATTGTTAATTCTTTGAAATGTTTGTTTTCTTTGGGAGAATAAAAATACATACTACTAAATTTGGAACACTTATAAATACTCAAATGCATATGTGAATAATTGCTTTTATGTTTTCAAGGAAAAGTTTCTTTTCAATATTTTGATGAAGTTCGATATAAATCTGGTATTGACAAATACATTTTATTCATCCAAGCAATAATCAGTAATTAAAAGTTTTCACATTATATATGATAGACAAAATTGAGGTACAAAAATTTATGGTCCAATGTTGTAATCATTGTAAAATGTTTTGCAAGTTAACTAAAATTTATCTTACCTAGGAAGCCAGAAAATTCATGTTTATTCATCCACACAATATAGTAAATGTAGAACGTTTATATCTACTCAATCAAATTTTGATGAATCCCCAAGAGATTACCAAAGGGGAATATACACCAATTAACAACTGGTTGAAAATAAATTATTTCATAATAATAAATTATTTCATCATAAAAGAATTAGTATCTTAGAAAACACATTCCAGATCAATATTCATGAAATGAACTAAGTTTTGTAGTTTCTCATTTTGTATTATAACATAGAAACTCTCTTTTAAATTGTTTGATTATTAGTGAGAAAATAATCAGAGATGGTAAATATTATGACATAGGTATGAAATTTTGTTATAAATTTCACTTACCTGACCTGATTTTCTCTCGCTGATAATACAAGACATTAAATGTTTCAATTAATTGGTAATTATGGTAAGGTATAATGATGTGAGAAGTATCACTTTTGAGTATCTGATGAATGAGTCCTGAGCTTTTGAAATGTCATACTTTTACTCAATTGAAATAATAACCTAAACTCTTTGACATAAGTCAATTATAAATATTGTTTCAAAGATTATTATAATAAATACCTACAAAACTACAAAATTTTAAAGGGCAAAATATAAAATTCAGACTTTGTTAGTCATATATTTCTATTAATTATGACTACCCTCAAATTTTATAAACTCTCATATTATATAATATATCATATTCACAAACAAATGATATAAACAGACATAACACTGGTACATATAAGAAAACATACATGACCAAACAAATGCATGTGCAGATAGATATATGATATAGAAATTTGATGTTGATTAATAAAATGTCATGAAGTTTTCTCCCTCTTAATATTCCAGATGCTTTTTACAAAATTTTATGTTGAAATTGAAAAGGTAGAGAATATAAGGCTCTCATTTTATGGATGAGTGGTTAGAAATCTAATACAGCTTGTCATGCTAGTAATTCTATGTTTACAATCTAAACAATTGTAATGCTAAGTCATTAAGGCTGCATTCTTGAGGATAGTCTAGGCTATATTGGAACACCAAGCTCAAAATCTTGTACAAATCTTGATATAGTATAATTACTAACTCTTCATGTAAATATCATGACTCAAAAGCAAATATCAATAAATCTGAAGTACGGAACACCATAAATGATATAAAGAGAAAATATGAGAAAATGAAAATACGTAATACTGTCACAGGTTTGAACATATTATTGATAGACTGAATAGAATGTCTCTACAAAGAGATCAATCTTGAGCCAACACTTAACAACATAAGAATCTTTATTTAAGAAGGAGCACACAGCAAAGATAACACATGAGCAAAGAATGTTATACATATAAAGAACTAACTATTCTACTAGTTAAAAAGAAAAAGAATGAATAAAAAATTAGTATAAAAATTAGTATAAAATTGAATTGAACTGAGTCAGATTTGGTAATATGGTATTCCTTATTAATAATCTCCCTATATTTTTTAAAAAGTTGATGAAAAGAAAATCTGGAAAAATTTCCCATAAAACAATAACAAACCCAATAAGAAAATTCAGTTAAATGATTATGCACCATGGTAAAATTCATATCGTCCTAGGATGATTCAGTATAAGTTAGTCAATAAGCATACTGAACAAAGCATAGCAAAAAATAACAAGACAAAAATCACATGTGAATCTCAAGGAATGCCAAACAAACAATTGATAAATTAAGCATTTAGTCACTGAATAAAACATAAATGTGATATAGGAAGAATGTTTGTCATCATAAGGATATCTGTTTTCTTAGTAACAGCTAACCCAGTGCAAGAATTACTAAAAGCTTTGTATGATTTGAGATAATTAAAACATGCCTACCTTCAACGTCTTTTATTCCAAATGATACTAGAAGCTGTATACAGTAGTCATGAAAGAAAATGCAGGAAAGTAAATCAAAAGGAGACAAGAAAATGTCAACATTTTTTCACAGTTGGTAATATCTTGCAGATTGTAAAACATAAAATCTCAATCCAATAAAAGGATTTCAGCAAAGGTACAAAATACAAAAATGTCAACACAAAGCAATAACTTAGCTGTATTATCAGTTCCAAATCACCACATAGAGATAAAAAAAATTCCTATTCATGAATGCTCCAAAAATGATAAGGAATTTATTCACATAAAGTATTTGATATGATGATAGATGCATTTTACATTGAACATGAAACAGAAAATATTATTTTGGTGCACTTTAAATCTTCTATTGATAGCACTTGTTTTTATGACATTTAGAGGTAGAGAGATTTCAAGGATATCTTAGAATGTCGTGGGATAATATTTAATGTATAAACTAATGAGCATAACAAATTTTTTCTGAACATCCAAAAATTAGATCTTTAGCAAAGAATTATAGGAATCAAATGAATTATCTAAAATCAAACATTCAAAAAAATGTCTTGAATATTATGAGCAAAAATAAAAATAGTCTAAGAAATAACATAGTTTAGGAATGTCTGTTGTGCCCTCCTAAATGGCTGTATTATATCCCTTCCCTGATCATGAATTAATTTTTTATACATCTTTGAGATTTGGTGCTCTTGGTGTATGTAAGGGTCTCTCTGTTTACATTTTCCATCCCTCAGTGAACTATTGGATCATTCTTACATAATCTCATTTGTTCTTTCTCCTAGAATTGGCTTTCTATATAGGTTTTTCACTTAGCTTTCAATTAGCTTTGTTGGTTATTCCTTGCTCTATTCAAGATTTATTGGATGCTTTAATGGCAGTCCTTTATCAGACATGTGTCTTCCACATAATATGTGATATTCTGTCTTTTTATTTCTTTTGACATCTACAATTTCTGACAGTATTTTAAAGAAAGTTTTATAATTCTGTAGATTACTACATGGTAGTCTGAGATTTGAAATGTCCTAAGAGAAATAAAATAATTGTCAATTAATTGTACAAAATCACTAATAAAAGAATTTAAATGTATATATTGTCCCAAATTTCTTTTTAAATGTCATCATGTTCACGAATTTGTATCTTAATGATTCAAGTGAGTATGAGAATGCCTCCGTTAAATTTCAATATGCTCTCATTTTTTATCAATTATTTTTTATTAATCTTTCCATTCTTTTACATCTCAAATAATATCCCACTTCCCAGTTACCTTTCCACAGGCCACTCAACCCACAGCCTCCATCTCCTCCCTCCCCTTTACCTTTTTGAGGGTATTCCCTTA
Organism: Grammomys surdaster; assembly: GCF_004785775.1. Classification (NCBI taxonomy): domain Eukaryota; kingdom Metazoa; phylum Chordata; class Mammalia; order Rodentia; family Muridae; genus Grammomys; species Grammomys surdaster. Next base: position 1,112,538 of record NW_021604769.1, read on the forward strand.
CCCACCCACCCTTTTCTACCCCACCCCTCCAGCATCCCCCTATCTTGGATCATCAAACCTCCACAGGACCAAGGACTTCTCCTCTCATTGATATCAGATAAAGCCATTCTCTGCTACCTATGTATCTGAAGCCATCGACCCCTGCAGGCATACTCCTTGCTTGATGGTCTAGTCCCTGTGAGCACTGGATGGTCCCCCAGCTGATGTTGTTCTTCCTATGGCGTTGTAATCCCCCTTAGCCCCTCCAGTTCTTCCTCCAGCTCTTCCCTCAGGGTCCCTGAGCTCAGTCTGATGGTTGGCTCCAAACATTCACATCTATATTTGTCAGTTGCTGTCTGAACCTCCCAAGAAGCAGTCATTCCAGGTTCCTGTCAGCAAGTGCCTCTTGGCAAGGGCATCAATATCAGGTTTGGTGTCTGCAGACAAGATGGAATCCCAGGTAGGGTAGTCTTGGATGTTGTATCTCTTATAGCACTTGTAATGATTTGTCAGTAGTCATTATTGCATGTAAATGAAACTTGACTCTAATTTATAAATGCCTGTTTTTTAACAAGAATATGTGTACAAAATATTAAAGTAGTGAAATAGTTTAAATTTCCAAGAGAAACTAACCTGATTTCAAAGAATTTATTAAATAGCTTAATTACTTTTGGAGTTGTTGCTCTTCACCGGTTCATCATATTCATTTTAGAATTTTACATATATTATTTTCCTCATGAAGTATCACTTTATACTGTCCATCTCTGATTCATATTTTTATACTGTAATTCACTGTTCAAATGATCTCTTTGATTACTTTGGAATAATTAAAATTACCTGGGTATATACTTTTCCTGAAATAATCAAGGTTCTCTCTCTGGAGCATCCTCTGTACTTTTCTTAAATACAAAGGGCCTGGTTTGAGAAAAGAAGACATAATGATATTCATAGAGTTCCTTGACTGACAGAAATTTCTATCTATCTCTTGCATATTTAGAAATTTTAGTTTTCGGTTTTAAATTGGATACTATACCTCAATAAGTAACTGTAAGATGGAAATTTATCTATACCTCAATAAGTAACTGTAGTGGAAATTTATCTAGTCAAAATGAGTTTACAGATCTAGTAAGACGACCTGATGGTAATTAGAACAAAAGAGTGCAGTGTAGAGAATAGCTTCCACAAACGATATCGGCTTTTTTTGTTACTTTGGTTCTGTAGTAAAATTTGAGATCAGACTGATCATTTCTTTCATATTAATTTTCTTGCGCAGAATTGCTTTGAGATTCTTTCTCAACACAATCAAATATCTAGCCATTAGAATAAAACGAGATATGTCATGGCCACTTATTATTATTATTATTATTATTATTATTAATTATTATTATTATTATTTTACTATTAACATGCTGGTTTGCTGAAAGTGATGGTCAGTTCTCAAAATTTTCTGGTGAAATGTTGAGAATGTTTTATGTAAAGTAACATGTCATCCAAAAACACAATTTTAAAATTATTTTTCCTATTCATAATATCTCTCAACACTATGCTTTATCACTCTAATTAAGACTGTAATTAATGCTACATTAACAGATATGGGATAAAGGAAATACAAGGCTTATTCCTCATGGTGGGATGACATTGGCTATGATGCTGTCTATATACTTTATTAGGTTGAGGTGTATTTTCTGCATTTTTCTTCTAAGACTTTTATAAGAAAAAAGTGTTAGAGCCGGGTGGTGGTGGCACACACCTTTAATCCCAGCACTTGGGAGGCAGAGGTAGGTGAATTTCTGAGTTTGAGGACAGCCTGGTCTAGAGTGAGTTCCAGGACAACCAGGGCTACACAGAGAAACCCTGTCTCGAAAAACCAAAAAAAAAGAAAAAAGGAAAAAGAAAAAAAGAAAAAAAGAAAAAAGAAAAAAGAAAAAAAGAAAAAAGAAAAAAGTGTTGGATTTATCTGAAACTCTTTTTGCATATATTGAGATCATGTAATTTCTGTTGTATGTATTAATTTGTATATTTTAAATCATCTCTTTACTTCTGGCATAATGCTAAGTTATTCAGGTGAAATAACCCTTTAAGATGCTACTTTTATTATTTGTTTGAGAGTTTCATAAATGCATATAATTTATGTCAGCCATATTTACTCCTCAGCCTTCCCTAAAACTTGTCTTATTTCCACATCAATGTCTCTAACACTCGTGTACAATTTTGGGTGACCATGTATGTACTCATCGGTTTGAGGTTACCAACTGAAGTCTGTGTCCCTAGCAAGAACTACTTCCTCAAAGAAAATTGATTCTCTTTTCATCAGAAACCATCAACTGTAGAGGAATTTCCCTTAATTATCTGATTGGCTAAGACAGATGACAAATAACCTATTGTTGAGCAAAAATGAGGAGGTGGGGTTTTTGGACAAGTCAGGAAGAGGACGGAACGAGGAGTTTGGAAGAGACAGCAAATGGAGTAGGACAGAGGGAGAGTTGTTGGAAGGAAGATAGAGGAGAATCACATGGCCTTGAGGAACTGCAAGTAGAAGGGTTTTCATAGTTGGGGAAGAAAGTGTTGTAGAGGCAAATCTGACCAATATAGATGTGCAGTTTATAAATATACAACTGAGTTGTATTTCCATTGCATGGGCTTGTTGAGATTGAAGATTCACTGCAACAAATTTGCATTTTCTTTAAATGGGTTTATTGAGGTTGGAGACATACCACAATAAAGTGGCTCCCAACGTGGTGTACAGGAACCCAAAATCCTGGGATTAGGAGTCCCATGCAACAAAATGGCATCCCAGCATATCAATTAGAATTCAACTAACCTGAGATTAAGGATAACAGTCCCTCCCCTCACCCCAATACAAGGCTGAGGAAGTGATCTAGGCTGAAACAGTGTGTGGATTGAAAGCTGAATAGGTCTGATTGGCCTACAGAAAACTGCAAAGACGCTTCCTCCCCAAGCCCCAGACAGACAGAACTGATCAGAACAAGAAAGCCTTTCTATACTTTCTGTGTTTGCTTCCCCATATCCCCTGAATCTACACATGACATGAACAGACAGACTCTGAATTGAACAGCAGAGGGAGACAAAGGTACAAAGAGCTCCCAATCAGGTAATAAGCATCATACATTGATACTTAAAGATGAGAAACACAATGAATACCTTTTGGGCTTTAAAGAATACTATTCTGAGTGGGTTTGACGGGGTTGGATTTAAAGGAAATAGACACCTTATCATTTACCAGTATTGCAACATTTATTCTCTTGATCTACTATAGCTTCTCAAAAGACAGAGCCCTAGATAAAAAGTTCCTTGCCTTAGAAAAGAGAGATTATAGATAATGCTAGCATCAAAGGTTTAGAATTTTATAGGTCAAGATAAGCAACACAAAGAGGAGATTAGATACAGGAGCTAGAAGAGATGCTAGGAAAAAAAAAAAGGATTTAACAATTCACAGACCAGACTGAACAGCAAGGAGATAGAGATAAAATTTGGAAGCATAGTCTAAAGCTAGAATATCAAAATAAAGCAGATGCTGCAGTATTAGAATTACAACAAAAAGAGAAGTTAAGATTATGGAAGTAAGGCCTAAAACAGAAGACACAGGAGATTATAGAGCAACATGAAAAATAGAAAGAAAAATTTAAGACTTGGCAATGTGGCCTAGAGGAAACACAAGAATTGAAGACACCAGAAATTATAGATCAGACTAAGAGACAGGAAGGTGAAAATGAAGGTGGGAGGCGGGAGATGAAAAGGATGCTAGAACAAAGAATGTAGCAGCTCACAGAACAGACTGAGCAGCAGAGATAAAATAATGAGGTTTGGAAGCAAGACTTGGAGAATAACCTTTTAAAATTAATCAGACAGAATAAAATGGATAGCGGACTATCAAAATTACAATATAAATAAAAAAATTGAAATGTGGAGGCAGAGCCTTGAGCAGAAAATGCAGGAACTCAAAACAGGAGGAGTAACAAAAAGAGAAATATGAAGCATGGACAAAGATATTAACGGAAGAATTTAAAATTTCAATTAAGGAAAATACTCAGATAGAAACAGAAGATGAAATTAGAGAAAGCCCACAAAAAGTTATTAAAATGCAAACTTTAGTCTATCTGTTTAGTATACAACAAAGACCTCCAGACAATGATCACAGGGTTATCAGGAATTTGAATGGCAACCTGTGGATGTGTTAGAACTGAGAAAACTTAAGGAAAGTGTCACTAATTTGGGAATGCATTAGCCATTTGTAAAACAAATCCTGACTTCTTGGGTTATTAAAAATACAGTAATTCCCAATGCTGGAGGGGTTACTAGAATACTAGCAATACTGGAACCTGTGTCACATTTATAATGGTTCTCAAGGTGGAGAGAAGAGGCAAGTGAGATAGCATGAAAAAATAGAGCAAGGGGTAGAGATATTTCCACAGATCAGCTGCTTGGTTAAGGTTGAGTTGCTGAGGTAGAGATGAAGACTGTATATGATGAAGAAACTTTGGCATTGTGTCAACTATCAGCCTTAAAAGCCTGGGACAAAGTCACAGAATCAAGGAAAAGACTTGAACCATTTACTCAAGTCATGCAAAATCCAAAGGAAACCTTTCCTGACCTTTTGCAAAGGCTGATCTCAGCTGTAGAAAGATGTGTATCAGATTCAGCAGCTAGAATGCCAATAATCGAGTCTTTAGCCTTTGAAAATGTGAATGCTGAATGCAAGTAAGTAATCAGACCACTGAGGGTAGGGTCACCATCAATAGATGAGTAGATTAGACTATACAGCTGATGGTTGACCTTGTTTGCCTGATATGACAGTAATAAGAAAAACTGCCACTAGAGACCTAGAGATGACCTAAAATTTCAAATATTTTAGTTGTGGTGAGCAGGGTCATCTCAGAAATAACTGCAGGAAAAAATCAAAGTAATTCCAAAAGGGGGCCTATGCCTTTTGGAATATGTAAAAAAATATGGCAGAAGCCAACATTTGGCTAGGGAATGTAGAGGAACAACTGACAAATGTGGCAACACCCTGCCAAAAACCTCCCAGGGGGACCTCTTGCAGGGAGATGCCAGGCAGGAACAGTTCTCTTCCTTGGGAAAACTAAATGTCACTGCTTCAAAAACAGATAATGAGGCTCAGGAAAGTTTTATAGACAATTTAAAAAACGAAAAAGGGAACAAAAAATGAGTATTTTAGCAAACTTCTGTAGAGACTCAAAGGCCAAAACTAAGAAGTCTAGTAAACAATATTGAGATTGAAGGAATGGTTGACACTGGAGCAGATGTCACCATTATCTCTCCAAAATCTTGGCCTGTAAGTTGGCCACTTCAAGAAGTAGACATCCAATTTCAAGGATTTGGGATTTTATCTCAAATAAAGCAAAGCACCAGATGGCTTAGTTAAACAGGACCTGAAGATCAGGTAGGAACATTAAGGCCTTACGTGGCTGATATAGCCATTAACTTATGGGGAAAGGTCTATTACAGCAATGGAAAACATTGTTAATATCCCCTCAGTTTCAATATCTGGCCACAAAACTGGTCAAATTCCTAATAAAAAATATAAATTAATTAGGGAATGGTATCAAAGGCAGTTACAGATTATCTAGGCTGTCCATAAAAAAGATACAGCAGAGGCTGACAATTTAGCTCTAACCCATGGAGCCACTGTTGATAAGACACCAACAGCCTTGCCACTATGATGATTGACTGACCAACCCATTTGGATTGATCAGTGGTCTATGACAAAAGTAAAACTACAGGTATTAGGACAGCTAGTCCAGGAGCAGCTGGAGGCTCAGTATGTAGAGGAGTTCACCAGGCCTTGGAATTCTCTTGTATTTGTCATTTAAAAAATCTGGTAAATAGAGGATGTTGACAGATCTCAGAGTGATTAACAATACTATTCAGCCAATGGGTTCCTTGCAGCCTGGAATCCCATTGCCTTCCTTGTTGCCTAAAGAACGGCCTCTATAATATAAGAGCCAATTTTCCTATTTCCCTTTGAGCCCTCAGAAGGGAATTCTTCACCCCAATTCAGCTGGAAGCAGACAAAAGAAGATCGATCATTGTCCAGGTCCTGTATGTTGAAAGGGCTGGTCCTGGTTAAGTTACAAGTTATAGATGTGTTGTCATTTTAAGGGATACATTGCAGATGTAGGTTTGAACAGGGAGGGAACTAGAGAGATTAAACTCAGGAATTTTTACCTCACTTTTCATTTCCTCTTCTCTATCCTTTCTTTTTAGGTAAGGGAGAGAGGGGTGGAAGAAGGGGGATACAGAAATATCATAAATTAGAGAAATAGAAAAATAGCTATAAGTTATCAAAATTACTCTTGAACAAAATTTTGCATAGCTATATTCTATGTTTGTAGAAAAATTTATAATTATTACAATGTTTTAATTTCTGGCATTGGTATAGAATTTAAATTTGATTTATTGTGATACAAATTTAAGGTTTCAATTGTTATAAATTTCTTCTATTGATATAGAGTTAAGAATACAAAGCTTAGACCCAGTCCTTCTATAGCTTCTATTACAAACTGTTTTTGAATATTTAAGCAATACGTGTTAAAGGCCAGATTGGAAAGTCAAGGTTCTAAGTTAATTAAATGGGTCTTTTTGAGATATTTCAATTACAGATGGCGGAGAATAGTTAAGGCTTAACAGTTCAGATATACTTTGCATAGATAGATAGTTTTCAAAAATATCAGAGATCCACAGAATGTGACATTTAATGTTATTTGATCATTTGATGCCGAGACATATCTGCTCCTGATGGCACCTCATTTATTCAGTTAAAAGAAGATACTGATTTTTTATTTTAAGTAATGCTGTTTCTCCGTAGGTTGCTTTTATCAGGTACTTTGCTATAGCAATAATAAAAGTAACTACAGTGTCTTCTTTTGGTATTTATGTTTTTCTTACAAGCACTGGTTTGTGGAAAGCTTCACCAATGAGTAGAGGTAGAACCATCCTTACCCTGTACAGTCACGTTCCCAATAAATTGTCAAGTTATTTCTTCAGAAGACAAGATGTTCATGTGTAATAAAGTCCCTTTATTGAAGTATAAATTGAAATGGTGACTATTTGCTATAAATATACATACAATTAAAGAAAGTATGAATCAAATATATCAAAAAAAAGATACTGAGCATCTTCATGTCAGGCAAGGTTGTTTATTGTGGCAAGGTAGCCACTGGGCAGAAATTGCCTATTTCTTCTACAGATCTATACTGTTCATGAGAGGACACAAGATACAGGATAGTCAACACATTAGTTCTGCATAGACATAATAAGCTAGTCCTTCAGAATTCCTGTTTCACAAGGTCTGTCATTTGCTCTTGGGCCAGAAGACTACAGATTGATGCTCTAATGTGTTGTAAGCTGAGGGACTGTCCAAGTGATCAGTTGTCTCTATAAATTGATTAGATTTTGGAAACTAAGTCTATGCTCCTTATATTTTCAGGTAATATTTGGGTCATTCTTGGATTTCTGACGGGGTTGAAGACTGAGTAAAGTCTCACCCAACCCAAGCCATTTTGCACTGAGAGAAATGGCATAGATTTGAGAGGATGACTTTCAGATTGTATATAATCTAAAACCAGGACATAATTCAGGTGTAGAACTAAGTCTTTTTTAAGTTAGATGGAGGGCAGAGTGCTTTATCTAATTGACAAATTGTTGGAATGGATGTCATTTATAGCTCATACTGTGTAATTTATTTGTCATAATTCCTTTCAATTATATCCTGAAGAAGAGTTTTATCTATCTATCTATCTATCTATCTATCTATCTATCTATCTATCTATCTATCTATCTCTTATTGAACAGAAAAGAGATGTTGAGGAATTTCCCTTAATTATCTGATTGGCGAAGAAAGATGACAAATAGCTAATCATTGGGCACAAATGAGGCAGGTTTTCTGAGCAAAACAGGAAGAGGAATGTAGAAGGGGAGTTTGGAGGAGATGGCGAATGGAGAAGAACAGTAGGAGAGTTGTCATAAGGAAGATAAAGCAGAATCACATGGCCTGGAGAAACTGCAAGTAGCAAGGATTTCATAGCTGGGCAAGAAAGTGTTGTTAGAGGCATATCTGCTCAATATAGGTGTGGAATTTATAAATATACAACTGAGATTCATCTTCCTTGCATGAGCTTACTGGAGTTGGAGATTCACTGCAACAAAGTTGCATTTTCCTTGAAGTGGTTTATTGAGGTTGGAGATTTACCACAACAATCAACTGCCATAACTTCTCAACTAAAAGCTTAAGTCATTGCCATTGGGTCCTGGGAGCTTCTTGATTCCCTAGCATCTGGGACTTTCTAATGGTTCCATATTCCCACTGCTGTAAGAATCAGCTAGTGTCAATCCCACTGACTCTTGGGTGCCTCCCCTATCCATAGGTCTCTGGAAATTCCTTGAGATATCTCTCAACCCCAATCACTTTTAGCTGCAAATTTCCATTCATATTATGGCCATCTGGCCACTTCCACTGTCTCTACCTACACCCGATCCTGATCCTCTCTATTCCCCTCCCCATCCCTTCTAGCAACCAGTCCCTCCCTCCATCTGACTCCTGTGACTATTTTACTCCCCCTTGTAAGAATCAAGTATCCTTTCCTGTGCCTTCCTTCTTTATTAGTTTCTTTGTGTCTACGGAATGTAGTGTGAGTTTCTTCAACATAAAAATCAAATGTCCATAGATGTGTAGGTTTATTTCTGGGCTTTCTATTTGATTCCATTGATTGACTTGTCTGTTTCTGTACCAATACCATGAAGCTTTATTTTTTTAATTTATTAACATTTTTAACACATTCACTTCGCATCCTTCTCACTGCCCCTCTCTTGCTTACCCCCGCTCAAAATTCTTCTCCCCATCCCCCTCCCCTTCTCCTCTAGGACAGTGGTGACTCCCTGGATATCCCACTACCTTTGAATACCCAGGTTCTGGGATGATAGGCCAATCCTCTTCTACTAAGGCCAAACAAAACAGCCCAGTTATAAGAATATATCCCACATACAGACAACAACTTTTCGGAAAACTCACACTCCAATTGTTTGGGACCCACATGAAAATCAAGCTGCATATCTGCTAGTTCCAGTCAGTGTATGTTCTTTGGTTGGTCCTCTAATCTCTGAAAGCCACAAGGATCCAGGCTAATTGACTATGTTGGTTTTCTGTGTAGTTCCTATCCTCTTAGTGTCCAAAATCCTTCCTTCAAACAATGGAAGAAGCTACACCTACAAAAGAGCAGTTTTTATTACTAAGGCTCTGTACAGATTGAGGTCAGGGATGTTCCTCCTGATGTTCTTTTATTCTTCAGAATTGTTTTTGCTATAATAGGTTTTTTGGTTTTCCATTTGAAGTTGAGAATACTTTGTTCAAGGTTTATAAAAACTGTTTTGGAATATTGGGTATTTCATTGAATCTGTTGATTGCTGTTGGTAAGATGGCAATTTTTCCTATGTTATTCTTCCTGTTCCTCAGCATGGGATATCTTTGCATCTTCTGATATCTCCTTCAATTTCTTTTCTCAAGGACTTGAATTTCTTATCATATAGATCTTTTACTTGTTCGGTTAGATTTATACTAAGATATTTTCATATTATTTGTGGCTACTGTAAAGGTGTTATTCCCCGAAATTCTTTCTTAGAAGGTGTATCATTTATTTTAATGCTCACTATTGACTTGTCTTATATTGCTTTGATTATATTTAGTTATGTGCCTTATAAGCTTGATTTTCCTAATCTTTTTAAAGTGAACTTGTGTTGGATTTTTTTAAGGCTTTTTCAGCATCTAATGAGATGATAATGTGTTTTTTCTCTGAATTTGTCTATATAGTGGATTACATTGATACATTTCTGAATACTGAGTCATACCTGCATCCCTGAGATGAAGCCTAATTGATCATGCTGAATGATCATTTTGATGTCTCCTTGGATTAGGTTTATGAGAACTTTATTGAGTATTTTTGCATCAATATTCATAAGCAAAATTGGTTTGAAATTATCCTTCTTTGTTGGTTCTTGTGTGGTTTAGGTATGAAAGTAACTGGCTTCATAGAATGAATTGGGTAATGTTCCTTCTGTTTTGAGGATTTGATGTGTGCTTATATAGGAATTTACATGTCCACTGGGGCCCTGCCAACAATTGGATTTTTGACAGGTCAGTAAAGGGCCAGAAGCCACTAGCTAGTCAGCAGGACAAAAGAGATACTTTGAGGATTCCCCAGGCAAGAAACACAGAGGGCAGGCGCATGTTTACACCATTAAGAGAAATAAGAGATGAACTACTTGAGCTACTCTGAAAGAGGTGCAGGAGGAAGAGCCCTTTGATATGTAAGGATCAGGGAAAGTAGCCCCAGGGGTCACTCCCCAGATGGTATCTAGGGTAGAAGAGATGAAATACAGAAATATCAAGTATTAACTCAGAAATATCATAGGGATCCATGTTGACCACATGGAGGTTCAGGAGTAGCTAGCTAAGATATATTAGAAGTAAGCCAGCATATGTGTCTTTCATTTGGTGACTCCAGAGCTTTGGACCATAGCAAAAAGCTCCATCACCCACCTTGAGCTAAGAGTGCTGATACAGATTATTACATCACTTTTTCTTTTTATATTCTGTGGACTAGTTTAAGGAATATTCGTATTATCTCTTTGAATGTCTGGTATCATTGTGCACAAAAACCATCTGGCCCTGGGCCTTTTGGTCAGTAGAGTTTTAATGACTGCTTCTATTTCTTTAGGGGTTATGGAACTGATTAGATAGTTTATCTGCATAGTAACTTTGGTCTAGAAAATCATTCATTTTATTGAGATTTTCCAGTTTTGTTGAGTATAGGATTTTGTAGTAAAATCTGATGATTTTTTTTTAAATTTCCTTAGTTTTTGTTATTATGTCTCCCTTTTCAATTCTGATTCTGTTAATTTGGATACTATCTCTTTGTCTTTTATTGAGTTTGGATGAGGGTTTGTCTATCTTCTTGTTTGCTCAAAGAACCAACTCTTGGTTTTTATATAGTACTATTTTTTCCTATTTGGTTGCTTTCTGGCCTGAGTTTGATTAGTTCTTGTTATCTACTTTACTTCTTTTTGTTCTAGAGCTATCAAGTGGGCTGAAATTATTTGGTGTTCTGTAGGCTTCTTGTACATTTATGCCTATATCTTTCTTTAGGCAAGAAATTTTCTTCTATGATTTTATTGAAGATTTTTCTGTTCTTTTGAACTGGGAATCTACATTCTCTTCTATACATACTATTCTTAAGTTTGGTCTTTTCATTGTGTCCTGAATTTCCTGGATGTTTTGGATTAGAAATTTTTTTTGCATTTTGTATTTTATTTGACCATTGTGTCAATATCTTCTATGCTATCTTTTAGATCTGAGGTTCTCTTCTATTTCTCTTAACATTGACCTTTATTCTTATGCCATAGCATGCAAACACGTGCCATAGCTGGGGCAAAATTCTAAAATCTAGCATGACTGTAGTGAGCACATAATTTAAGTACTTCTTCAGTTGCAGCTAGTTGTGGGCGCTGACAGTGGGCATTGATTTATTGAATAGCTCAAAAGGAAGGAGTTATATCCTGGCCATGCAATTCACTGTCAAAATTCCAAGAGCCCTATGTTGAGGTGCTTGATCATTGATACTTTCTACCTACCAAAACATGTACTACAGTATTAAAAATCCAAAATGTTACCCAAATCTTTGTGTGTGTTTATTTAGTGTTATGTTCAATATTGCTTAATCCTACAAAATTTCATATGTCCATTTTGCCTTTCCATTTCATCTAAATATAATTAGTTTTCCATATCCATTTGGCATGATTTAGTGATCATGCATTCCATGACTGTATCACAAATCTCCCATAAACCATTGATCATAGCATCTCTAATACACGCTGTCTTTTTAACATTTAGCTGTGATACAGGCCACTCCTTACTTAACCAAACAAAGCAGCTTATCAAACACAAGAAGCCTATTTCTGAGGATTCTAGTCTTTTCCAGTAAAAAGCTCCTCTCCCCTTTTCAAGCTGTATATATACAGTATCACTTTTCCAGAGGTGGTTTCAACTAATAACTGATTTTTTTTTGTTGAACCATTTATTACTTGATTAGCAACAACAGTATGTTATGAGCTATTATGTTTAAAATATAGAAAGTGCATCCTCACATGGCTTCTCATTATTAATATTCTAAAGATTTATTTATTTATTTATTTATTTATTTATTCATTTATTTTTCCCAATCTGCTTTTATACTATTTTAATTACATCCAAGTATTAAGGTGAATTCTAGGTTGAGGAAGTAGCAGTATAATAGATGAAAATAGTCAAGGAACAAGCAAGGCAATAAACACAAGGAGTCAAAGAATAAACAAGGCAGTAAACAAAGTCCAGTGATCATTCCCATGATCACTGTTTCTAAAGGCTTATCAGGATGACCAAAATATCTGAGCCTACTTCTCTATCCTACCCCAAAGTCATTTTCATGCCTGAAGTCTACTTCTTTGTTCTAGCCTAAGATTCAGATTCCTGCCTGAATTTACTTCTTTGTTCTAGCCTAATATCAGATTCCTACCTGAAGTCCATTTCCTTGTCCTTGGCCAATGTCAGATTCCGGCCAAGCGGACCCAAAAGCTCTCCACATCATCCCCTCTTTTATTTCATAAACAAAACTAAGCCTGTCTTAGGTCATTTTTACAAGAGTACCTTCCTTATCCATCATGAAATATACATTATCAAAAGCAATGCCTTTATGTCTTAGGTTGGTGAGGCTCTGTGCAGAATCTTACCAGTCTTTGGCTTGCCAGCCTATTAAATTAATAACTCTGCCTGAGGATGTATTTTCAGTTTCAAGCCATGTACTTTGGCTGCCAATATGTTGATGTTCTATTTCTTCTATTCTGTTGGTGATGCTTGCATATGTAGCTCCTGATCTCTTATATTAGTTATCCATATCCAGGGTTGCCTTTATTTGTGATATATTGTTCCTATTTCCATTTTTAGGTTTTAGACTGTTCAGTTCCTTTACTTGTTTGGTTGTATTTTTATGCAACTTTAGAGGACTAATTTGTTTCCTCTTTAAGAGCTTCTATTTGCCTGTGTTTTTCTGTATCTCTTTATGGGAGTTTAAGCATTTATATCCTCTTTAAAAAACTCTATCATCTTTCTGAGATAGAATTTTAGATCAGAATCTTGCTTTTCAAGTGTGTCATGGTATCTAGGGCTTTCTGAGGTAGGGGAACTGGTTTCTGATGGTGCCAAGTTACATTGGCTCTGTTGCTTCTTTTCTTGTGCTTGCCTCTCTCCATATGGTTATCTCTGGTGTTAAGTGGCTTGAGTGTCTCTACCTAGAGCCTGTCCCTCCTTGGAGGATAGGTGTAGCTTTGTGACTTGGGTTAGAGCAGTCCTCCTGGGAGACAGGCAGTGCTGTCTCTGATTAGGTGAGGTCTTCTATGTCCCTGTTTAGAGTAGACCTCTTGTGTCCCTGATTATTGCAGACCTCCTGAAAAACAGGTATATGTTCCTGGTAATGGCAATCCTCCTAGGAGATAGCCATACTCTGGGGTATAGGAGAGGAGCAAGAGAGCCTCATTTGTCCCAGGGGGAGTTACATTACAGAAGGAAGAGGGCCCTGGCAAAGCGGATAGGTTCTGAGTTTGCTGGGCTTCTTGGGGATCCCAGCTAGGGAAGGTCTTAAGGGTAGGAGTCTTACCTATGTCACTGGTTATAGCAGACCTCCTGGGAGACAGGCAGGCTCTGGGGTATGGGAAACGTCCATGTGCACCAATTTGCCCTAGCTGGAGTTGCAGACTGTAAGGAAGATGGGGACCAGAGCAGTATCTGTTGGGCTCCCCAGGAGTCCCAGCTGTGCAGGTATTGGGGCAGGGGATCTCACCCATGTCCCTGGTTATCATAGACCTTCTGGGAGAACAGTATGTTGTGGGCCGTGAAAGAGGTAATACCAGCTTTTAAAGTAAGACTTAATGATTCTTTGAATTTCTTCAGAATCTGTTGTTATGTCTCCCTTTTCATTTCTGATTTTGTTTATTTGAATATTGTCTCTCTGTCTCTTGGTTATTTTGGCTAAGGGTTTTTCTATCTTGTTGATTTTCTCAAATAATCAGCTCTTGGTTTTGTTGATTCCATGTATTATTTTCTTTGTTTCTAACTGAATAATTTCAGCCTTGATTTTATTTCCTGCTTAAGACTCCTCTTTGGTGTTCTTTCTCTTCCTCCTCCTCTTCCTCCTCCCCTCTTCTCCATCTCCCCCTCCTCTCCTCCTCCTCCTCTTCTTCTTCCTCCTTTTTTTTTAAATCCTAGAGCTTTCAAGTGTACATTTAAATTGCTGATATGAGAACATTCAATTTTTTTATAGAGGAATTTATTGCTATGAATTTTCCTCATAGGTCCACTTTCATTGTGTCTCATAGATTTGTGTATGTTGTCTCTTCATTTCATTTAATTCTAAAAGACTTTAATTTCTTACTTTATGTCTTCCCTGACCCAGAGATCATTAAGTAGAGAGTTGTTCAGTTTCCATTAGTGTGTAGGCTTTCTGGCGATTCTGTTATTGTTGAATTCCAGCTTTAATAGATGGTGGTCTGATAAGATACAAGGCATTATTTCAATTTTCTTGTATTTGCTAAGGCTTGCTTTTGTGATTACACTTGTGGTCTATTTTGGAAAATAATGGATAAGTTGCTGAGAAGAAGGTATATTCTTTTGTGTTTGGATAGAATATTCCACAGATGTCTTTTAGATCCATTTGATTTATGCCAGTTAGTTTCATTTCTCTGTGGAATTTTTGTCTGGATGACTTGTCAATTGGTGAAAGTGATATATTTAGGTTTCCTGCTATTAATATGTAGGGTAATTTTACAAATGTTATGGCATAGATGTTCAGAATTGAGATATCATCTTGGTATGTTTTTCCTTTGATGAGTATGATATGCCCTTAAATGACTCTTTTGATTCATTTTGATTGAAATTCTATTTTATTAGATATTAGAATACCTACTCCAGTTTGCTTCCTGGGTCTGTTTGCTTGGAAAAAATTTTCTAGCCTTTTTCTCTAAGGTAATGTCTATCTTTTTTTCTGGGGTGTGTTTCTTGTATAAACCAGTATGATGCCATTTTAACATCCATTCTGTGAGCCTATGTCTTTATATTAGAAAATTAAATCCACTGAGGTTAAGAGATATTAATTACTAGTAATCGTTACTTCCTGTTACTTTGTTGTGAGTGGTGTTAATATGTTTGTATATTTGTGTGTTCCTCCCTTTTTTTCTGACAAAGAAACAATTATTTCCTATGTTATCTTGGATATAGTTATCCTCTTTGGTTTAGAGTTTTTTTTTCTAGTACATCCTGTAGGGCTAGATTTATAGATAGATATTGTCTGAATTTGGATTTGTCTTGAAATAAGTTGTGTTTTCCATCTATGGTGATTGAAAATTTTGCTGGGTATAGTCTTGGGTGTCATTTGTGGTTTTCTTTAGAGGTTGCAAGAGATCCAGACATTTCTAGCTTTTAGTGTCTCTGTTGAGAAATCTGATGTAATTCTGATAGGTAAACCTTTGAATGTTATTTGGATTTTTTTTCTTGACATTTTTTATACCCTTTCATTGTTCTGTATGTTTTGTGCTTTAATTATTGTCTGTTGGGAGGATTTTCTTTTCTCATCCAGTCTAACTTGCATTCTCTTAACTTCTTGTATGCTTATAGGCTTCTCTATCTTTAGTTTAGGAAAGTTTTCTTCTATGATTTTGTTGAAAATATTTTTTTGTTCCTTGAAGCTAGGACTTCTTACCTTCTTCAATTCCTATTCTTAGGTTTGGTCTTTTTATGGTATCCTAGATTTTGTGGATGTTTTGTGTTGGGGATTTTGTACATTTAATGTTTATGATTGATGGATCAATTTCTTTTATTGTTTCTTCTAAGCCTGAAATTCTGTCTTGCATATCCTTCATTCTGTTGTTGTTGCTTGCATATATTCTTCCTGTTCTCTTCCCTAGATTTTCAACTTCCAACTCCCTTGGTTTGAGTTTTCCTTATAGCTTCTATTTCTACTTTCAGTTCCTGTAGAGTTTTATTTATTTACTTCCCCTGATAAATTATATTTTCCTGAATATCTTAAGAGATATATTTGTTTGCTTTTTAAAAACCTCTACCTGCTTGATTGTGTTTTCCTCTATTTCTTTAAGGGATTTATTCATTTCTTCTTTAATGGCCTCTATAATATGTTCAAGATTGGGATTAAGGTTATTTTCTTATGTTCCATTTATGTTAGGACAACCAAGGATTGCTGCAATATGGTTGCTGTGTTCCGAAGTTGTCAGATTGCCCTGGTTTTTGTTGATTGTGTTCCTTGTAGCATCTTCAGTCATCTGCTAGGCTATAGTTCATGGATGGTACTGTTGTAAAAGGTATTGGGAAGGGGCCTAATCTCAATGGTTCTGGTGCAGCAGGCCTCTGATGAGTATCCTTGCCTGTATTGTTCTGGATCAGTATATCTGATGAAGACAGAATGAGCAGTGGTAGAGAAATGGAATTCAGCAGAGAATAGGAGTGAGCTCAAGACAGTTGGGGTTGACCCAGTAGCCTCAGCAGACAGGGAAGATGAATATAGGAAAATCTAATCTCTCTGCTTCTGATCTTAATGATAATTCCTTATCAGATTTCTTTTTTGACATGATTATGTCTGATCATGTGCCAATTTTTGAGAATATATATATATATATATATTCCACTATATATTAGATACAGTATATATTCTACATATAGTAATTCTACATATTATATATTAATATGTGTTATAATTCTACATATTAATATATTTCATTCTGAGGCAAGAAAAGAAAAATATTTAAAATTATAATTTATTTTTAACATTATACAATTTATTATACATAGTAATAATTACATTCATATGCATATTCTAAATATATATGTTATATTGCAAATTCATGCTTATATATCTTAATTGTAAGTATCACTTTGTTCCCTATACCATTTCATTTTCAGTAAAAATAAACTATCTTGCATGATATTGGGAATTGTGACATATTTATTTTTAAGTAAGTTTAATTTTTGAAACTATATTTAATTTAGTAATGCTGCAAATTTATAAGATTTTAATAGGTAATTTCTCTAGAATATTTAGATAAACAAGTTATATTTCCAAGAGAAAGAAATTGAATTTCAGATCAATTTATCTACACACATAAATAGTATTGGATTTGTAACACCTCTCTGTTGCATTCATTTCTTGGTCTTATGTATATATGCTCTTTTCACTGAGAAATGATTTGGCATCAATCACTTTATATCACATTCATTTGAAAATTATTCATTTGCTTGTTATAGAAAAACCTAAATCACCTGGGTATTTTCCTATCCTGAGAGAATCAGTATGTTCTCTCCCTGGGGCATCCTGTATACTTCAAAAAAATTTCAAAGGGCTGGTGTAAGAAGGAAAATACACAATTGTCACAGCTTGCCTTATGTGACTGAAGCATCGTTTTCAGTGTAAGAAGAAAATTTATCTTATACAAAATATTTAGAAATTCTTAACTTTAAATTATACACATGCTTTAACATACAAGGTTTTTTTAATTTTTAAAATTCTGTAGTATTACTTTACTTTTGAGATTATAGTAATTTTATATTATTTCCTTTTCCTTTTTACTCCCTGCATATCCTCCCATATGTCCATTCCTGCTCTCTTTCAATTTCATAACAACTTTTTTACTTTTTTGCAAATGCAGATATATATATATATATATATATATATATATATATATATATATATATATGTATGTGTATATATATGCATACAACATATATTCATATGTTACAACATGAATGATAGATATTAATGTTTTAACAGCTGAATGTTTGGCATTATGTAAACAAGAGAGATGGTGTTTCCCAGGAATGGCGTATCAATTAGTTTATATGTAATTTGATGATAAGGTTCTGCTTAAGAAATTGTATACTGCAACTGAAGCATATGTATTCTATGGAGACTTAATGTGTCTTATATTGACCACATATTTGTTGACTAGAAATCTGTTTTTACTTCGACAAGAAAAGTAAAATAATGAGAAGTAAGACTGAGGGTTATATTTTCAAATTAGAAAAAAGTATGAAATGCATAAAAATTTTAAAGACTGCAAACCAAAAACTTTTTTATGCTCTGTGGAGAGTTTGTTGTTATTAGATGATATAAAGAAAATTTAACTTTATTTCTAAATGTTAAGAAATTAAATATAGAACCAATCAGTTTTTTAATTGAATTTTCTTATATAAATTGGCTGCTTTGTAATATGAATCAGATATGTAATTTTGTGTTCATTTCAGTAGCTAATGATTCCTAAGTATTGATACATCATTAAAAAGTCCACAACAAATCCCCTGAAAATAGTTCAATAAGGAAGCCTGGGCTTGAATCCTGGATTTGCAAATTGTAACATGGCTTAGTTTATTTTCAACTCTAAATTCAATAAAAGTATGTTGAGTCATTTATTTTACAGATTGTCACATTGACTGTAAAAGACAAAACACACACACACACACACACACACACACACACATTCTATCAACTCTTCTAGTATTAGGATAAAGCAGCACCTGAAGTTATTGTGTTCTTCATGTGATCTCTGTGTTTCTGATGTTGCTGGAATAATATATGTGTTATAACAACATTGATTTAGTTCACATCTTTCTTTCATTTTTATCATTATTTGTTAAAAATATTATATCTATATTTCTTTACCATTGTAATTTCTTTCTAACAAAGTCAATTAGATAAAATTATTATCAAAACAAATTTATCTGTTTTATATAGAAATGTTTGCATTATAAGTATATGTTATAAAATATTTAAATGATACATTTAATTTTGGCTACAGGGACTCATATTAGATACCTAATGAGAATTAGATAACTGTTTCTGGGAAATTTGTTATTAAATAGAGTAAATTGGCAAGTTTCTAAACATCTTTGCTTTAAAAACAGAAGTGTGAGAAAGTGAATAATTTGCAAGAAAAAATATTATCACATGACTGGTATTAATTTATCTTTCAATCTATGTTCTTTACTAACCAAAACAAAAATGTAATGGAAATTTTTTATTAAATATGTTTATTACCTGATTTTAAGTAGATGTAGATAAATGGTATATTTGTGAGATCATTAAAACTTGTGAGACTGCTATTTAGTGTTTTAAATCTCATTGAACTTCTTTTTGAGGTATGGTCTGTTTATATACATATACATACACATACACATATACATATGTATAGTATGTGTGTGTGTGTTTGTGTTCTATTCCATTAGTGCCTCAATACTATGAGGTAAACGTTTATTATTTTAGTATTAAATAAAATATAAAGTCATAATTCATATTGCTCTTTATTCAGGATTTGCATTATATTTTTAGTAAATCTCATAAAAAACAATCTGCATAAGTTACTGTTGAGTTTCAACAAGGTATAATGTTAACAGCAAGTTTAATCAACATTACTTATTTATACTTACCAGTACTATATTGATACCAAAGAAATAACTTTTATGAGCTTACCATTTCCATAAGTACATCTGAGATTTAAAACACACAAATTTTATTCAAAATACAATGTTCCTAGTTCTTTACAACCATCCTTTATCAGCTATGTGAAGGTCAGGTTGTGATTTATCTGTGTATTCTTCTGCTTGTTTATAAGTCAAGATGATGTACAGATGTGCTTCAGAAAGAGTCTAAATGGTAGACCATCTGCTGTTACTTTACACGATAATGGACTATCTAATTTATACTGTGTTTCTGATACTTTGTGGTGCACATTTCCACACGTATCCTAGGATTCTTTAAGTAGTACAAGAGGAATGGTAAAAACAGCAATGAATATTACTGAAGTCAAATTCTTTTTTAGAATATTTAATAACCATGTTATTTTGTCATATATTTTGTGTATTTTAATGTATGTATTTATAAATAATTAGTTAACATATTCAAATTGAAGTTGAAGCTATTATATTTGTGTATATTTATTAAAAGTGTACTGTTTTATTTTTTAACACATATGTGGGAGTTTTGAATATTTTTTATTTTAGGTTTCTGAAATTATGTGTAAGAACTTAATCAAAGTTTTATTTGTTTAACACCACACTAATGACCCTATAAAAAATAAGGCTATGTATCAAACACTATTCTTGAATACAAAAATAAGTCTTTCCTTCTTAAGAATCATACATCAGCTGTATAGCTGATAAATGGAAGTTTCAATGCAACAATTACCATGTGTTTCATAGTGAATATAAATCAATAAATAGGCCACAAATGGTTTAGCCAAGCCTAATATAGAGAGGCTGTTCATGAATTCAAATACGTTGATTTGTCTGAAATCCTGAAGAGAAAGCAGCAACATTAGTAAAAAATCTGTTTTTCTGATTCTAGAAATTGAAGCCAGGATTTGTTCACAGTAGGTAAGTAGGTTACATTACCAGGGCCTCATAATGAACACTTTCTGTGACTTTCATTAAATGTGATATTTTAGTTGCAAACACAGAATCCTGATCCAAGATTTGTCAAAATTACCTGTTGCTTCATGTTTATGGTCCATATCATAACATTTATTTTGAAAAGTATTTTTATAATTACTAATATTGATTGTTGCTAAAAGATATTAGCTTATAGTAAATTTATTAATTTCATCAACCAGTACTAAGAGAATAACAAAGCATTATTTATGAAACAAATGTGTCTCATTTTAAATCCAAAAATATGTTTTCAATTCTTTTGGACAGGTTTCTTTTTGACCCTGGCAGGTTTGGACATAGTTACTTAGACTAAGCTGAAGTCATTAAACTCACAGACTTTAAGCCTAGATTTATGATTAAAGACATGAGCCACCATGACTGCATGAAAGACTTTTTTTTTCATATGCACACCTCCTTGTCTTGTGAATTTAGATCTTCCATATTACAAGTGAAATTGTTTTAAAAATACAGGAAAAAAAACTCAAAGGTTAAAAAAAATAGGAAAAGGATAATGTTCATTTCAAAAAAGAAAAGTGAAAAACTAAAATACATTTCAAAATGAGGTATTTGTTTTCTTTATTTTTTTCATTTTCAAAAGGCTCATCTCCCCCTTTATGAATTTTTTCTGTTCATCATTGTTCGTCATGAGTTAGTGAAATGAGAAACTGCCATAAGAACGACAGCCCTGAGTGAGTTGGATATCTAAGACAAATTCATTCCATGTTCCATTATCTCACCTTCACTAATTGATACTCATCCAATTTTCCTCTGTTAAACTTTAATGATTTTACTATCTATATATGACTCAGACACTGAGGAAACTTATTAGAGAGACCCTGTTTATAACATATATCTTTACATTAATAATTCTGAGCACAATGTAACATGAAGAACGGTGAGAAAAAAATTAATAGAGAACAATGAGCACCTTCAAGATTAAATTTGTTAATTCTAAATATGAAAAGACACTGCAAAAATGTAAAAATACTTTTTTCAATGAATTTTTAACTCAATTCATCTGCTTACTCTCAACTTCCTTATTACAGCTACATCCTCTAAGGAGAAAGTATTCATTATGAATTTCTAAAACACAAACCCAGGGATGTGATGGTGGACACAGTTCTCAAAAGGCATTGACTTTATATCGTACAAGAGTCAGAAATGTCAAGACGTCCACTAGGTTACACAGTACAAAGAATTCCAGTGAACAATGTGACAGACATCACCATGTTTATATTAACAGGCTTCACTGATGATGCTGACATGCAAGTGTTGTTATTTCTTGTGTTTTTTGTGATTTATCTCTTTACTCTCATAGGCAACTTGGGACTTGTTTTGTTAGTAATTGGAGATTCCCGGCTTCACAACCCCATGTACTATTTTTTAAGTGTTTTATCATTCCTAGATGCCTGTTACTCCACAGTTGTAACTCCGAAGATGTTAGTCAATTTTCTTTCAAAAGATAAATCTATCTCATACCCTGGATGTGTGACAGAGATGTTTCTCTTTGTTACATTTGGAACCACAGAATGCTTCCTGTTGGCAGCAATGGCTTATGACCGCTATGTAGCTATCTACAACCCACTTCTGTATATAGTGAAAATGTCACCTAGAGTCTATATACCTCTCATCATAGCTTGTTATTCAGGCGGAATTATGCACGCTACTATACACACAGTGGCTACTTTTAGCCTTTCTTTCTGTGCATCTAATGAAATTAGGCATGTCTTCTGTGATATTCCTCCATTGCTTGCTATTTCTTGTTCAAACACAAATATAAATCAGCTTCTGCTCTTCTATTGTGTAGGTTCCATTGAGATTATCACCATCCTGATTGTCCTGGTCTCTTATAGTTTCATACTCTTTGCAATTCTTAAGATGCATTCTGCTGAAGGGAGAAGAAAAATCTTCTCTACATGTGGTTCTCATCTTACAGGAGTATCCATTTATCATGGGACAATTCTTTTCATGTATGTGAGACCTAGTTCTAACTATGCCTTGGAACATGACATGATTGTGTCCATATTTTATACTATTGTGATTCCAATGCTGAATCCTATCATCTACAGTCTGAGAAACAAAGATGTAAAAGAGGCAATAAAAAAGATTTTTGAGAGAAATTTGTTCATGAACAGAGTGCATTTTAAATTATAAAACTAAACATAATGTCCTTTGTAAATCTGTATTTTACAGATAAAAGCACTCCCAAGTTTTGTTAATAGTGCCCATGTTCCAAAATGTTAGAGATAACCTGTTAATGCTATCTTAGTTACTGTTTGTCAAAAATAGCAATGAGCGCTGTCACTTACATAGCCATTGATGAATTCAAACACAGGTATATTAGAAATACTATGGATATATAAGTTATCAATAAAGTTTTTGAATTTTCAATAGCGTTCATGTCTTCAGGAGTCTATTTGACATTTTGGTAGTAATAAGTCATCTTTATCTAATCTAAATTTAATATGTCATGCTTTGGTTCCCCTCTTCCCTGGCTATTAATGCAATTGCTCAATTTTTCTTAACATACTCCTAACAAACTAACCACCTCTGGTGGGTTTTAGACATGTTTAACTTAAGCCATAGACTTCTTTAGTTCTTTCTTTCTTTCTTTCTTTCTTTCTTTCTTTCTTTCTTTCTTTCTTTCTTTCT